>NC_141544.1:43680274-43980274 GCF_021556685.1 Rattus norvegicus | reverse complement strand
GAGCTAGCATACAGTCTCTGGTGCAGAGAATGGTGGCAGATCCCCAGGGCCCAGAACCTCCAGCTGGCAAGCCCTCCTTTGTCAACCTCAGAAGGGAAGGCCATCTCCCAGGGCTTCACACAAGGTTGGCTTCCCAAGAACCACTAAGATGGTCCAAGCAGGATGTGGGCTGAGATGGGGGGGTTGGAGGGCAGCCTCTGCACCCAATGCCCATCTTTCATGGGCCTTTGTTAATCTACAGAGCCATAATCCTAGGGGGAATCTCTTAGTATCATGATTAGGTACTTTTAGAATTCTCACAGTGAGTAGACCCAAGTACACTTAACCCTGGAAAGCAATAATTCTAAAGGCTAAAGGGCATTAGGCGGCTCCCAGCAGTATGGAACTCTGAGCCCAAAGGCACCAAAGTAAAAGAAGGCTGCTCAGTTGCCTTTATCCCCGCCCTTCTAGTCCTCAACCCACACTGCCTTAGAGTCTGTAATAATTACAGCAAAGATGGGATCTTTTTGGGTGTGGTTTTTAATCTTAAACGTTTACTATTATTTAATCATTTTCATGTGTGTGGATGTCTTGCTCTTACGTATGTTTTGCCATGTGCACGCTTGGTGATCTCAGTGGTCAAAAGAAGACCAATAGGATCCCCTGGGACTGAAGTTGCAGATGGTTGTGTGCTGCCATGTGCGTGCTGGGATTTGAACCCAGGACCTCTGCAAGAGCAGCCAGTGCTCATATATATTGTTATCTCTCCATCCCAGCCCCCAAGTCTGTCTGTCTCTATCTCTCCGTGATTCTCTGTCTCTGTCCATCTGTCTCTGTCTGCCTGTCTGCCTGTCTGCCTGTCTGCCTGTCTGTCTGTCTCTATCTGTCTCAATGTTGTGTTACTTTTTGTAATGATTACTTTGAAGGGTACATCTTCATTTCATCAAGTTCATACAGTTAGCCTTTGCCCTACTGGTGGTGAATGTAAAAAGAACATGCAACACACACACACACTCATACACACTCACACACTCACACACACTCATACACTTACACACACTCATACACACACTCTCATACACATACACACACTCACACTCACACATACACACTCATACACACACACTCACACTCACACATACACACTCACACTCTCATACACACACACTCACACACATACACACTCACACTCTCATACACACACTCATACACACACACTCATATACACTCACACTCACACACACACTCATACACACACGCGCACACACACACACACACACACACACACACACGGGCAGGGGGATAGCACAGCTTTGGGTATGAGAGAACTTGGAATTCTGTTCTGCTTTCTCCCCAAGAATGTGCTCTGTGTCCCTTAACTACTCTGAGCAGGAGCCTCTGGGTCTACAAAGTATGGGTGAGAGCAGCTACCCCCTGGGCCGCCACAAATCAAAAGAACTGTTGAGACAACTGATTCTGAATTGCTGAAACCATACAAATGGTACTTATCATTAAGCCTGTTTCCAAATTTCCAAGAATAAAAATTTTAGTGAGTATTTTCAGATCCATAGCATTCTGTGTCTTTGGATTCTGGCCAGGGCATCACTGATATTGTACTCGAGCTCAGCCAAAGGCCCGGAAGAGATGCCAGGAGATTACTAAACCAAAAAGCAAACATTTTTACGGTTCTTAGATCCAAATTTCTACTTGATTTTCAAATGGATTGAACTGATTTACATCACCACTGTCTGCATGTGGATGGAGCACTTTGCAAAAGATTCTCCAGGCCCCCTCTGGCAAGATCTCGGCATAAAACATGTCATCTAATTATATACATTTGGTCAGAGAAGTCTGAATATTGTGTTTCCTCATGAAAAATAAGTGAGCTTTTATACAGCATCAAGTTTACTCTTAAAAGAGGGCAACTTGCTGGGCAGTGGTGGCTCTCGCCTTTAGTCCCAGAACTTGGGAGGCAGAGGCAGGCAGATCTTTGTGAGGCCAGCCTGGTCTACAGTTCCATTATAGCCAAGGCTACACAAAGGAACCCAGTCTCAGAAAAGGAGAGTGGGGAGCAACTTTCCAAAGGTTGAGAGAAAATGCCACTCATGCACGAAACATTTACAGGGCTTTAGACCTGATGAGCTCTCAAAAGAAAGCATCTGAGTTCCGGCTTCTGGGTTGGGAACACATCTTTGTGGTACCATGCAGGACTCTGGCTTCAGTTCTGAGAGAGAGAGAGAGAGAGAGAGAGAGAGAGAGAGAGAGAGAGAGAGAGAGAGAGAGAGAGAACACAAAACCAAAATGCTTCTTGTCAAGTTTCAGAGTCTGCTCTGAAGTATATCCAGGCACAACGGTTTACACAGATCTTCCCATCTTTGATCTTCTTGTCGTGTGGATAATAGCTTCTGAAGAATCTGGAGACTGATATTGTTCCCATGAGAAGCTAAGGTTTAAAGGAGGAGGGGACTAGATTTCATCAGCATTAATGAGGAGAATTTATTGTTTTAAACTTTTGCTGTTCTCGGATTTTCCTCTCAGAGGAAACAGATGAGCTCATCAATCAATGACAGGAGCCCATCATTGGACAGAGGACATGCTTCAAATCTGGTGATGCAACCTCTGAGTGCCCAGGGAGATGAAGGAGTGCAGGACTGTGTGCCTGACTGGACTGAAGACGAAACCCTTTAAAGACGATGCAAAACGTGTCCTGTCTAGAAACAATGACGGCAGAGACGGGTGAACGGGCTGGGCCCTGTCACTGTGCACAGTGGCAGGAACTGATTTACAGAGGCCTGACTCGGAGGTACACGGTGGCAAGTCACAGAGCAAGGCATAACTGTAAGCAAGCACTCTTGAAAGAGAAATCAAGCTGGAACTGAGCTAGAAGCTTCCTCCTTGTTGGCTAGCTTTCACAGTACCACAGAAGGCGCTGTAGAGACTGGGCGGGATAGGGGGAGTCATCCGTGGTCTCACCCATCTGTCAGCTTTGAGCTCTAATACCAGCCCACCAGGCAAGGTAAGGTGTGCCTATTTGTGTAATGGTGGCAAGACTGTGTGTGGGGTGGCCAAGTGCGCTCTTGGACTTGTATGAGGATAGTGTTATTGTTACCACAGCTGAGTATTTGAAATTTTGGGTGGTTTCTGAGTGTGACAGAATGGAAGGTAAAGACCAGTAGCTTAGCACGGTTTTTGAGTGTGGCACTAAGATTGTGTAGCCTTCGAGCCTTGGCAGTTAGGTATTCTCAGAAGCAGCACCAGAATGAGAACACTTGGCTCGGGCCTCCACTCTATGACTCCGCCTTAACTTACTCCGCCTCAGCTACATCGCTTGTGGGAGTGCAGGATCTCCTTCCTTACCAGGCTAATGTGAGAAACAGGGCTTGTCAGCAGGTCTAACGCTGCACTTAATGCCTCAGAGAAATTTCAGCGTTCTTTTCTTTTTACTCTGCTTTGTTCCTTTTAAAAATAGAATTTCTTTTAACCGTGTGCACGCGTGCTTGTCTGGGTGTGGACGTGTGGACGTAGTGCAGGTGCCCCTGGAGGCTGGAGCCAGTGGATCCTCCTGGAGCAGGACTCACAAGTGGTTGTGAGCCGCCCCACGTGGGTGCTGAGAATCAAACCCGGGCTCTCCACAAGAGCAGTATGTGCTCTTGACCACTGAGCAATCTTTCCAGCCCCTTGAAAATAATTGTTTAATTTAACCCACAAAGTAATGGGTCTCGTTATAGCATTTTTCATAGATATGTCATGCACACAGGTCATTATATCTCATCGTTATTTGTCTCCTGCTGGTCTCCCGTACTCGACACCTTTTTCTTGATGGGGTCTTAATGAATCATCTTGCATGTAGAAATACAGAAGCCTTGGATGACCGAGTTCATGCTAATGGTGTTAGACCCCCGAGATCATCGAAGTCTACAAACGTGGGACCATATTTTGTAGGTGCAAAGATGGCTAAACAATGTCAGTTATTTTCCTTACATCTCACGTGACCCTCTAGGCCAGCGTTTCTCAACCTTCCTCGTGCTGCGACCCTTTAACACAGTTCCACATTTGTGGTGATGCCCCCCCAAATCATAACATTATTCTTGTTGCTATTTCAAAACTAATTTTGATACTGCCGTGAATCACACTGTAAATATGTGTCTTCTGATGGTCTTGGGTGACCCCTGCGAATGGGTCGTTTGACCTCCCATAGGTGAAATACCATGACCAAGGGGAAGGGGTTAAAGGCTTATCTTTCCATCTCTGTCGTCCATCACTGAAGGAAGCCAAGCCAAGAACTCAAACAGCAGGAACCTGGAGGCAGGAGCTGATGCAGAGGAGTGCTGCTTAGTGACTTGCTCAGATTGATATAAAATAAAAATTATATATATATAATTTTATAATTATATATAATACAAAGTATCTATAATGAAAGCATTTACAATAAAATTATGTATAATAAAAGTATATACATATACACGTACACATCAACATCATATACATATACATATACAAGTTTTCGAGGCAAGGTCTCACTATATAGCTCTGGGTGTCCTGGAACTCACCATGTAGGTCGTGCTGGCCTCAAACTCACAGAGATCCTCCTGCCTCTGCCTGCCAAGTCCTGGGATTAAAGGTGTGTACAACTATGCTCAGCTCTAGCCTGACTTCTTAAAGAACTCAAGACTGTCAGCTCAGAGATAGCCCCACCCACAATGAGCTGGATGTGCCCTCATCAATTGCGAATTAAGAAAGTGCCCTACAGCTGAATCTTACCGAGGCATTTTCTCAATTGGGCTTCCTTCCTTTCAGATGACTCTAGCTTGTGTCGAGTTGACAGAAAACTAGCCCGGCACTAGGACTCATAACTGGTCACGGTGTTTCGAATAAGTAACTGTTAAGTGTTTGGCTCTATCACCCACTTCGAGGCTCAGAGAACAACCGGAAGAGGAAGTAGAAGAGACAGTGAGGTGGGAGGATGGACCCAGTGCTGGCTTCTAGTCAGGGTGTGGCTGCTGCACTCATCCAATCAGCAGCAGCTGGATTCCCTGCGGAAGTGCTGCACAAGGTGGATGGGGCAGGAGCTCCTGGGCCCTCCTCTCCTTGAAGAACCCTTGCCTTTCCTCAGTGGTGTAGCCGCTGGTAACTTGCTTCATGAGCTCCAGTAAACATCCCCAACCAGGGTTCATACAAGCAACCCTGATTGATTTCCGTGGGTCGCGGAAAACTAAAGAAGCAAAGCAAACAAGCAAGCAAGCAAGAGACACAAAAAATAGGAAAGGAAACCTTCTGGGAAGAAGAAAGAATATAGATGAGTTGAAAGAGGTTCGGGTGTGTGTGCGTGCGTGTGTGTGCGTGCGTGTGCGTGCGCGCGCGCGCGCGTGTGTGTGTGTGTATGAAGTTATCAAAATACACTCTATGAAAATGGTCAGAGGATTTTTTAAACACGTGACTTGTTTAAAAGGCGCTTCATACCCTCACCCAGTTTCACACTAGTTCGTGTTCTTCTAAAACTATGTGGCGATATCCTATGATCGGGAATCTTCCAGGCAAGCAGAGTATGTTTTGTTGTTGATAGATATTTCCGTACAGTATTAAGAAGGTCCTATTTGAGCTATGATTCTACATAGACACTTACTAGCCATGTGATTTAGAGCTTTTTCAAAACAGTTCCATGAGGGTTTTTTACATTTTTTTTTATTTTATATGCGTCCATGTGTGTCTGGGTACTGTATGCAGTACCTTTCCCACAGAAATGGAAGAGAGTGTCAGATCGCCCGAGACTAAAGTTCTGGGCAGTTGTGAGCTGACATGAGGATTCTGGAAACCAAACCTAAGTCCTCTGCATGAGCTGCAAGTGCTCTTGACCACTGGGCCAGCCCTCCAGCTCACGTTTCCAAAAGATGCCTTTGCCTCCTTACTTATCCCTGTGAGATGAGAGGCTCTCTCTGCACCGTACAAAGAGGAAACAAGAGTTAGAGCAAAGGAATTGGGAATGCATTTACAGTGCAGGTTTTTATCTTATTTCTACCCCGCCCCTGAGTTTTGCCATCTCACTCTGATATTTCTCAAATCCTCTATAGCACAAGAGCCCTGCTGCTGCTCAGCCTGATTCTTAGATCCGCCGAGGCCAGTTGGTTCCACTAGTTACTTCATTAACAGAGCAAACTACGGCGTGCACGGCAATCCGACCTGTGCATGCGTGATTAGCTTCCAGTAAACAGGTAAAGATAGCAGAGAAGATTTAGACATCTTTGCACCAGGACGAGGATATGAAGACAGCTTTAAAGCAGATGTCTTACATTTCCAACCACCACTGGAAGAGCATGCGCGCGGGGACAGAAGAGGACAGCCCCGAAGCCTACTCTGAGCAGCGAGATGCTCAGAAACATGTGGGGAGTTGGAAACAACGGATTGCTTACAGTCCAAACTTCTTTCCTCATACTTCAAGCGACATCGAATCACATAGAAAATAACAACAGCCTGTCAAGAAGAAGCTGGGCCATGCATGGGCATGTCACTCGAAAGACCTCGGGCTGGTTGCTGGGGCTCTGTGGGGGAAAGGTGGGAGTGCCTGTGTGTAATTGCAGCCATATTGATAGCACTGGCAACAAAGCTCAAATACGAGAGCGTCCCTGAGCCCTCTAGGGAGAAATCAGAGCCCGAAGGGCAATCTCTCTTGCCAGCACGAGCTCTGCCAGGCTCACTCAGATCATTTGGCATGGAGCCCTTTCTATCCTCTGCCAAGAGGGGACTTGGCTTTCTGGTCCAGCTCTAGAGCTGGGATGGCGCTGAAGGACAAGCAACAGGTAAATGAGGTGATAATTTGCCTAGCTGTTAGACCTCCCCTGCTCCTGACAAATCTTTGATCTGGTATGCTCATGCCTAAATACCTTCCTGCCATTTTAAATAGGACTGCCCTTCTGTTACCTGTTCACGCCTTCTCTCTTACTTAAGCACTGAGTGCCTGCGGTTATGGCCCACCGGAAAAATCAAGGGGACAGGGATGGGCAAAGTAGCTACCCACTCTTACACCAAGCCTAACGCCTAATGGCATCCCAGGAGGGCTTCAGGGCCCTCCAAGAGTTAGTGCTGGGGTTGGGGATTTAGCTCAGTGGTAGAGCACTTGCCTAGAAAGCGCAAGGCCCTGGGTTCAGTCCCCAGCTCTGGGGGGGGGGGGGGGAGAGGGGAGTCAGTGCCAAGGCCTTTGGCCTTCAGTTTTTGTCCTTGAGGCTTAGGCTCAGGACCAGGACTACTGCTGTTCTGCTGGTGAGTACTGGGCAGCACCAGATCCCAGATCCGTCTCCAGGGACAGTGACCCCTCTTTGTAGTGAACTAAAATCAGTTGCTTCTCTGGGGATTTCCTAGCGGTCACAGCTACTGCAAAATTCAAAGTGACCCCAAGCATGCGGTGGACGGAGGGACTTCTGGTTCCTTCTGAGTAACTGCAGGCCTCACGGAACTGGAGTGGAAATAGCTTTTCAGAGGGATGCTTCTGGAACTGTCTGCACTTCGGCCTCCCCTAGAATTAGAACATGGCCGTCATTTCCTCCGCAGCCTTACACTACGCCCCGCCCATCCTTGTTTATTTAACTTACTTCTTAATGCTTAGCTTCCTTGCCCATCTGGCCCAGTTGCAAAGTCCTCGTATTTATGTGAATCAATGGGGACCAACGTGAGGACCCCAATGTCATTTTCTGTTAAAAATCTGGTGAAGAAAAAAATTTATAAAATACTAATGCAATTAATTATCTTTCAGTTGATAAAAACTGTGTTTTAACATATGATGGGTTGGAGAGATGGCTCAGCGGTTAAGAGCACTGACTGCTCTTCCAGAGGTCCTGAGTTCAAATCCCAGCAACCACATGGTGGCTCACAACCATCTGTAATGAGATCTGATGCCCTCTTCTGGTGTGTCTGAGGACAGCGATGGTGTACTCACATACATTAAATAAACCTTTAAAAAAAAATAAGCAGCAAACAACAAAGTAAACTATGTTCTATGGCCCTACATAGATTAATTTTTAAAAAGCGTTACCCCCAAATCAGATCATGTCTGGGTTGTGACATCCTCTTTGGTAGTGAGGTTACACGTGGTTGTTTCCAGATGTTTGTTTTACTGCTATTTGGTGTTTGGGATGAGGCCTCACTAGACAGTACAGATGGATCTCAAGCTCATGATTCTCCTGCCTCTGCCTCTCAAGGGGCTGGGCTTGTGTGCATGCAGCCCTGGTCAGATGGACTTTTTACATTAGTTAACTTGTTTGCTTGTTCTGGTCAGAGGTCGATGTCAGAACGACTTTCCTTATTTGCTTCTCCACATCATTTTTTGAGACAGGGCCTCTCACTGAACCCAAAGCAGTGTGTTGACTATAGACTGGCTACTCCTCAGGGCCCTCCCGTGTCTGCCCCTCAGTACTGCCTCAGGCTGCTATGCCAGCTTTTATGTAGGTGCTGGGAGTCTGAATTCAAGTCCTCCCTCCTACCTACACAGTAACCGATTTATCCACAGAGCCATCTCTCCAGCCCCTCTGTTCTCAGCTTTATTTCTTCATATTTTCCAAATTTTCTAAGAACAAATGATTTCATAGTACGGGGAAGTGTTTGATTGATAATGATGACAGTAGAAAAACTAATCTTTGTGGAGATTTTTTTTTCTCTCTGTGGTGCTAGGGATCGAACCTCAGGTCTTGTGAACACTAAACAGGGTTTTACCATGGAGTCACCCCTCTGAGGCAGTTCCTAGGTGCTTGGTTTTGTAGCAGACACACAGGAGACATTATCTCCCAACCAAGGCTACGAGGTAGGGCTTTATTACTTTACTTCTGCTGTGCAAATAAAGGAGCAAGCTCTTGGGCAGCTGAGACAGGAGGATCAGGAATTTGGCTACACAGGGAGACTCTGTGTTATAAAACAAACAGAAGAACCAAAGCCCAATGTTAGATACAGAAATCAAATCAGGCAGTCCTGCTGCAGGGTTTACTAATTTAAAGACCATTATTGATAAAGCAGAAATGTTCCCGGTAATTAATAACTAATTTTTCATGCTGAGAAAGAAAATTAGTACTAAAATGGTAGCTAGTGGCTGTGTTTGGGGATGGAATTGGAGGTTGTTTGTTTTTTTTTTTTAATTTCTCCAATAACCATAGATTACCAGAATAATAAAAGAAAATAATCAAACGGGCAGTGATGTTTTGGATTAATTAAGAAAGCTAACAATCACATAAAATATTTTCGTTCTCAAAAAAATAAGGGCTAGAGATGGCTCAGTAGTAGGCCAGTTGGGAGGTCCTGGGTTCAATCTCCCCCCTTCCCCCCCCCCACGGGAATAGTAGGAGAAGGACACGGGAACTGAACACTACAAGCCTTCCTATACAGGCTGGCGGTGCCATTTTTGTTGTGTTAGGACTGGCTGTGGTGGCACACACCTTTAGTTCCAACACTTGGGAACCAGAGGCAGGCAGATCTCTAAGTTTCAGGCCAGCCATGGCTACACAGTGAGATCACGTATGTATGTATGTATGTATGTATGTATGTATGTATGTATGTAGTATGAAGCAGTGTAATGCACTTTTTCAGCACCACTGAAGGCTTCTGTATACACACAACAAGATCCCAGCACGCTTTTGAAAGCAGTGTTGTCTCCATAGATTCTGAGTGATGAAGGTGGCCTTGCCAAAGCGATGCTCTGCAAAGTTGGCTTCTCCCTCTCCTTCGTGTGTTTAAAGGAGAGGCAAGATGGCACTCTGTGAGGGTGAATGGCCCTCAGATCCTCGCTGAATCTCACTCAAACCTGCAGCAGTAATGCACATCCATCACAATCCAGATAGTTCGAGACGAATGCACGAAGAAATGCGCCGCTATCTTTTACCCTTAGAAAGTTAGATACACCCTTGGAGGGGCACCTCTCCCAGGACTATTCACTGAGTTATTCTCCTTTAAAATCTTACCCTACGCTTACGGCCACTCTCAGCTGCCCTAGTTGTACCTCAGTCTCGAGGCTCAGGGACCAACTTCCAGATAAAGGGAAGCTGCACGGGTTCTCATTTGGCTGCTAGAGTGGACGACGCATCAAGTGCCCTACGTCTGGAGCCTGCCATCTTGCCTGGGAGCCTGCACGGCAGGTTTGATTCGCAGAAAAATACTGCCATCTAGTGGTAGAAAGCAGAACTTCGACTACGTCTATTCTTGAGGTTGATCTCTCTCTGAATTACATTTGCGCTTTAATCTTCTTTCTATTTCAAAGGCTGCACTTCAACGAACCTAAGGAACTGTAACTGGATACTAATCTCATATGAGAATTTAAAAAACCTAAGTTATGAGAGAAGCCTGTCTCCTTTTGATTGCCTTAGGACCAAGACGTAGAACTCTTGGCTCCTTCAGCACCATGTCTGCCTACACAGTGCCATGATTCCTGCCATGAGGATGATGGACTGAACCTCTGAACCTGTAAGTCAGCCCGAATTAAGCGTTGTCCTTATGAGGGTTGCCTTGGTCATGGTGTCTGTTCACAGCAGTAAAACCATAACTAAGGCAGAAGTTGGTACCAGGGAGTGGGGTACTGCTGTGATAGACCTGGCCACGCTTCTGTTTGGAGAAACGTGGATTCGGAGACTTTGGAAAGCAGTGAAATGCTGTAAGTGTGTCTCTTAGGATTTTACTGCTGTGAACAGACACCATGACCAAGGCAACCCTCATAAGGACAACATTTATTGGAGCTGACTTACAGGTTCAGAGGTTCAGTCCAGTATCATCAAGGCAGGAGCATGGCAGCATCCAGGCAGGCATGGTGCAGGAGGAGCTGAGAGGTCTACATCTTGTTCCAAAGGCAAACAGGAGAAGACTGACTTCCACATAACTAGGAGGAGGGTCTCAAAGCCCACCCCCACACACTTCCTTCAACAAGGCCACACCTCCTAATAGTGCCACCCCCTGGGCCAAGCATAATGAAACCACCCATTCCACTCCATGGCCCCCACAGAATTGTTCAAATACAGGAGTCTGTGGGGGCCGCACCCGAACATAGCATAATGGAAAACAATACGTTTAGTCCAACCTCAAAAGTCTCCGTAACCTATAGAGAGCTCACAGTGTTAAAAGTCCGAAGTTCAAAGTCTGTTCTGAGGTTCAATCACTTAACTGTAATCCCCTATAAAGTCAAATCCAAAAGGCAACTCACATATTCCAACATCATTCAGGATATACGTTGCCATTCCAAAACATTATAGCGAGAAAATTCTGGACCAAACAGACAGAAAAAAAAAAAACCAAAGAGTCTGGCCAACTCCAACTCTGCACCCCCATGTCTGATTTCAAGGAAGTCCTCAGGTCTCCACCTCCTTTCATCTGTTAACTGCAACTAACTTCTTTCCTCTGGGCTGGTTCCACTACCTGTTAGCAGGTGTGTCGTGACTCTGGCATCTCAAACATCTTGGGGTCTCCAAGACAACTTCAATGTTACAGATTCTTATTCCAATGTCTGGAATCCACACATGATCTGCTGGGCTCCTCCAACGGGCTGGCGTCACTTCCCCAGCTCTGCCCTCTGCAATGCTCTGAGCTCAGGTTGATCCACTCTGCTGCTGCTGCTGTTCTTGGTGGTCATCCCATGGTACTGGCATCTCCAATACACTGGGGACTTCCACTTAACTAGGCTTCACCAATAGCCTCTCACGGACTCTCTTCACGGTGCCAAGCTTCAACATCTTCGCATGGCCCCTTCAGTCCTGGGCCATCAACTACAACTGAGGCTGCACCTTCACCAAGGGCCTTCCATGGCCTCTCACAGTGCCCAGCCTCAGCTGCTCTCCATGACCCCTTCATGCCTTCAAAACCAGTACCACCTGGGTGATGCTTACACATTACCAAGTACAGCTGCAGTGTGAGGTACAAGCTTGGTTATCTCTAGAACACAGTTTCTCTGTACTCTTCGAACAGGCTTTCCAGAAGATTTCACCTCAGTGATCTCTTCTTAATCACTGCTAACTTCTTAGCTCCAGCTGACCAACATCAATTGTCCTCGTAGTCCCTTCTATTCTTTAATCTAAAGCCAGAGTTATGTGGCTGAAGCTGCCGAGCTCTGCCGCTTGCTGGAGCTGGAACATGGCCCCCTTGTCCTATTACATTATCACCAGCTTTCTGGATTGTAGTTCATTCCAGATTAAAAATCCAAACTACTCCTTGTTCAACTGCAAACAGGAACACTAAGCTTAGCTGGGTGGGATCTTGCCCTGAGATCACTACTCCCTTAATCTCTTTATCTCCTTGAACACGGGATTCAGCTCTGTTTCACTTCCGTGCCCCTTTACTATTACTTGAACAATACATTTTATATTTTTTTTCTTTCTAAGCTTGCTATGCTCAGTCAGAATGCTCTTCATGAGACTAAACCAGAGAACTAAGTCTCTGATGTGCTTCTTTGAGACTTCCTTCGTCAATGCAGTTAATATAAATCTCTTTATCTTAGCCTCAGACAGACTCTTCAGACAGGGGCAAAAAGCAGTCACATTCTTCACCAAAATACCATGAGAACAGTCTCTAGGCCACATACTGAAATTCTTCTCCTCTGAAATCTCTTGGGCCAGCTCTACACAGCACACCTAAATCGTAATTAATAACAAATAGATTAAAACTCAAACATGAAAACTCAAACTCTGAGACTTTGGAGGAAAATGTGAAAACCACCCATCCAACTTCACAGAATGGAAGGGCACTGTGGCTGCACAGCCTAGGTCCAACCTCAGCTCCATGGCTCGCCTCACGAATTTGAACAAATTATAATCAGTTCTATGGCTTCCATGGCTGGAAATTAAAAATCATAGTCGTATAGGAGTCATGGCTAGTTTCCACCAACTTGGCACAAGCTAGGGTTGTCTTCAAAGGAGGAAACTTCAATTGAGGAAATGCCTCCATAAGATCCGGCTGGAGGACATTATCTTAATTAATGATGGGGGAGGGCCCGGACCATTGTGGTCATGGGTTGGTGGTCCTGGGTTCTATAAGAAAGCAGGCTGGGCAAGCCATGTGGAGCAAGCCAGTAAGCAGCACTCCTCCAGGTTCCTGCCCTGTGTGAGTTCCTGTCCTGACTTCCTTTGCTGATGAACAGCAATTTGGAAGTGTAAGCTGAATAAACTCTTCCCTCCTCAGCTTGATAACTAGTACCAGACTCTTAGCAAGTCCTGTAGGGTTCTGTCATTTCCTTGGTATGAGCAGTTGATCTGCGATAACAAATCCACCTGGCTACAGTGAGCAGAGGCCCTTGGGGTGGTGGACATCGTCTAAAACATTCAACAATTCTATGAACCAAGGGGAGAAAACAATGTCCAATGTTAGAGGATGCAGAGAAGAAAAACATCAGAAAAAATATGAATGACAAATTAAGAGTCCACGTTTTGGGGTTGGGGATTTAGCTCAGTGGTAGAGCGTTTGCCTAGCAAGCGCAAGGCCCTGGGTTCGGTCCCCAGCTCCGAAAAAAAAAAAGAAAAAAGAAAAGGAAAAAAAAAAGAGTCCACATGTCCTCCTATCAAAACTCAAGAGTGGCTGGGCATGGTGGCGTGTACCCTAACTCCGGCACTCAGGGTGCAGAGGCAGGGCAGTCAGATCTCTATGTATTTGAGGCCAACTGAGATTACACAGAGAGACTCTATCTCAAAAACAGATGTAAAAATCACCCATCTGTAACTAAGTTGAATGACTTTTTAGTTCAATCATTTTATCTATGTATGCATATTCTACTAACCCCTAAATCTCCAATAACTATACTAAGTATACTAAGTATACTAAGTATACTAACTATACTAACTCCTAAGTGTATAGGACTCTGCTCTTGTCTCTGCTTTCCAAAGCTGAAATGTTGTTTCGTGGGTGACCAGAAAACACCAATGGATCAGGGAGAAGGCAGGGTCTCATGGTATACATCTGGCTGACTTAGAACTCACTATGTAGACCAGGGCGGCCTTGAACTCACTGAGATCCACATGCCGGTGCCTTGTGAGTGCTGAGATTAAAGGTATGAGCCCACACACCAGGCCCACACTTGACTTTTTACACAGGCACGGGGTGTCAAACTCAGATTCTCCTGCATGTATGATAACTCTCTACCACCAGAGCTGCCTCCCTGGCCTCTAGGCTCCTTGCCTGTTCATTCATCTTTTATGAGTTTTCATGGACATTGTAGTTTTTAAAATTTAGTGCTTTACGTCCATAGTACCTTGTCTTTGTGTTTTCCTCTGAGTAACAGCAGCATGTGGGAGTGTTATTCATCTTCCATAACATATGACGCTTCTGCAGATGCATCGTGTTTTTACAAGGAGGATGTGGTTTCCTCAGCAGCAAATAGCGCTATTTCCTCTCCTTCACCTCTTGACTTTATCAGCCAGCTTCACACAGTTGCACCAGCTCCTGCTTTTGCAACTGCCATTTTGCATGCGGAAGGGTCAGGGTGTTTGGATTCAGTGGATGTTGACCCTGGATTCTACCTCCAGTGAGTCACTGAGCAAAGGTGCTGAGCTCTTTCAGCCACCTAAAGCCAGAAGGCTTGCCTGCACTTGTACAATTGCTACCTTGGACAAGTTGTAAAAATGACAGATGCATGAAATGTCCAGGGTTTGCTACTTTCTTTCTCAGACAACAAAACCTTTTTAAATTGTTACATATTGCTTATACACAGTAATGATATTCGTTATTATACTTCTGTGCATATGCATAATGTATTTTTATCTCTCCATTATATATACATGCATGTAAGTAATATATGTTGATATATGTAATACAATACATGATAATAAGTATAACAAGTTTTAGTCTCTCTGTTATACATACATGCATATAGATTACATATGTGTGCTTTGATCTCTCCCTCTTACCTCCCTCACCCCTTCCCATTCCTTTTAATCCTAATCCCCTTCCTCTTCCCAACTATGTTCCTTCTTTGTACTTTTGTGTCTGGTGTGTGTATATGTGCATATGTGTGTGTGTCTGTGTGTATATGTATGTGTATGTATATGTATGGGTGTATGTTTATGTATGTATGTGTTGTGTGTGTGTATATCTGCCCTGATGAGTAGATCTGCTTACAAGAACATAGATGTAGATTTGTTTACAAAAAATGGGCTACACTACTGAAGAAAATGTCTCTCCATCCCCCATCACCTGTTACCTGTGTATAAATCCACAGAGTAGGGCCCATGAGCCTGTGCCCTATTCCTGACAAGAGTTTTGACAATCTGGATCCTGTGGAGATCGAGTGCAGAGGGTCACACTACTCCCCTCCCTCCCTGCAGCTCTTACATTTATTCCAGCTCTTACTCTCCATACTCCCTGAGCTGCAGAGGGGGGTAGCACAGATGTCCCAGTAAGGGATGGTTTTAAAGAGTGATTCATCCTCAATACTTTGGCCAGTTATGGGGCTCCGCAATCACAGCTGACAGATGCCAAAGCTTCTCTGAGAAAAGCTGAGAGCAGTATCAACCTCTTGGCACAAACGCGGTTATTTGAAAGGCAACTGGACAGGCACATCATGTCCACTTAGTAGAACAGCAGCAGCAGCAGCTTCCACACCAGGGCCTGTGACCTCCCCAGCAACAAGTAGCCCTTTTCCCCGACAGGCCCATTTTGACTACAGCATAGTTGCCTACAGCACGCATACCTGAGGAAAACTTACATGACAATTTTTAGCAGCCTGAACGGTACACGCCGGCATCATGAAACTTAGCCACCATGGAGGGTATGTGCTATTCTTTTTTTTTAAAGATCTGTTACATTTTTATATATACATAGGTATGCGCATGTGTATGTGTATGTATACATGCATGTATGGGTGCCCTTGGAGGCAACCAATGGCAGCCGCCATTGCCTGTATTAGAAAACCAAACCTCTGACTTGAAGGCAGCTTCTCAGGAGAGATTGGGTCAGTTGGCTCTTTTCTGCCACACTTCTGCATGGCAGATGCCACTCACTAAGACAAGAAGCCGAGCCTTGTGTCTGGTTATATCACATCGGAATTCCACTTATGGCAAAAAAACTTCCAGTGTTTTGTGGATAGCACCTGTCACAAGATTCAGCATTTCTGCTAACACTTGAGAATGTCCAGTAGCATAGGCTACAAGTGCGTGGACATCCACATCACAGCAAGGAAGCAAGCAAGGCCATCAAGCTATTGGGCACCAGGGTTTGTCTGATGGAGAGAATCAAGTATCACCAGTAGGTGGCAGACTTGGTCAGACATTCACAGTCCCTCTGGGGCTGGGACCTTGGCGTGTGATTTGAGACACACACACACACACACACACACACACACACACACACACACACACACACACACACACTGAGGTTTGAAGCAGAATCTGAGAATCTGAGGGGATGGTCATGGGCCAGGTAGTTTGGTACATATCAGGGTGTGTATATTTAACTAGGTGAGACGTAAAGATAACTGAAAATGGGAGACTTTAAGTGAGGGGCACAGCCCCCACACACAAGGCTATAGTTTCTCTCTTGGGAGATGGAGTTTCATTATGACACTTTCACAGTTGTACACATTTTGATCTTCTCATTAACTGAGTTCTTGCTGTTCACCTTTGTGGTCACCTGGGCCAGGAGTTTTGTCACTCAGCAGGCTGAGGCCCCCAGAACACACCACACTTGGCTGAACTACAATCTGATGAATTTTCAGGAACTGAGTTCAGTGGCCTGCCCTGTTGTTGGCCTTCCGTAGATGAATCTGTCTATCCTGTTACACTGGTTGATGAAAGCCTGAGCAGTTTGTCTCTCAAGTCTCCTACTGCCCCCTCTTGGACAAATATTTACAAACTGAGGCTTCTGCACAGAAGGGGTTCATGAGCTAACAGCTAGCTGGCAAAGGGGTACAGGTTAGTGTTCTTTACAGGTTGGGGCATCATTAGACTCATAGTACTGTAAGAAATACCTGAGATTGGGGCTGGGGATTTAGCTCAGTGGTAGAGCTCTTACCTAGGAAGCGCAAGGCCCTGGGTTCGGTCCCCAGCTCCGGAAAAAAAGAACCAAAAAAAAAAAAAAAAAAAAAAAAAAGAAATACCTGAGATAATCAATGTGTAAAAGGGAAAGTCGGCTTTTTATTCAGTGTTGGAGGTGTTTCGTTTATAGTTGTTGGCCCTTAAGGTTTGAGGTCTGGGATAAACAATGTATCATAGTGATGTCTGGGAGAAACGATGTATCATAGTGAGGTCTGTAATGAACAATGTATCATAGTGAGGTCTGTAATGAACAATGTACCACTGTAGGGAATCTGTGGCAAAGCTAAGTGGTTCACAGCATGCGGCGAGGAACAGTGTGGGGGAGGGGAGAGACACCCATTTAGAGACCTCCACTCAGGTGAAGGTGACCTTGGCCACACCATGGGAAAGAATTTCAGGATGAGTCAGCGTGAAGCAGGACTTGGTTTGTAGAGACCTGAGAGTCAGATTTAAACCTGAATGTTCAGAAAGGCATCTTTAGGCGTCCTCCCAAAAGCTACGTATGGATTCTGTGGTTTTGAAGCTTCATTGATCTGAACAAAGTTGACAATAATTCCTATACTCAGGAGGCAGAGACAGACAGATCTCTGTGAGTTCAAGACCAGGCAGGGCTATATAGTGAGATCCTGTCTCAAAAGAAGAAAGTTGGGCCAGCAAGAAGACTTAGTGGGTAAAGGTACTTGGCGCTCTTAGCTCAATACCTAAATCCTACATGGAAGACGCAGAGAACTGACTCCACCACCCAAAAGGTGCTCTTTGCCCTCCAAGCAAGTACTGTGGCACACACACACACACACACACACACACACACGGGGGGGGGGAGATATTAACATTTAAATAAAACATATGAAATGTGATCTTTCTTCTTTGCCAACCTGGATTCAAAATCACAATGGAATCGCCTCTGAGTAGGAGTAGGTGTCAATAAAAAGACAACGAAGGAGGAAAAAGGGAGGGAGAACCATTCTGGCTAGATGAGGTCTCAGCCTCATGAATAATAGAGAAGAAAGGAGAAAGGGGAAAAAACAGCTGAGCATGTCTGCTTCTTGCCTGCAGATTCAGTGTAAGAGCTGGCTCCCACTCCAGCCACCATGACTCCCACTCCCACCATCATGGCTTCCCGATACTGGGAGTCAGAAGGAGCGAATGAAGTTTTCAAACCTGTCTAAAACGGTGATGCTCTACTATGCTTGTAGAACAGTGTGTGTTTGCTTAGCTGAGATTTGTGTGACAGACTCCATGGTAAGATAAACTTTACCCCTGACTACTTACTCCAGAAAGAGAACCCACAACAGACCAAAGTAACAAGTACACTGGTATCCAAATGTTGAACCTGAATTTTCATCAGGGTTACTGACAGGAATAGAAGTGAGGGCTACTTATAAGGCACAGGGGTGACACAAAAGGGCCTGCATCACAGAAAAGCCCAGAGCAGCACAGTGGATGTGAAAGCTGCAACCTAGGTTCTCCATAACCCACAGCAGCTCACGGTCTGGCCAGTTGCTTCCCAGTGGTTGTTCACTGCTTTTATACTGCGCGGAGGTGCCCTGGAGCATCCTCCAAGTTCCTGTTCTTCCAGATGCATGGCCTTCCCTTTACCTCCCAAGTCTCCCCTCCCTCCTGGGGCTGGTGTTGCTGTAAGGAGGAAACTACTTTCAACGGGATTATAAATCAAGAGTAAACGAGTCAGGTCTCTTTGTCTTAACTGTGATTCGCTGGTTTTCAGAGCCACTCACTAGGCTCAGAAACTCAGAGAGACTCTGCTGTCTCTGAACCTTTGTTCTAGCCGTCTGCTTAGTTGTTTGAGTTCCTAGATCCCCTGGGATACAGGACTGAGTCAGGAGAAGAAGAAGAAAGAAGAAGAAGAAGAAGAAGAAGAAGAAGAAGAAGAAGAAGAAGAAGAAGAAGAAGAAGAAGAAGAAGAAGAAGAGGAGGAGGAGGAGGAGGAGGAGGAGGAAGAGGAGGAGGAGGAGGAGGAAGAGGAGGAGGAGGAGGAGGAGGAGACAATGCTTGTCATGTGAGTCTGAGCCTGAGTAGTTCAATTCCCCGGAGCACACTTAGAGCCAGCTGTGGTGTTCATACACCTGTCATGTCAGTGCTCCTACAGAAGGATGAGGCAAAACCACAGGTGTACACAGGAGGAGGAAGGGAGGGAGGGAGGGAGGGAGGGAGGGAGGGAGGGAGGGAGGGAGGGAGGGAAGCTCAATGTAGAAGGTAAAAACCAACACCTGAGGCTGTCTGCTGACCTCCACATAGGTGCCACAGCCCCCATAAGGATTTGTTTATCCCCATTCATACACCACTCAATAAGGTGTCATTGTCCTGTTTTCCTGTGTCTGACTCACTCCACTCCTGGCCATCTTTTATGTACCCTGGCCAAAATGCTACCACTCAGAAACCTTCAGTATCCCTGGCGAAAGGTGGCCCCATCATCTCTAAGACAGGCATCTATTATTGTTGTTCCTTCCTTTACACAATCACTCCTGTTTACCTTTGTCCATCAAACCTCCTGGCACAGCATTCCTGTGGTAAGGACCTGTGGGTGGATGGGTGGGTGGATGGGTGGGTGATGGGTGGGTGGGTGATGGGTGGGTGGATGGGTGGGTGGATGGGTGGGTGAGTGGGTGATGGATGGGGTGGATGGGTGGATGGATGGGTGGATGGGTGGGTGGATGGGTGGATGGATATCCAGAGTAAGGTGCTATTTCTGTGGAATAGTGTTACCCCATATCCAAGTGATCATACATCCATTTCTCTGGTTCCACAATGTTTCACATCAGTGAGACCCTACTCCACCCACCAGATTCCTCCTATATTTAGTAAGCATCTATTAGTCACTGAAGACTGGGTGTTAGGTCACAAGATTGGAACCTTCACAAACGAAATTAGTAGCCATAGAAAGGGCTATGATGGCATGCCTAGCAGGGGATGGAGCCAGGAAGTGCCCCTCCTCATCCAGCACTTGAATAGAAGACACTTAGATTTCCCTGTCTCCAGAAGACTAAGAAATACATATGTTGTTTTAAGCCACCTAGTTTAGGACATTTTATAGCCAAATAGACTAAGCCACCACTTAATTGGCACAGGGTTTTTTGGGGTGTTGTTGTTGTTTTCATGTTTATTTATTTTCTGGCTTCTAGCATTTAAAAATGAGTTTATGAGAGAGGAGAAACTGGGACTACATCTCAGAAAGTGAAATGAATTCATGTTCTCTTTGGAACAATCACAGTCGAATGGGGTTTTTGTTCTTTTTCTTTTCACCATCTGAGGCCCTTACCATAAGTAACAATTCATCAGGCCAAAAAGAGAGGGGAAAAAATCATGGATGTAAAAGTGTTGACGAGGCGTCTCCCTATCCACAGTCAATCCATCCAGTCTCCTACTGCAGTAGAATCTCTTCCACTTGCGTCTCTGTCTCTCCTTTGCGGTCAGTCGGTCAGTCTACGGCAGCAGTATGCTTGGTTACTTCTGGAAATTTCCCGGCTTACAGCCCCATAGACACAGGTTCTCTCTTACTGGTTAATAAAACCGGTAGGCCAGCCAGCTTCCTTCTGGTTGCTAAGGAAACCACCAGGCCACTGGCCCTCTGGAAACGGAAAAGAAAAGCAAGTGAGAGACCAGGAGACCATGCATTCCACCCGGCTTGCAGATTAAAGCAGCTGTCAGGCCAGGGGGAAGGCACGGTGGCCAGGGAAGAGCCCCGAGGTCTACAGATTGGGCAGACAGGCCCTGCCGTGGGGCCGCAAGATGTAAGTAGCGACTCTGCTCTGTTTAAAACCGCCCGTCAGCTCAACGGACGGACGTTCTGCTGTATGACTAGAGCGTTCCGGGATGACTGGAGGGGCTCCATCAGGGTAACTTCCGGGAACTGCCACATCTCCTGAATATGTGACTGAAGGATGGTGATTGCCACCAAACACCCTTTGGGCTTCTAAGCAACTGGGTAGCTTTCTCTGCCTTGAAAAGGAAACACTTCTCAGGGCACTAAGCTAAGAGTGGAGTGGTCTTTTCATTTAGACCCTAAAGAGATAGGCATCTGAACTTGTTCCTATTTTTAGTCTCTCCTGCTAGTCTTTAATACCAATCAGATCCAGGTCCTGTCTCTTTCTGTAGTGAATCGCAAAGAGACTCGAGGACTCTGAAGTACATTGCCTACGATGTACTGGGGCCTTCCTTTTATCCTTCAGTGGCGTCTACAGCCCACCTACATGCCAGGGGTCAGAGTGTTTACTCCGCAGAGAACTGGAAATGAAAAACAAGCAGTAAACTTCTTAAATAAGCATTAAAAGGCAGATTGGGTTTTAAAAACGTCGATGTTTTCATGTGGGGGGGGGGATAAATAATGAACAAGATGCATGTTTTAATACAAGTCCAGTCATCCGTATGCACTCTTACATCAATTTTATTGTTTTATAAACAATGAAAAAATAAAAAAGATTTTAGCAAAAAATATGTTGGTATACATGGTGGCAGGAGGAGTGTTTCAAAAATCATTGTATGTAATATTTATGGGGAAAAGGGTCCTTATAAAATACTGAAAAGCCAGACTTCAATAATTTGCAAACTGCTTTTGTGTGTGTGTGTGTGTGTGTGTGTGTGTGTGTGTATGAAAAGAGTGAGTCTTAAGTTTTTAACCTTTTTTTTTAGAATGAACAATGAGAGGACACTTTTTTCATTAATTTTATTTTATGATATAAATAGGGCACTTTTGGAAACTGACAGCTTCTGTAAAGTGTTTATGGAAATTGGTGCTTTTCAACAACTAACTCGTACTTTCCAACTTCCTTTTCCACACCAGTTTTTCATTGCTTAAAACTGGCGGACGATCGGCGTTAAGAATCTGGTGCCCAGGGGTGGCTGTCTGTGCCTTTAAGAGACAAGAGGAGAGGAGTCAGTATGACTTGGGGAGGACACTGTCTAGCTGGCAGCCAGGCAAAACCATGGGTCAAATATTAGTGAGTAAATCATCTCAGTAGATTCCAGGTTGCTCCAGGCAGAAACTTGAAGGTTTTGCTCACTGCCAGGTTCTCCATGTCCAGAGGAATGAGAGGTACTGCACAGTTTACTTAGGGATTCCTGGGGCTCTCTCTGATGAGTTTCCCATCAGGTTCCACACCTATATTAACTGAAGCAGCACTCGGTTTCCATTAACTTCTCTTCTAACGATGAACTCGTTAACTAAGCTATACCTGTTTCTTTTTCAAAGACTGTTTCTGAAGAGTTTATGTATAACAGAAGCCACTTGATTTATCTCCTTAAGCATAAGATTTCCATAGATGGCTCGCTTAGAGCTCGCTTAGTAGTCTATCTAGCAATGGTTATAAGGTGTGGGACCTCAATGGAGTCTGCATTTCCCCTGGGTCCTCTTTTTTTTTTTTTTTTTTTTGTTCTTTTTTTTTTTTTTTTTCCGGAGCTGGGGACCGAACCCAGGGCCTTGCGCTTCCTAGGTAAGCGCTCTACCACTGAGCTAAATCCCCAGCCCCCCTCCCTGGGTCCTCTTATGGTGTGCTGGGCTGTCTGATTTAAAGTCTGAGCCATTCCTAACTAGATCTGGGATCTTTGACAGATGACTTTATGTTTCCATTTTGTTTAATATGATGGTGAGAGTGCTTTTAGGGTTATTACAAGTAGTCAATGGCCTAAAACATTCATTATCTGGAACAGTATCTGGCACAAAGATGTACCTATTCCATGTAAATGTTACTAGGTAAGGCCGGGTGTGTACCTGCAATGCCAGCCGCTCCTGTGGAAGGATCCCTTGAGCTCAGGAGCTCAAGCCCAGCCAGAGCAGCATAGTGAGACTTATTCTAAGACAAAAACCAACAATTTCATGAATAGAATACATGGAGAATTCCTGGCCTGATTTCAGTCACCATTAGCATGGCAGAGGCTTTCCCTTGGTTAAGGACACTACCCTCTACTGATGCCCCTTTTCTTCTTTGTACCCATTGGTGTTTGTTCTTCTTGTTGTGTTCGTTATCTCTGAGAATTTCTTATAATATGTTTGATCATATTAACCCTCCTCCCGGAGTTCCTCCAGATCCACCTCCTTCCCTACCCACCCAACGTTGTACCCTTTAAAAAAGGTGCGGCCCATGTATAGTACAATGTGTGTCTTCTACTGGAGTATGGTTGGCTGACCAGGAGCTAAACTGACTCTCCCCCCCTCCCCCTCCCCCCTCCCTCCCTCTCCCAGCAGTTTGCAATTGCCAAGAGCTCCTCAGCTAAGGACTTGCTGCCTACCCTCCCCCTCTCCCCGTGCTGGGATTAAGTCTGGCTTGAGCTTGCAAAGATCTTGTGCATAGAGTCACCACACTTGTGAGTCATATGTGTGACAGCCCTGATGTATCTGAGAAGCATTGTTCCTTTGCAGTCATCTGTTGCCTCTAACTCTTAGAATCTTCCTGGCCCCTCCTCTGCAACGATCTCTGAGCCTTGGGAAGAAGGTGCGTGTGATACAGGTGTGACACCAATGTTTCATTTAGGGCTGAGCCACACTCCACAGTCTTATTTTCTACAGTTTGACCAATTGTAGGTCTCTGTGTCAACTGCTATCTAATGGTATCTAACTGCTTCTCTGATGATGAAGCTTGGCAATGCCCTAATCCATGTGTGTAAGAAATCATTAGGGGTCTGTTTGGCCAATAGGCTCAAGCACTCTGTTTTCTCTATGAGACTCAGGGAGGCAGGTCTTACGCTGAAGTGTTTTACCCACCGTGAGTTGGGTTTTGTTGCAGAGCGAGAGACAAGGATCCAATTTTGTTCTTCATGGAGCTGCCCAATTCAACCATCAGCATTTATTGGAGATGCTGTCTCCTCCCTGTTGTGATTTGTTGATCTCTTGTTAAAAAACCAGTTATCTATGGGGGTGTGGACCTACCCGGGGGCCTCAGTTTCGTTCCATGGACCGAGGTGTCTGTCTGTGTGCCAGTACCATGTGGTTTCTAATTACGATAACGCTGTAGTATGACTGTAAATCCAGGCCAGTGATATCTCCAGGAATTTCTCTTCATTGCTCAGGATTGGGTATCCTAGGCCTTTTGTATTTCCATATAAAATAAAAACTTTCTCAGTTACATACTTTTTGATTTCTGTGAGGAACTTTTGTTTTGGCAGGGATCCCTACCTCTGTACACACTAAATTACTCAAGGTAAAGTTAGGAAAAATAAATGCTGTATGGTATCTGTACTTTCACAATTCCGTTAGCCATTCCACACACAGCTGCTCCCGTAGATGTGGGAACTGGACAATGAACCCATCCATTCCCAGGTTAGCTCCCTGACCATGTCAGAACTCCCCACTGCCACAATTGGTTGTAAAGCTGACTTGACTTGTTACAGGGAACTATCAAAGAGGGGAGCTTTCTACTGAGTCTGTTCTTGGATTGAAATGTTGGTACAGATTCAGCAAATGAGCCAGTTACTTCCGACTTTGAAGTGGCTTCTGGCTATGTCCTGACGGGGCATGCAGATACAGTCCCAATACCCACTGTGGTTCTGGCACTGGGGAACTCTGCAGTTGGTAAGCAGAGCTTAGTGGTAGAATGCACTGTGCACAGCAGTAATGGTGCTTAGGAACAGAACTGGTGCATTTACTTTGCTCTGCCTCCAGCCTGTGTGGGAAGATTATCATACGGCACTACACTGAGAGACATGAAACTCAGAATGGCTCTCAGGCTGGCCCAACAATAAGGTGAAGGTGATAGTCATAAAGACATTTTAAACTGAGTTTAATAATGATCCAAATTGTATGCTCGAGGCTAATTTTGTCTAGGTTCTAATTTCGGAGACATATATTTTTGCCTTCCTTTTTCCACACCAAGAACTTTGGGAGATGCTTGCGAATAGTTTACTAAATCAACCAAGAGGCAGACTGCATCAAAATGATGGCACACTCGAGGCCTGCCTTACTGCGAACTCTGAAAGTTACAGAGATATACATGATCTTTGCCCACAGAGGGGTGACTCAGAGCCTGGCACTTGGAAAACCGTGTGAGAATTCAGTGGTTCATCCCGTGTGCTGTTGTGGGATATGAAGAAGAAAGGACATCAGGAGGGTCCACGTTCACTAACTCTGCGCTACGAGCTCTGAAGTGTTAAGCAGCGAGGACATAGCCCTCCCTTTAATATCTTTGCACCCTGTTCGTCTCTCTCCTGCCCCCTGCAGGGCAGTTCTGGAACACAGCCAAAGGACAGAAAAGTGCTAAAAACTTGAAAGTTTTTTAAGATCCCACACTAAAGCATCCATTGCTGTAATGTGAGCTTTTCCTGGGGAGACAGGAACCAACGTCTACTCACCCCAGTAGGGCACTGATGACAAAGTGCCACCTCGCCCAAGGCTGGTTTGGTGAAGTACAGAACCTACTGGGTTGGCTCACAGGTTTCACGCATTTATTCTGGAGCCACATCTGAGGGACCATGGCCTGGGAACACAGAATTAGGTTATCCCAACTTCCATGTTCCATTGTGGTAATGGTCTGATGTAACTATAGTAACAGAACAGAGGCGGCCATGCGTCAAGGCAGTTTTCAACTTCCTTGGAAACACACAGCAGGTGGTGACAGCATGGTGGAAATGTATGTCACAGGCCTCAGATGCCATCTGATGCCTTCTTGGTGGTGGAAGTTAGTGGTCTGTTACCACATTCCAAAGGCTTTACCTGTTAGTCACAGGATGTTAGGTCAGATACAGAATGCGGACAAGAAATCTATGAAGGAGGCTGAGAATAGCCCAAGGTGAATTGTAATTAGGGTCTGAACCGGCAGCCTCCTCACGGCTATAGGCGTGCTCTTGTTGCGTGCAGGTGCGCCTTACGGTGAACTTGGTAAGCCTCGGTGAAAGAGTTCTTCTCATCGGCTAATCAGCCTCGTGAAAGGTTCAGGGCAGAGCGTGGCTCTTCCCAGGGGCTTCTGTTCACAGAGCATGGGCTCCAAGGAGTTACCTACAGGGGTAGCACCACTGAAAAGTCCCACGCCACATGTAGAACACCCTCAGAGCTGCATAGATAGACTCTCTGCTTCACTTAGCCTTCCACACTCTGACTCTAGGGCCTCCTGAGACTGAGACCCTGAGCGGCTCAGGCAGAACTGTACATAGCAGCCCGGCCTGACTGAACTCTCAGATGAGGTCTGATGGCCTTTCCCACACACCCTCTCAACCAAAGCACGTCGATGGACCCAAGTGTGAGGGTCTTGTGAGCAGTGGGAATTGCTTCTGATGAGGATGGAGGTGGCTGCTCTGCTCAGAGAGCGGTAGTAGATAATAGTCACGTGACAATGGTCACATGACAGCATACCCAGCCTTCCTCTCTAGCTTGGCGGTAGGAAAGGATGATGGCAGTCATGGATAAGTAGGATAGCAGAGCTGAGGCAGGTGGCCCCTCGTTTGAGAGCCTAAGGGTAGTGTCTTCACCCCTCATCCCTCCCCTGTGCTCCACTGAACCCTTGCTTTTCCTCTAACATGGTCAAGGCAGGATAATGAGTAACCTACGAGTACCTTTGGACACAAATATTTTAGTTTCAGGTCCTCCCAAAAGCTGGTCCTGCACACAGAGAGGGGGTTCTCAGCGCTGGGTACCTGCAAGGGATGGGTGAGGGATGCTTAAGGAGTTAAGAGGAGGGAACATCAGGGGAGAGCAAGGATGGGAAAGATGCTTGACAATAGCTGGTCCTCATTAATAGCTTGGCTTGCTGCCCACTCAACAAACTTCCCAGAGCCTCCTGCCTCTTAGAGAATTGAGCTCTGCCCTCCTCTTGGCTACATGTAACCAGAACATGTTATATTGAGATATTAAGAACAAGAAGATGAGTGGCTTCCGATCCCCAGTTGGACTCTCTTGCTTCCTATGCTACTGGTTCCCTTTGAGGGATTCAGGTAGGTGTATCAAGCACACGCCTAGAGGAGGGAGCAGCCTCATCTTCAGGCTTCCTCCTAAACCTTGCTCCTTTGGGGCTGTTCACCTCAGGAAAGCCAGGTACTAAACAGATGCCAGGTACGGAATAGATCTAACTAGAGCATTTGGAGGTAAGAGTCAGAAAACAGAGATGTAAACCTTAAACACACACATGCGCGCACGCACACACCCTTCCTTGGGACACATCCCTTAGTTCAATCTCTTTAGCTGCCTTCCTTAAACACAGATCTTTCCTCTGCTACAAATCTTACAGGTCTGTATTTGCCTCTTCCAGAGAAGCTCAAATGGGTGTGGACACTGAGGAAGGTGCACAGGCCAAGCCAGAGTGGTACAACAGCTGGAGGTATGAAAACTTTTTTCTTTTAAACCTCAGTTTTTAAACATTCTGATTGAGTACTGCTTACAGTGTGGACAATATATGTATGATCTTGATAAATAAATTATCTATTGGAGAAGAATTTCCAACTATTTTTACTGATGAGAGGATCTTAGACTAGTTTGGGAACTAAACTGCTTCAGCATAAAGCCTAAGTCTCTCAACTAGGTCCTGTCCAGACCTGGCCTAAGTCTCTAGCTGGCCAGCTAGGTCCTGTCCAGACCAGCTCTGCCACATGTTCTCAGCTCACCGGTCCAGGACATCTGACATGGACTCCGAACACACCAAGCACTTGAGTGTTTCTCCACACTACATGTCTCTCCTAAGCCAGCCCCCTTTCTTCCCAAACTCCAGAGCCCACCCTCCAGGGCTTCATCTGTGTCTTTAACCAGTGCTGCCAAAGGCATTGTCTTCTCATTGGCCGCCTGGCTGTTGTTTCCTCAAGTGCATTGTCCCTTGGGGAACCTCAGGATCAGTGAAAGACAGTGGTGTCTTCTTTCCTTCTAACTCCCATGATTTAGACTATGTCATTATCAGCCCTGTAGTGACCGATGCCCTCTAAATGCTGACTCAGGGTCATCTGTTGAGGAAAGACGATGTAAGCTGTAAACATTACCACCACCAACTGGCGCCATATCTGGTCTGTTTATAAGATGATGCCTGTGCACAAACACACAAACCTCTAAACGCCAATGGCTTATAGCACTTCCCTTCCATCACAGCCTGGTGACGTTTAAGGGGTGTGCTCCTCTCCATACAGTCATTCTGAGACTCAATTTTTTCCTGGTGGTTTTGACATCTTTCAGGGCTCCCAGGTCTTCCACAGAACACTCTGGCCTATCCCAGTGGTGGTAAGTCAGTCACATAGGTCCATATGCTAAAGGAAATGCAGTCATGGAGTCAAGCAGTGTGCCAAGTGGGGGGAGAGGAGCTGAGGTGCCGGCGGGAACAGGGCATTTCTGATATACCTGGGTCAGAAGGCACTGAAGTGGCTTTGTGGAGGGAGGACAAACACTCAGCGCCAGCAGACCTGAAACTTTGCAGCAAAACAATAAAAACTATGTCCACTGATGGGATCTGAGGTTTAAACCTCTGATCAGATTTTGAAGCCAGAGGTACGACTGAGACTTAGTTAGCTAAGGAACTCTCAGTAGTAACTAATATGGGAGACAAGCATCGTGAAGGCGAAGACTTCTTTTGAATTAAGTAGACTAGACACAGACATCAGCTGCTTCAGTACAAATTCCACAGAGATTCCTCCTCAATCTAGGGTTACACCCAACGTTTAGATCATAGTTATACTTGGCTCTAAAAGGACTGTCTCAGACTGGATGAGTTGTGTTTGTAAGGAGATAGTATTCATAAGGAGATACTGTGTCCGAGGGAGGAGAGCATTTGGACCATGCACCCCAAACACACTTGAAATGTCCTAGACAATGATGTTTTGAATTCTGTAAACTTAATGCAGAGGGCAAAAATATGACCAGAAAAATGTGGCAGTCTTCAAATCATTGAGGTGATTAAAAATCCAACGTGATTTTAAAATTTAATTCGGAAGTTATTTAATTTGAACTCAGAAGGGATTTTTATTCAAAAATGGTAAAGCAATTAGGGAAATGACCCCAGTAAAGAAAATGGGGAAACACAAGAGCTAGCAGTGATAAGGGCTCCGGTAAGAAGTGAACTGTCTCAGGTCTAAGCCGTAACTGTTACATTACAAAGGTAAGGGCAGAAGGTAGGCAGTCCCAGCTCCGACCCCCAAACACATTGTGAAGCCAGTATTTGGGGAGCCAGCAAAGAAGTCTATTACAAGTCCAGCACCCCAAGTGTTACTGCAAAAATATTTGAAGATTCTGAGGAGAGAATAAAGGGCCATGCAATAAAGAGGACACTAAATATATCCCACAAAATTACTATATCAGTTTGTTTTCTGTTATTGTAATGACATATCTGAGGCTGAGAGGTTTATAAAGAAAAAATAAGGTTTCTTTACCTTACAGATCGGAAGGCTAAATTTACAAATAGCACTGCACTAGCTCTCGGGAGGGCCCCGTGGCAACTTGGCCTCGTGGTGGAAGCTGAGAAAGAAAGCCAGAACTCAGAGGGGGTCAGACTTATTCCCTTTCAATGGCCCCCTCGCCGGAACCAATCAGAATCCTACAAGAACTGCATCAATATCCTTGGTGGCCTAATGATCCCTTAGTTGGCTCTGCCGGGAAAGGGTCCCCACCATCTCTAACTTCGCCACACTGCAGCCCCAGCTTCTGAGACTTGAACTCAGAGAGGAACCACGGATGAGCATGGGGCATGTTTATGTGCAGAGTCGGTGGGAGCGCATTCTCTCAGTGTTTGCTGAGATTTCAGGGGTAAGGAGGTCAGTTCACACAGGAGCTTTGAGCATACAAGGTCTGCCTGCCTTGCCTTCTCTGCTAGTGTTCTTTGCCTTCCCCTTGTGCAGTGTCCCCACCCCAGTCTGCTGCCTCCTGAGTCCCTTGTCCTACTCCTGGCCCCAGGGTTAAGTGTCTGACCCAGGAGGACAATGCATTTTTGTCTCTATCTATTGGGAAACTGGAAAAAAAAAGTGTGGTGAGGGCAGGTTTCTTTAACTTATGGTTTGTAGACTAAAAGTACAAATTCCTCTGGAGGTTGCTCAGCTAGAAGAAAACCTGTGTAGACCAAGATCATCTTGTCCCCGGGAGGTATGAGACTGTCTGAGAGTCCAGCCCACTGAGGAGGAAGAAGACTTAAGAAATAACTTGATAACCTGTCTTTCTTCAGCAGCAAGACCAAGACATGCTTAAAATGCTTCCAAAAGTCTTCAGACATTAAACCAATTACTTTTTGCTCAAGATGCTAGTGAGCTGACTGCCCGCAGCTGACGTTTGCCGAGCTGTGCTTTTACGCTCAGTCAACAGAACTGGTCAAGTTCTTGTTGGATGCAAGACACCGTGCTAGAAACAAATCACAAAACCGAACAAGAGCCCCTCCATCACTAGCTTGTCGCAGTTCCTTCAGCCACTATTCGCACGCCATAGTAAGTCTGTGCCTAACCACCCTTTGGGTTTGAAGGTGTCAAGCTTCACTGCAGAGGTAATATTTAAGAAAAGGACTATTCTTTTCTTTAAAATAAAAATCTTCTGAAGCATGCTACTCTTAACATTGTGCCTCTGCAATCCCCATAAATCTAAGAGAAGACATTTTAAATGGTAATGTTTTCCTAATGTAATTATGCTGCTTTTATAAGTCACGGTAGCTGGGTGTGGTGGTGCACAGCTTTGCTAGCACTTGGGAGGAAGAGGCAGGTGGATCTCTGCAAGTTCCAGGGCAGTCTGGTCCACCACAGCCAGGGCTGTCTCAGAAAAGCAAAACAACCAGAAAACTAAATAGATCATGGTACATATTGATTATACACAATGGGTTTGTGACACGTGCATGTACAAACACATGCACACTTGTTTTTGTTTTTGTTGGTTTTTACAACCCCCCCTTGTCCCTTCCTATTCTGAGGTGGGGCGTATTTCTAAAGTGGGGGAAAAGGGTGAAATACCCATATATTTAGAATAGAATGACAAGAATTTGGAAAAACCTCAAAGAGGACAGAGAAGACTGAGCCTGTGTGGCAGTAAGGGATGGAGACAGAAGGGAGAGCCTAGAGGTCCTGTTGGTCTGGAACCCTCTGACCTATCTTGACAGGATCCATTTTTCTCTCAGGCTCCCACCTTTTCTTGTGCCCCATGGTGGAGCATCTGTCCCTCTGCCACTACTGTGAAGCGTAGGTGACATAGCTTGTGTGTACCCGTCCAGTTTAGAGCATGGGTACAAGTTAGTGAGCATGCAGTGAAGCCGGGCGTTCAATGTCTGTGTTTAACAGACCTGCGGAAACTAATTCATGGCAAACTGAAGGGGGGAATGTTGAAATGGAATAAAATGGCGAGCAGGACATTTGTCCCAACTTGTAGACCCTTCGTGAAGCTTCCAGCAGCTGGCCTCCCTATTCTGGCTTTGGGGCTCCCTAATGTCCAGTGGGTAGGGACTGATTTCCAGTCAGGACCTTAACTATTGGAAAGAGGCTGTCAAATTTCTTTGGAAACTTCTAGTGTCCTTGTTCCAGCAAACAAACATGCTTTCCCATCCTGTCCCTCCTCCTTCCTGCATGCCCTGAACACTTTCAGCACCTGAAGACTGGGGCTGACACTTTCTCCCGGGTCGAAGCTGGTGCTATACTCTCACCACTGGTCCCTGTCACCTTCTTTTTCAGGCAGGAGTCAGAGAGAGCTAGTGACATTCACAGTATTCCTAGTGTTGGGAACACAAGGCCACTGGGACGTGAAGTCCCAGAAACCTGATAGAATCTGGGACAACTGATTGTCTAAAATTATCCTGTAGTTGATGAATTCCCTCCTGTTCCTTACAAAGTGGGGTAGTCAGTCACCTATGCCTTCCAATGCCACTTAAAACAGGCGAACTTCTTGTTCATGAAGCAAAACTGCCCCGGCCCCAAGTTTCACGAAGCTCTTCTCTCTTACAAATATACCAGCTAATAGACTTGTTAAGACTCTCGAACCAACAGGAGATGCTATAAAAACCGTATCCAGCCCTCCAGTAACTCAGTCCGTCTTTCTCCTGCATCTTTATAAGCCTCCTGTGTGCTCGTACCTAGTCTCTCTTCAGCAATGTTCATCTTCCACCGGGATGCAGCGTGGAAGGCGGCAGCACACAGCACACAGCACACAGCTTTATCCTCCCCCTGCCCTGGCTGTCGGAGCATTTTCAGCTCTGCCTCCTTCTCGTTTCTCGGTGCCTGTGGCCTCCCTCACCTTGCAATCAGTGTGTCCTTCCTGCTGGCATTTTAACCTTTGCACCTATATTGAACACCGCAGAATACCCTTTTCTTCCTTGCCCATCCTATAGGGGCCCTGCCCATAACCCTGCCCATCCCAGATGTGGGCTCTCCCGATCCCTAAGGTGTCCAGCAAACACAGATGTTTGGTTTGTCTTTAATCCTCAGGTTAGGCCACGAGAAACTTCAACTGTTTTTGCCAAACTGAAGTCCAATGGCTTCTGCTACAGTGCTTGTTTTCCCCCAGACACGAGGGCACAGCTCGTCTGTTATATGCCTAGTCAGCCAGTCTTTCCCCCAGTGACTCTGTAAGTGCTTCCCATTTCCCCGCTACAGTATACTTTTCAGTGCTTATATATTGCATAGATCGGGGGCCTCACAAGAAACTTGAGAAAATTGATTCATAAAATTTGTTGTGGGCTGGAGGCAGATACATTCAGAGAGCAGATTAAAATTTGAGGTGCTAATCCTTTCATGGTCCTGTCAGAGTTACAATTGACTCTGGTATACACAAGTGCATTTGTGGGAACAGAGGAAGCAGTGCTGTGCTGGAGGGGCGGGGAGTGGAGGGGACTTATCTAGTACGGAAGCTTACGGTTAAACGCTTCATGGCTGCTCACACTGTGCTGGTTAGCCAGCTCGAGTAGGTGGGGAGTTGACTCCTACAAGGAACGGCTTGTCTTTGGATTCCAGGAAGTCAGATACAGAGTGGGAGGAGGGCATGTGCTTGCTCGGGGCTGTACATGTGCAGGTAGGCAGTAACTGGATGTCGGCAGGGTGTGCTTACTGAAGTAAGTAACTCCAAGTCCCTGAGGGTAGGTAGGATGTGGTAGCCCCTCTGCTGACATCGCCCTAGCTCTCTTGGCATGGCAGCCTTGCTGTTAGCACACACCACTGGGAATTTTAGGCTTCAGCCGAGCAGAGTTCAGAAGTCTCGCTTCTGCTTCTCATGAAGTGCCAAGGTAAAAGTACGACCTGCCTCAATTAGAAATGCAAAGCAGGGACGTTTACAATTGCTTTTTGGGGGGCATCATTCAAACGGGGTGCGTGCTTCTAAGGAGGCAGTGGCAATAAAGCTTCCGGTTTCCTTTCAGGTGACTTGCAACGGACTGGCTCAGGAAGGAGAAATAGGAGCACACTAGTCCACACCGGGCCACAATGACAGCGCCTTCCAGCTTCTGCCTTCTGCTAGGAGCGCTAGGTATCTTTGCCCTTGACCGCTTCGCAGAGGGACAGAGCAGGACACTGATTTTCACAAAGGGAAACACCATTCGTAACTGCAGCTGCCCCGCAGACATCCGGGACTGTGACTACAGTTTGGCCAACCTGATGTGCAGCTGTAAGTCTGTCCTGCCTCTGGCCATGGAGCAAACCAGCTATCATGGCCACCTCACCATCTGGTTCACAGATATATCCACGTTGGGCCACCTGCTGAAGTTCACTCTGGTCCAAGACTTGAAGCTTTCCCTGTGTGGTTCCAACACCTTCCCCACCAAGTACCTGGCTGTCTGTGGCCTGAAGAGGCTTCACATCAATACTGAGGCCAAGCATCCCTCCGGGGAGCAGAGCATACTCATCCACAACGGGAGGGAAGGCAGTTCCTTGTACAAGGGCTGGCAAACGCGTGTGTTCATCTCACTCTTAGACGTGGCTCTTTTCAACAGAGACTCTTCTCTAAAGTCATATAGTATTGATGACATTTCTAGCCTCACCGGTGACTTTCCTGACTTTTCTTACTTTATAACTTTCCCAGTGCCAAACAACCGAAGCTACCTTGTCACCGTTATTTATTAGCATCCTGTGTCCATCCACCAGGACCTCTGAGAAAATAAATGGAGCCTCTGAGCAAGGCGTCTGGGAATGCGGTCATGAGATAGCTGTCTCTGTTCCCTCTCTGAGCCTCCATCTACAGCAAACTCACACCAGAGAGCAGCCGGTTCCACTTTCACTGTTCCACTTTCAATCTAAGAGCAACCTGACCCCTGAACTATGTCCCAAGGGCCAGCTAGAAGCTTGGTCTTTGCAGCTGGTAGCCTGTGGAGAGCTGTCAGGTTAGAAGGGGATCGGGGAGTGCATACCAGAGACTGTTTAGTGGAGCTCGGTATACTCATGGCCCCAAGGAAGAGATTTTTCTTTCAGAATGCAGTAATTCTTCCTTATGTGTGTGTGTACATTCCAAGACTCTGAGGACACCTGAATGAGCAAACAATACTAGACCCTATGCATACTGTGTTTTCCCTATAGAGACTTTTGATACAGTCTAACTTATAAGTTAAGATCACTGTGGGATTAAAACCTGTAACACACTGTAAGAAAGTTGTGCCAATATGTGCTTGCTCTTCCCGTGGCGATGGCGCTCTTTGGCATAGCCACATTTCCAGCGTTGCTACTTTTTACATGATGGCTATCATGGAATAAAATATATGTTTATTGGATCATAACATGGTCAGTCTGACAACAGAGACCAGTCACTAAGGGGCTCATGGGTGGTAGTGTATTTAGTGTTTATGAACAGGCATGGGACAGGCATGTCCCATGGGACAGGTTCGTGTCCCAGGTAGAATCAGGCAGGACCACATTCTTCACACTCCCTAGAACAACTTGAAGTTTAAAACTTCTGATTTATAAATGAAACTGCACATTGGGGACCATGGTACCCCTTCTCTTTTTCTTTTCTTTTTCATTTTGTGACATGGTCTGGAATTGTGATTCAAAAATGACAGATTTCAGAAGTCTGGGGACCTAAATTCCTCTAAACGACAGGTTTGCCCAGACTGATAGTTTCCAGATAGTTGTGAAGAGCAAATGCATTGAGAAGTTGGAATTTAAAAGTGAATTTATGGACTTGGCAAGGTTATGTGGGACTATAACACTACCTGAAGGCATTGGGGTTCCGAGAGATGGGCACAGGAGTGAAAACACACGCCCATACATTTAGCCTCAAATTTATGCACGGAGTACTGCTCTGTGGGGAAGTTCTTTTCTGGTCTTTCTTCACTTTCACAGAGTAGCCGGCAAGGCTCTCCTGGGCCTTCCCTTCCCTTTCCTCTGCTCTATTCCAGTGTCTTCATTCCCTCTGTCCCCGACTCCTATGCCTTGTTATTGCTCCCCACCCTTCTCCCCTCTTGCTCCTGATTCAGGACTTAGATTGCTGTCAGCAGACTATTAAGCCACACAGGGGGCAAGCCGGGGAATCTAACAATCTCTTCAAACTTGGTGTTCAAATTTCAAAGAGTTCATTTTAAAATGAAATTTTGGTCCTTATTCCTTTTGGAATTTTAAGATGAGAAAGTTAAAGATACTTCATAGCAGGTAGTTAACACAAAATTTTACTAGACATGTTGATAAAAGGAACCAAAGCAAGTATTTAAAAAACGATTTATTAAATTGTTCACCATTACATAAAGGAACGTTTCCCCCATAATAAAGACCAAATTTAGCATTAATGTGCAATACTTTTTAAAACCCATGTGAGGAGGAGGGAGAGACAGCTCACAGCTCAGGAGCACTTGCTGTTCCTCACCCAGCGCCCGCGTCTGTTTGCTCACAGCCATCTGGAGCTCCAACTCAGAGCTCTTTTCTGGCCTTCATGCGAACTTGTACATATGAGGCATGCACACCATACATATGAATAAAACCCCAAACTAAAATGTAAAACCCATGCCAGCCGTGACACAAATGTCTAAACTTAAAATAAAATGAAGTTGAAACATTTAATTCATGATACCATGATGGTGAGAAATAATATCATAAAATCACGGGTTAGCCACATCATATTTTTAATCTTAACATTATTGCATTTGCATAACTGACAGGGGATTTGGTCATTCAGACTAATTAACTCGGGTCCACAGTGTCAGCATCTAAATTAGGACAAAACGAAGTCCAAACTATGAATTTTAATAGAAAAGGTAACAGCCTCATTACTGATATAGTTCAGAGGTTAAAGTGAGAAAAAGACAAGGAGTTGGGTGCCAGGGGTAAGAGAAAGCAAGAAAGACTTAAGTCAAAAGATAAATTATGTTATTAACCATCATTACTGCATACATCACAAACTGAATTTTGATGGAAACCTATTGTTTTAAAAGAATGATGTTAGAGATTCTATGTGCCTGTAAATACCTTCCATCTGGTAGCTGGTGCTGGCTCGAGAGCTTTGCACACATGGCTTATGTGATTCTTAGGATAAACTGTAGTGGGCCGTCCGGCTTGGGCCAGCAGTTTGTCACCTGTGGCCAGCTGGTGAAAGTAGGTATCATTTCAAAGAGGAGGAGGAAGACATATATCTTTCTCACACCCACAAGGGGTTATTTAAAGATCGCGAAGCACACGGCATATGAATAACAACAATAAATATTGTCCTTTATTCTAAGTTCTGTAAATTCTCAAATAATGTGTTGCTATATTTTCACCAAGTTCTTGCACTAAAGGTTGGGAGGATGAGAAGATAAGGCTGACAGACAGACAGTTTGATGCTCTCATGTATGTTAGGGATTCACGTAACATCATGATGCAAATATACATAGAAATGGCCCTCGTTGGCCAAGCATATAAATACTTTCTACAGAATCGAAAAGTATTTTCAAATGCTACAGGGATTTCCTTAACTTGGGATACTATTCGCAATGTAAAGGTTATAGACACGACACATTTTATAAGTTCATATGCACTTCTCTATCATATCCAACAAAATAAAAACTAAGACCAGTATATGCAGCTCCTTGCAGTTTTAGTGACGCTAATACTGCGACTATGGTGAGTTTCAAGCTATGAAGAGAACAGAGCTGAGAAAAGACACAATATGCTGATAGTACAGCTCAACAGGAGAGAGCTTACCCAGCATACACGCGTGCCGGAAATAAATTCCCAGCACAACACACACATACATAGTGCACACCCTTCTGGATGCCATTGCCACGTACGGCTTCAAGAGCTCGAGTAACAGTGTCAGAGAATAAGATAACTGCAAGCCATGGACTCTGCTGCAAGTGATACGGTCCTCTCCCAGGACATCCAGAACTGACGAAGGAGCAGGCAAGAAGAGGCAGACAGTAGAAAGTGCTGGGTTCACTGGAGGTAGAGCAGGAGGACTGGGCAGGCAGAGGTGCTGTGGCTACTGGGGAGGACTTGGTAACTCCCAGGAACCTGGGTCAGGTATGTGGCTGGAGTGGAGAGTTGTGAGGAGTGGTTTAGGCAATCCAGGGTGTGAGGAGGTCCCCCTGGAATACTGGTGGGGCTGAGAGTAAGTGAAAGAATATTCAGGATGGTTCTAGAAGGAAACGCACCTCCACCTGTAGCTGTGATGAGGAGCTGTGTTGTTCCATCCTCTCAGCTTTTCAAATGCGGGCAATGCTTTCGGTCCACTTACAGATGAAATGGGCCCAAAGCTCTGCCCCACTCTCCCTGGGCTCATGTTATGACACTGCTGCATAGCTCTGCTGGCTTCTGGTAAAACTCAAAATGTACATATGCAAAAGAAGTACTAATTCTTTGTGTTTTATACCTTTAGGGGATGTTTATAACCTCATTGTCTTAAAATATCTGTGCTTTAAAATTCTCCCAGGGGGTGGTTACTGTGCAGATGGCAGTACGAGAACACAGACCATAGGTTGGTTCCTTTAAGAAAGGATGCACTGATAATTTTGCTTTTGCACTGGCCATTCATGCATTTTAAAGTGTACGTTGTGAATTAGGTTATATTTGATATATTTATGTCATACTGCATATAATCTATATGAAAGGGGTTCTGAGGCACACTCTTGTACAAAGAGGTGGGAGAGGTGAGATACTCAACTGGATAAAGTGCCTGTAGCTGCTTCTTTTCTGTGACGGGTCCAGTAGTTCACTCTAGGAGCTGACACTCTGGAGCTATTGTTAATTGTCCTGCAGGACGATATCCTGTCTTCATTCTGAAAACCCCTACACGTTTTATGATAATAAAGATACTTAATGTCCGTTGGCGCGTGTATTAATTTAAAATGATGAAAATCTCTCCAGATGTTTATAGCCTGGGTCAGGTCACTATTAATGGATCAATGAAGACTATTAGTTCACTGAACTAGAATAAATAGCCAAACGCCCTGCCATTGGGCCACACACTACCTAGGAGCTTCTAATTTCCTAAGTTCGGACATCAGCACATTCTACCAGTCATGTGCTACAGACAGAGGTACTTGTCTCTTCACAAGCTGCCTCCAACAGCTGTGTGTCAAGCGCATTTTTACCTGAGGAAAAGGTGTGTCTGAAACACTATTCAGCTAGTAAACTTTTAAAAGATTTTTATAATTGAAGAGATTAAAACATAACGCAGGAATGTAAAGACTCTCTTATTTCATAGACTTTGTTGGTTGGGAGGTTGGTGTGCTTGTTGTTGTTCAGGCTCTCACTCTGCAGTCCTGACTGGCCTAGAACTTACAATTTAGACCAACTGACCTGGACCTCGCAGAGATCCACCTGCATCTGCTTGGCTTCTAAGCTTTTATAATTTGGTATATTCTAACTTTTTTTTTTAAATTTTATTTATCTAATGTATATTACAGATGGTTGTGAGCCACCATGTGGTTGCTGGGATTTGAACTCAGAACCTCTGGAAGAGCAATCAGTACTCTTAACCACTGAGCCATCTCTCCAGCCCAATTTGGTATATTCTAAATAAGTTCACACAACAAAATAAAATGTTAATAATAACAACATTAAAATGGAAATCATAAGGGTTCCAGGGCACCCGAGACTATCCATCCAACTCCAGGGAGTCCCGAGGACAGAGCGGTCTCTCCCATGCTCCCATGCCTGTTCCTCCTCTCATGCTACACTGGCTAGTTCTTTGCAAGTTTCCATGGTGTAACACTCAGTGTTCTAGAGCCACAGAACTTATGGAAAAGGGATTTATTGAAAGGCTTACAGGCTGCAGTCCAGCTAATCCCACAATGACTAGTTGTAAACAAAGGGTCTAAGAATCCATGAGTTGCTTAGTCACACAAGGCTGCATGTCTCAGCTGGTCTCCTGCAAACACAGGGATCCTGAAGAAGTAGGCTTTAATGCCAGTGACATTAGTGGATGTGCTAGCCAGCGGAGGACATCAGGTAAAGAGCAAAAGCTCTTTCTTCCATGTCTTTGTCGACTTCCAGGAGAAGGTGTGTCTTCGTGCCTCAAGATCTGGATCATAGGTGTATGCTGCTCACCAGAAAAGTCTAGACCAGAAGTAGATTCACTCACTTCAAACCTAACAGAAAAGTTCTCACGGGTACCCTCCACTTCTGGATTGTAGTTTATTCCAGATGTAGTCAAGCTGACAAGCAGGCATAGCCACCACAGGTAGTAATTTCCAGATGTTCTATAGCTTCTGAGTTTACTATGGGCCCAGGTACTGCCTCTGTTTCAAGTGGGAAAGCTTGGAGAAACCTCGATGGTTCACTTCGGGTCAGTCAGGACAAAGTTACCCCTTTGGGGAAACCTCATTGGTTCACTTTGGATCAGTCCACTTCTCATCAGGACAATGTGCCCAGTCTTTCTGTTATCTGCATTATTTTTCTTTGGAGAGGAAGTTACCAGAGGTGAAGGGAAACTATCTATAATTATTTTAAGAACCTATCAACTTTGGTAGCTTGTAACAAATACATTGATATGTTTTGGTATTAAGATATTTAAGATATAGAAATGATATCAACACAAAGTAGAATATTGCCACCAGGGAACAGAATATATGCCAAATGCCTACAATGACAAATGCTACTTTAGCTCCTACAAAGACAGCAGTAAATGAAATAGTATCTCTTCTGCTCCTGCAGCTCCAGCTCCTCACACGGAGACGGAACTGAAAAATAACAACAACAAAACCCTTTCCCACACAACTCAATGCTGTCAGTGAGGTAAGATATGGAAATGTTTAATTAAATATAACTGGATCCATTTCTATTTTCTAGATTAGAATCATTAAGCCTAGTAGTGGTGGTGCACTACTCTTATCCCAGCACTTGAGCAGGCAGGTCTCTGAGTCTGAGGCTAGCCTTGTCCAGGATAGTCAGGTCTACACAGAGAACTTTTGTCTCAAAAAAACCCAAAAGAACAGCAACAACAAAACAAAACAAACAGAACCAAACAGCCAAACCAAAAAGAATAGAATTAATATTAAGATTTCCATAGTTGGGCAGCATAGTAGAACACATACACACACACACACACACACACACACACACACACACAGAGAGAGAGAGAGGGGGGGGGAGAGAGAGAGAGAGGAGAGAGGAGAGAGAGAGAGAGAGAGAGAGAGAGAGAGAGAGAGAGAGAGAGAGAGAGCGCACTGTGTAGGCATGACATTGGTAGCAGGTGAGCGAGCCTTGAGGGCATGAGCACAGGCGAGCCAGCCCTGCTTGTCTGCAGTGCCAGTGGCATGGGCAAGGGAGAGATGCCCCCCTCCTTACCCCTTTGCCAGATCTAAAGCTACGGGATTGCCAGGACACAAGGCAACAGCAGGACATCCAATGGGGACCCAGTGGGGTTCCAGGATTTGTTGTGTAGCAGAAGCCAGAGGCCTCAAATCAGACCAATGAGTCACCACAACCAACATTTACAAACAAACAAACAAAAAAAGAGACTGTGGACAACGGGGTATACTGGGGGACACACTGTGACACACTGCAGCTTCCATAGAGAGATTATTTCTTTTTCTTTTGCAGGGGAGGTTGCAAGGGCGGAAAGGGCGTAGGGCAGGTACGAGGGGGTAGGGAAAATGAGTGGGATTGTGGTGCAATTCACAAAGAACCAGTATAAAGTTAAGAAAAATATTTCCAGAACTACATAAAAGAAACAGAGGAAGAAAATGAGGGCCATCAGTTCCTGTAATATTAGATTTTACCTGCTGGGTAAAAGCACAGAAAGTGTGGAAGGACTGAGCCGGGTTGGAGCCCGAAGCACACCCAGCACCACAGCGGCATCACTGCTGACAGGACTGTCTGGTCCAGCAGCAAACATTCTGCTATGTCACAGGAACTGACAGTCCCTGCCACACACACCTGACACTGACTGACATTTGGTAAACGCTGGTCTCCATTTCAGGGGCTAAGGCTGAGTCAGCAAATCAAACGGACCTATTCTGTCAGAACTTATGAGTCAATTAACTCATGTGACATGACAATCTACCCCAAATTGGTATAGTTGCCTGCAAAAGCCACTTAAGAACTAATTGTTTTAAACCAAAGAGTTGGTTTAACAGTCCTATAGAAACAATGGATGATGAAATGGTGCAGCAGCATTGATAAATGAATCAGTAGATCACATACTCAAAACATAACAGTGCTTTTCCAAATAATTCCTTTCTGACATGCAATTCAAGCAGCTAGTAGGGCTCCAGAATTGACGTTCCCCCAGGCCTATAGTATCTTGTAGAGGGAACTTTGGCCTACTCAGGCAGCGAGATAATGCTTGTTTAACTTTGCCCTTCTACTGCCTGGATAGGCAGAATGGAAAACCTATAAACATCTTCCTTACCTTTAATGTTTGAAATGACCAGTGTTTTCCCTTCTATACATGTCCAGTTAGCAGGTTGACAATGTCTTTTTAAAACTTCAGGATGACAGTTCAATATACCTTATCCTTTCCTTTTCCCTTGAGGTCCTGGGGAACCAAACAGGCCCTTGCACATGGCAGGTGGGTGTCCTCACCCATCTACTGCTTATGGGCCTTAACTTTGCTGTCTGTTTACTGCGAATATATTTCAGGGCGCAGGGCAGGTGTCTGGAAGCTGACCAGGCACAACTGGATCTTTTGTTATGGAGAATGGGGGTTCAGTCTCACCAAGCATGCTCGGATGAGAACTCCAGCAATGCTGAGCAGTCAGAATATAAGCAGCAGGAGTAATAGGAGGAGAGTAGAAGTCACATAACACTAACTTTCCCGTTCATGGAGAAAATGGTTGGAGAGGGTGCTTTCAGCTGCACATCTGGGTCCTAGGAGGGCAGATCTCAAGTCTAACCAAAGGGAACTGGAAAGGAAAAACCCAAAGTATATGAAACAGAAAAGTGGGATCTCCTACTTCAATGTGGAATTTAAATCTCAGTGAAAATCTGAGGGTATGGTGTAGGCTAAAAGATGAAGTCATGTCTGTTGATACAAGTACAAACTGTAAACGTTCTACACAGGGTGAGCTAGGATCAACAAAATAAAAAAAGATGCTACCTGGGGCCCCAGCAATTCCAATCTAGCCTCATAGATGTGACAATTCTTCAAAGCTCTTCACAGCAGCATTGACTATTATGGTATAAGGAGATAGAGTTCCACTCTTAGGAGTTTCCATAATTTTGTAAAATAAACCAACAGTCACAGATTAATACAGATACACTAGTGTCCCATAAAATATGAGACTCAAAGGAGGAGATGAAACTTTAAGAACATGTGAGTACAGAGACGATGGGAGTTGAGGCTCTGGGAGACAGGTGGGGGCTGGGGGCAGATGGGTAAAGCAGGCAACAGTATGGTGGATAATGCTCATCTCGACACGTGGTACGTCTCTTGGGGGACATAAGTCATGTTGAAGTATCCCATAGGTGCCTGGAATCCAATTGCACGTTGGCCTCCTCTCTGGTGTTAACATTCCCTAGTTGATGAGATTCCCAGGGCTGGGGCTGGGGCAGGGGGTGGTGGTGGTGGTGGTGCTTATACAATTGTGTTTCCTTTTTTGGGAACTCTATCTTCAGGTCAAATGGAGAACTTCAGGGGAAACCTCTCTCTGTAGTTGTTGTTAAAGAGGCAAGTGAGGTGATGAAAAGGGCTTAGTTCTCCTTTAAAGTACTCAACAAGCCCAAAGCCCTATAGTTTTGAGGTTTAGGGATTTTTGTTTTTAAAGATGTATCTTAGGCTGGTCTCCAACCGGAGGATACATGACCTTCCTGCTCCACTTTCTAGTGCTGGGATTACGTCAATTAACTGGATAATTTTAATGTTTTTGTTTTATTCTTTATGTATATCGGCCCACATGCTTTGTATGTGAACTCTGTGTGTGCCTAGCCCACGAGGAAGCCAGAGAGGGTTTAGGACCTCCTAGAACTGAGTTAGTTATAGTTGTAAGCTGCCATGTGCTGAAAACCAAATCCAGGTCCTCTGCAAGAGCAGCAAAGTGCTCTTAACTGCTGTGCCATCTCTCCAGCCACTAACTGTACATTTTAAAACCGTCTCCCTTTTTACAGATGATGTGCAAACATCATGCTAGACAATACAGCCGGGCGCTACACGCATGCAGAGGCCAGAAGAGGGTGTCAGATTCCTGGAACCGAAGTTGTGAGGGTTTCTGTGGGCGTGGGTACTGGGACTCCAGCTTAGGTCCTCTGGTTCTAAACTGCAGATTCACCTCTCCGATTTTTTTTTTTTTTTGGCGGGTTTTGAAACACGTAATTAAGTTGACAAACACTTCTACCCACGCACCTTGATATGCTAAAGGGAAAGATAAGATAATCAACTTTGGTAATGAACCTCGTAACCTGTGTTAGCTCAACCCCATGCAATCGCCTTAAGACCTCCAAGGTTCAGATTTTTTTCCCTTGTGACAGTGTGAAAAGACACATTTTCCTTCCGTTTGTTTCAGAAATTCACTCTGCTTCGTAAAATAGTTCTATTATTGCTAGCTAACTTGGCTTTCTTACTAAGCCACCCCAAAACACTTTGTTCTCCTGGAAATGTCTCTTGTCTTTATTTGGTTTTCCCCAGACAGGATTTCCCTACATAGCCTTGGTCATTGGAATTCCTTATGTTCCTCATGCTGGCCCCGAATTCAGAGGTCGGTTTGCCTCGAACTCCCCCAGTGCTGCTGGGATTAAATGTGTGCGTCCTCACGCCGGCTTTTTCTCATGGAAGAGAGCCAATGCCTTTGAGAGTGTGTGCGTAGATAAAGCTGTAGGAATTGAAAGTATTAATAGAGTTACTGATCTGCAGACCTACCTGGTAGCATCACCTCGCATTAGTAATAGGAATACTAACCATAGGGATACACTTTGCCCTCCCAAGCCCAGGTTAACTGACTCGTCCTTTCGCTTCTCCCCGGCCTCTCGCCTCTGTTTACCCTGCAAGCGCTGCGTGGGAGGCTTCCACACGTAACGGCTCGGTGTAAGCTCAGCCGACGTATTGCAGCAACACGCTCAGCGACCACAGACTACACTCTTTCCTCTCATCTCGATGATCCTCTTTGTGACCTGTGGAACAACTCTGGAGTCGGAGGGTTCCGTGCCAACAGTCCCCCGCGTCGCTAGAGGGCAGTGCAAAAAGACTCCGCCCAGGTATTGGGCGCGAGGAGAGCGTATGCGCATGCGCGCTCGGCGTTGCGCCGTACCTAGCTAGAGCCGCGACGACCCGGCTGGAGCTCTCGCGACTGCGCGTGCGCGGTGGTGGTCTCCGCGCTCCCTCGTCCTCTCAGTCTGCGAGCGGCTGTGAAAGCGCGGTGACGGCGGCTGGGATGTTCCGAAAGGCCCGGCGGGTGAACGTGCGCAAGCGGAATGACTCGGAGGAGGAGGAGCGGGAGCGAGATGAAGAGCAGGAGCCGCCGCCGTTGCTACCGCCGCCGGCCTCGGGCGAAGAGCCTGGCCCTGGCGGCGGCGACAGGGCCCCCGCGGGGGAATCGCTCCTGGGCCCGGGGCCGCCGCCGCCGCCCTCCGCGCATACCCCGGGCCTGGGCGCCGAGGCTGGGGGCGGCATCCCTGGTGGCGCGGAGCCCGGCAACGGGCTGAAGCAGCGCAAGAGGCCTCGCGAGAACAAAGAGGTGCCCAGGGCCAGCCTGCTGAGCTTCCAGGACGAGGAGGAAGGTGAGCCCCCGCTCGGCCCACGCGGACTCCGAGCCCATGCTCACCCTAGTGCCGCGCCCCTTTCCCCACCTCCGGCCTTCTGTTCTGCCTGGGGTTGCATTCCCGCGCTGCCACCAGCCGGGTGTACGACCTGTGCCGTCCCTCCTCCCACTGTTAGAGCTCTCATCAGCCATCCTGAGTGGAAGAGACGGCCCGATGCTCCGTGGACCCGTCTCCTACCTTGGGAGTTGCAGACCGCATGAGTCCCTCGGTTAACTGCCTGCTCGCAGTTCTTTGCAGGCCTCTGTACCTGAGGCTTGTTGGCGCCTTGGTTTAGGCATCCTTGGTTAAGAAGGCCTTGGTTAAGAGGAGGACCGAAACCGGGGCTGGGAACAAATCTGGAGCTGCAGCCCTGGTTCCGAGTGACCTTGATCCAATACGTCCCTTGCTGTTGTCCAGTCTTGTTTCTCTGTAGAAGTAACTGGGCGGAGCAGATGTCCTCTGTAGTAGTGTTGGCTCTTGAAGCAGAGGAGGGACCAGGGTGCAGGGATTTAGATTTTACTTGTACCCCAATATCATGCTACGAAAAATGGGATAAGTTTCGAAAGTCTTGCGTCATGATTTCAAATGCTTTCATGTTTCTAGAAAGATGGGTGATTTATCTTTGGCCTCCCAGGTGCTTGATGATACATGGGCTGTTTGAAATGTTTTGTTCTTGACTTGGATTTTCAAATCAAAGATGAGTGATAAGTCACTCAAACTTAGTTTTGCAAAATGATTTACTTTAGGCACAGTTTTGAAATAACTGTTACTGTGACCAGAGTTATTCAGACGTAGCAGAACTTTGTAATCTGGGGTATATTGTTTTAGGTTTCCTGAGTTAATTATTTTAAGGAAACATCGTAAGTATTTTTTTATCCTGAGATAGATGAAATAAGCCAAAAATTAACAATTTTGAAGTTCCTTGGTTACTCATTAAATTTTTCATTTAATTTCTAGAATCGATACTATTTTTTGTTTGTTTTTGTTTTTATTTTGTTTTGTTGAAACAGAGTCTCTATATTATAGCCCATAGACCAGGCTGATCTCACATTCAGAGATCTGCCTGCCTCCACCTCCCCAGTCCTGGGGTCCCAAGCGTTTGCCGCCAAGCCGGGCAATATCAGTTTTTGAGTCTACGATAGATTGAAATACATTTCAAATTTTGTAATGACTTTTGTGTGTGAAAATCTATTGGGAGAACTCAAGCAGCATGAAGGCATGAGAAAGGAGCATTTTCTGAGTTTGTGTCTTACAAATTCGTTCTGTTTCTCTTAAGAAAATGAAGAAGTGTTCAAGGTAAAGAAATCAAGTTACAGCAAAAAGATAGTTAAATTGCTTAAGAAAGAATATAAAGAAGACCTTGAAAAATCAAAGATCAAGACAGAACTCAGCGCAGCGGCTGACAGTAAGTATTAGATAATTCTTTCAAGTGAATGACAAATATGTCTTTCCCACAGTGCGAATCGTGAACACCTGCTAACCGGTGTCCACACTGAGGTCCAGTACTGTCTATAATGGGTTGTTGCTCCTGAGTTCTTGCTGATATAGAGACTGTTGTGTGGAGAGGGAGCAGAGATTCCCGCTTCAGACACGGAGACAGATTTTTCTGTTTAAAAGTTTTGTACTGTTATTTCACAGAGACAGACGTTTGAGTTCTGGTAGTATTATAAATAACTCTTAAAGAATTTGTAGGAAGTTAATGTTGATAATACCAGTATTCAGCAGCCTTATTTGATACTAAGAGACTGGGGACATTGTCCTCTCAAAACTCAAGTTTAAATCTTTCTCTCACCTCACTTTTTCTCTTTTGCTGGAGGCAAACATTCTAGCAATAAACCAGTCCCAAGGTTTAAATGTTTCAAGCAGTTACTGTACATGGATAATGTTTGTATTCATTATAATTTAAGTTACTCTTATACCCATGTTTCAGAGAGACCTTTATTTCAAAGGCTTAAAGAGAGTATTTCTCAGATTCTCAGCTACAGGCATAACTTGAATAAGAATGCTATTATATATCAAATTACAAGTAAGCAATGGATACTGTTTTGTAAGTATTCAACAGAAGTGTTAGCAGAAAGTCCAGAATGTAGGTCAAAGTTTAACTACACATTTTCAGAAAAGGGGGAACAGCTTTGTAGTAAAGTGGGATGTGAAGCTGGATAGTCGATGATTAGAATTCCCCAAATAGAAAGTGTGGGAATACCACCAAGGAGCAAGTACTTTTGACTAGCTCTGTGTGACGTGAATAGTTCAGTGTTTGAAAGTAAAGAAGTTGTTGACATGTGACGGATTTATAAAATGCAGTCAGGAGTTGCTGTCTGTAGTGGCTTGCCAAGACACGACATAATAAATAGCTTTTGAAACTATAACCTGTTGACAGGTGTCCTGAATTGCTATCAGGAGAGATTGGAGTCCTAAAACAGCTGAAACACGGTAGCCAACTTTGATCCACAGTGCCTTAGAAGGCTGAATAAGGTTGACACTTTCCCTGGCCCTGGGAAGTTGTGGATGTGTTAAAGGTGATAACTGTTGGCACTCGGGAGGCCGAGGAGGGTGGGTCTTGTGAGATTGAGGCCAACCTAGTCTCTAGTCGAGTTCCAGGACAGCCAAGGCATGGGGAGGCGGGGTCAGAGGGGGTAGAAGGTGTGGGAGGGGGGGTTTGCAGAAACCAGCTTATTTGAGAACCATACCTAAGAAAAATTGAAACACTTCATGTGTGCTTTGCTGTTAGAAACAGCAGACAAATTGAAGCTTTGTGCAGGGTAAATGAGAAGTGTGCGTTATGTTGTGGTAGGGAGGGCCGTGGGATGAAGAGTATTTTAGAGAACAGAGCTATTTCTGCATCTTGGGAACTGCTCCGCTCCTTGAGTTGTTGAGAACTGTGTACAGTGCCTCAGAGGGGTGCAGAGTGGAAATTAAGAAAGGCCTGGGAGTGTGCTTACCACTCATTGCGGGGTTCAGATTGAAGTCAGGAAGTTCTTAAGGCCATTTTTTGTGAACTTCCTGTGTCCTACCATTACTGGGTTCTGTACTCATGAGGGAATTCAGTGTTTTCTCCAGAAGTAGAACTTCTGTTGGTAGGTACCACAGGTTGTCCTTGCTGTTCTTGAAGCAACAGTCCTGGAAGTGTTGTTAACACATCATCCAGTACTCTGTACCTCTGAGTACTTTGGGAGGCAAAAATGACTTAACTTAAAAGCAGCATTGATGAAATTCTGACTTTGTGGTATTCCTAAATTAAACTGAAGGGCTTGGTGGAGCCTTGTCAAGGCAGGCTCTAATATGTGCCAGGCTGGCCTCAACCCACACACGCAGGGGTAGCCTTGAGTTTGATCATCTTGCTTCTGCCTCCTTATAGCTGTGGGCCCCCATGCCCAGTTCATGTGCACCTGGGGATCAAACGTAGGGCTTCATGTACTCTAATAACTGAGTTACGTTCTTCTAGAGCGTAACATATGCCTAAGTTTGTGCAGCACTCAACGTGCATACATTTGAGGCGCAGTACTGAAAGAAAAAAATACATATATACACACATACATGTGTAATAACTTTTAAGTGAGAATATACTGGGGTTGTTTACTCCTATATACCCATGAAGATGCCTGTGTTTTACAAATGAAGGAAAACCCCTCAGGAATATAGCAAATGTTGACAATATAAAGGAACTAGAATATTTCTGCACTATTGGTGAGGAAGGTGAAGAGCAAATACTGTTTGATTTGATTTGATAATCGTTGATATTTAGAACAGTCAGAATGAATAGCTAGGGTCGTTGCTAGGACCTGGGCAGAGGCAGAGATGAGTATGTGAATAGACCAGAAGACTCAGGACTGACGCTTGTGACAGACACAATTCGAGAAGAAACAAAGGCAAGCTCCTGAGGGATTGTGTACGCCTATTCATAGCACTCACAGCAGCTAACACATGGAACAGCATGTCCATCTGCAGGTGAGCAGCTTGGTGTGGCGTGTGCATACATGCAGTACAATACAATACTGAAGCTTGGGAGGAAGCTGACACAGGCCATAATTGAGAAAATCTGGGGACATTAGACCAAAGCAGCTAGGTAATTGCCAACAAATGCAGTATGGTTCCAGTCACAGAAGACTAAATAGGCCAAAGGCCACAGCTGGCCCAAGGGCTTCAGGGGCCTGGGCAGAAGGAGGAGGAGGGTGGGCACAAGATATTACTGCTGACAAATGTAAATTTGTGAGTAAATGAGCGGTGCTGATGGCCACACAGTATGTGAGTGGATTTAACACCGAATGGAAACTCCAAAGAGACTGTGCATGCACATGTCACGAGGGGAGGTCAGAGGACAGTTTGCAGGAACCACTTCTTGCCTTCTACCATATGGGTAGTGGGCATGAAGCTCAGGCCAACAGGCTCGTAAGACACTTCTCTCTGCTGAGCCCTCTTCATATGGTACATTTCAAGTTTATTTTACCGCCGTAATAAACTTCGAATAGTGACCTGAGAGGATTAAAATATCTATAGAATCCTTCATCCTCTGAGCACATCAGATCTGTTTTCAGTCTGAAAGGCCACTGGACGTAGAGTGGGGCTGGCTAATTTGTTCAGTGGATAAAAGTGCTCATTGCCAAGCCTGACCATTTTAGTTCCGCTCCCACAAATCCATAACGAGAAGGTGAGAATTGACTCTTGAAGGTTGTCCTTTGACCTCTATATATATGCTGTGAGACCATGTGATGACACATGTAAATAAGTATGAAAATAATTTTCAAGTAAAAAGGTACTTCATGTAGCCATGTGACTGAACTGATTTTTAAAGCCTCAGGCTTCAGTGTGCACTTAGGGGGATGTTGGTGACAGGCACTTGCAAGCAACGGAAGGTCACACTGTAACGAACAGCACCCTGACAAATCAGAACGAGGGTGGTCTGAGTTTTCTTAGCCCAGGGCTGCTGTGTGTGGCATGGTCTGAGGAGGTGACCCCCTGAGGAGACAGACTGTCTTTCTCTTTTTTTTTTTTTTTTTTTCTTTTCTTTTTTTCGGAGCTGGGGACCGAGCCAGGGCCTCGCGCTTGCTAGGCATGTCTTTCACTTTAGAAGGAAGTTTTGCTCTTCTCTTTCAATTGTCCTCGTTGCACCCCCAACGAGCATTATCCACGTGAGTGGGCCAAGGTCAGACACTTAGGATTTTCTTTTTTTTTTTTTTTCTTTCTCTTTCTTTTTTTTGCCTAGAACAAGTAATAGCAGAGATAAAGTTAACAAGGACAGTTTATCACAAAGTACTCATAGTGGAAATATATTCTTAGGTCAGCCTTCAACTCAGACTGGAACTAATAGTTTGAAAATTCTATGCATTAGAATGTGGCCATTTCTGAGCTTCCAGTCAATATTCCCAATGTCTTTATAATAATTTATCTTTATTATAAATAATTTGTCTTTATTATAATTTATAATTTGTCTCTGTCTCACTTCTAGGCTTGCAGATCTATCAGATTTTCTATGTTTCATGCTCCGTACTTCAATGTTGAGTTGTGACAGGGTCAGGATTGTACAGTGTAGATGTAATTGTTGGGATCTCTTCACCCTGATGATAGGTGAAAGGTTATATTTGTACAGTCATTCAACCACCAAATATTTAGCTCTCAACAGAAAACTGTCTTAAATGCATGCAGTGTTTAGTCAAGCACCAATGTAAAGTGGAAAGTGAAATAAAAATTTGCGACTAGGCAGTGCAGACTTGTCTCACCAGTAAATAAAAGTGTGTGAGCAGGCCGTGCAGGGGTGGCTCACTTTCTAGCACCTACATGGGGTGACTTAAAACAGCCTGTAACTTCAGCTCTGGGGGATTCATGGCATCTGGCCTCCAAGGACCCCTGTGCACATGTGCACGCACCTACACGCCACATAGTCCTGCACACCTGCTCAGAATCACTTAGATTTTGATAAATTTACTAAATTTTTTACAAAGTTAACTAAAATGTCATTTTATCCCTGTTTTCTCTCTATTAACCTCACCCAGTACTACCTACTGTGCTATTTCATATTTAGGTTTGAGGTTTTTAAGTACTAGAAATAATGTCAGTTTTAGTGGATTGAGCTCAAGATTTAATAAAAAGTAACTTGATAGTTTATGACTTTCTATTTTAAACATATTTTAATTGGTCTTTTCAAAATTGCAGGTGACCAGCCTCTGGACAAAATGTGTCATGCTAAGGACACAAATCCAGAAGATGGTGTTGTCATTAGCGAGCACGGTGAAGACGAGATGGACATGGAGAGCGAGAAGGAGGAGGAGAAGCCCAAGGCTGGGGGTGCCTTCTCCAATGCTCTGTCTTCCCTGAACGTGCTCCGCCCAGGTGTGTGCTTACAGGGATCACCTAGCCTGGCCTAGGGGAACCACCACAGAAGTGCTGTTTGTAATTAGTACATCTTTGTAAGGCGAGCTTCTGTGCTTCCAGATGTACAAATACAAGAACCAAAAGCTTCTCAGTTTTCCAGTTTCTTATTGCTTAAAAAATACCTTAAAAATTGTGTGTGTGTGTGTGTGTGTGTGTGTGTGTGTGTGTGTGTGTGTGTGTTTGTGGGTATGTTCATGTAAATGCAGGTTCCTGAGGAGGCAGAAGAGTGTGTTGGTTTCCCTGGAGCTGGAGCTACAGGTGGTTGTGAGCCAGCCTCCTGATGTGGGTGACAGGACTGTCTTTGAAGAACAACCGTTTCTCCAGCCCTCCTTAATCGAAACAAATGGGCTTCAAGGAGCCAGCATAGTCCTGAAGGTTTCTCTATCTCAGGCTGTATCTCCCTCAGCCCTCTACCAGATTAAAGACTTTTAACTCTTTATACAACAGCTACAAAACCACAACTAATTGCTATACTTTTATTTTCTTACTTCCTTCTCCTATTTCTTGTAGGAAATAGTTTGTGAATCTATATACCAGTTGTGAATCTATATACTAGCTAAGCAGTTTGAAAATCAGTGCTTTTAAGTGGGCAAATTTAAACTGTGAATGAATACACTGATGTTTGTGAACAGTTTAAAGATGTCTCTGCTGGGCTGGGGAGTTGTGACTCAACCCGTTGACAGCTCGGTAGTTGGATTGCATGTAGAGTTTAGGAAGAGGCCAGTGCCATTGTCAAGCACCATGCTCACAAGACTGTCTTGGATTATTCTCTTCTTCCTGTTTTGAAGAAAGTACACTTCATAACCCAGGTACTTAAGTTTTTTATAATTCTGACAATTTGTTTCCAGGAGAAATTCCAGATGCAGCTTTTATCCATGCTGCAAGAAAAAAGCGCCAACTGGCCCGGGAACTGGGAGACTTCACTCCTCATGACAGTGAGCCTGGTAAAGGCCGCCTTGTCCGAGAGGATGAGAATGATGCCAGCGATGATGAGGATGATGATGAGAAACGCCGGATCGTTTTTTCTGTGAAGGAAAAGTCACAAAGACAAAAGATCGCTGAGGAGATAGGTAACTTGATGGACTTGACAGCAAGCGCACTGCATTGCAGTAAATTGATCCTACACTGTAGCAGCTTTGCCTACACGGCTGTTCTTCCCCAGCTCTTACTTCTTCAGTACTTCTGGGTGCGAGTACTAAGGACTTCCTGTGCATCAATTTGCACAGCTCTCTAAGGGCTCTGAAGCCATGCGTTTCGTGCTTCCCATTATAGAGTTGATGGTAAGCTTAAAAGAAACTAAGAAACTGGGGCTGGGGATTTAGCTCAGTGGTAGAGCGCTTACCTAGGAAGCGCAAGGCCCTGGGTTCGGTCCCCAGCTCCGAAAAAAAGAACCAAAAAAAAAAAAAAGAAACTAAGAAACCAAAGATTGCAAGAGAAACATTAAATACTATTTTAGCATTAAAGATGGTTGCCATTATTAAAACAGGAAAAGTCAGGAGAATGAACCAGACCAAGCGGACATGTTAGCACAGGGCCTCCTCCTCCCTGCTGTTGGATGCTGATCTCTCTTGTTATGGCCTCAGGTATTGAGGGGAGTGACGATGATGCCTTAGTAACTGGAGAGCAAGACGAAGAGCTCAGCCGCTGGGAGCAGGAACAGATTAGAAAGGGAATTAACATCCCTCAGGTAAGAAGACACTTCAAGAGTGAAAACAAGCAGACTGGATTTGTTGTTGTTGTTAAAGTGGAGAGGACCACAGTGAGTCTCTCCTCTCGGTCAGGTGTCACAGTTGGAATTGGCGTGTGGTCCTATATTCATCGGGTTGTAGAAGAAACTATGTCAAAGTTTGCTTTTTATAGTCAGACTGGTGGACCAATGTCCAGTTTCTCCAGCTAGTTCTCAGCAGCAGGGTGGGGAATCCCCTTTTAAGGTACAGAGGAGTGAGAAGGTGGAGGTTGGGCCCAGCACTCACTTAGCAAGTTTTCCAGGTGATTCTGTCACATGCTGAAGCTTGAGAAGGCTACCTTGAACCACATGTTTGTGTTTTTGTTGTTGATGTTTTAATTTTGAAGATGGGTTTCCTGGGTATGCAAACAAAGAGTTTGATAAAACCCCCTACCAAGATAGTTCCAGTGACGTGTTCTGTAGCAGCATGGAGAAAGAGCATAATGTGAGCATTTTTATATGTAGTGTTGGTAGTGTCGGTAGCAGACTGACTGTAACGAACTTTGGAGTGGCTGAAAGAGTCCTGGTTGTAAACCAAGTCACTTTTCCTGATAACACCTTACCTGGATCCTAAACTTTTTTCCATTTCTAAACTCTGAGAGACTATTTTTCTGAAAATCATTAGAAATAAAATGAGTGATTTTACCAGGACCCAAGAATTATACAACCCTATGTTTATTTGATTTTTGAAGAGTATTGCAGTTATTATCTTAATTCCTTTCTGGGAACTGGATATAATTTTTGCTGTTTGTGTTCATAACTAAAGGCATTTATTTTTTAAATTAGTTTTCTTATACATTCACTTTTTTTTCAGGTTCAAGCAAGTCAGCCCACTGAAGTGAATATGTACTACCAGAACACTTACCAGACAATGCCTTATGGTGCATCCTATGGCGTACCTTATAGTTATACAGCCTATGGATCATCAGATGCCAAGTCTCAAAAATCAGATAACACAGTCCCTTTCAAAACTCCCAGTAACGAGGCGGCTCCCATTACTATTGATTTGGTAAAGAAACAGCTTAAAGACAGGTAGGGCAGATCAACTTCTTAAAGACCTGTCTGCTAGCTTTCTGGTCCCTCAGGCAACCTGTAGTCTGGGTAGCAGATGCAGAATGCCGGCAAAGAAGACTCACTGGCCTATCTTCACAAGCTAATCAGAAGATGACTTCATGCTCTGCTCTGCTACCTTCAGGAGTACTTCTGTGGAAGCCTCAGCGTTATTAAAATGCTGCTCCCTGAGCTTGTCGAAGACAGTGCTGAGTTTTCACCTCTTGGACTCTGAAAGTGTAGCCAAGAGATGGGGGGAGACCCAAAGCAGAAGATTTTGGTTAGCCCACCAAATAACTATTGGAAGTCTAAACTGCCTTTTTAAATTTATTTTTTATTTTTATAAGAAAAGCAGTACAGACAAAAAGATGCATTCCAAGTATTTTCATGTTCTAATACTGGAACTAAAATGCATATAATATTGCAAGAGTCCTGACAGCATTGAATTCTAGATGTAAATGTGCTATATTTATCCTTTTGTGTTCTGAAGGTTGGACTCCATGAAAGAATTGCACAAAACCAATCGACAGCAGCATGAAAAACACCTGCAAAGCCGAGTGGACTCCACCAGGGCCATTGAGAGACTAGAAGGGTCTTCTGGGGGCATTGGTGAACGGTATAAATTTTTGCAAGAAATGCGAGGGTATGTCCAAGACTTGCTTGAGTGTTTCAGTGAAAAGGTAAGAATGCAAAAATAATAATCTCTTTGAATAAGGCAAAAATAGGGAGACCTAGACGGCCTTTCATAGAGCATCTTATAGTTCCCAGAAAAGAATGCACCCAGCTTTAGAAGTGCTGAAGTCATGCTCCATTTTCTTTACATCATAGTTGAGGGCAACACAGTGAGTGCTTCAAACAAATAGAGACTGTCTCAGAGTGCATGTTTTCACACTGACAAGTCCTGTCTCAGTACCATGTTAGTTGCTGGTCTGCACTGGATTGATAGAATAAAAGGGATTCACCTAATAGTGTTTTGTTTTTATGATTCAGGTCTAATTTCACTTCTACACTATTTTTTAGTAGTTCTAAACATTTATAAGTAGTGCACTATATGACAGGTTTTTGCTAGTTAGTTCTGCTTTTTATGGTGGTATTTCTGTTAGTTTTTGTCTAAGCCAACGCTTCATTCATTTCAGAAGCCATTCATTATGTTTTTATTCATTGAACATTTCTCATTTCTGAATTCACTGCTCTAGTATGACAATTGACAAAATCTTTTGAGTATATTTAAAAACGAGTTGCATATGCTAACTTCTCAAGTAACTTCCTGTTTGTTCTAAGATAATTCTCCATACATATCATGCACAGATATATAACATAATAATTTAACATTAGAAGGTGGGAGAAAGAGCGGCAAGATGGCTGAATAGGTAAAGGTGCTTGCTGTTGAAGCACCCTGTGAAGTGGGAGGAGAGAGTGGGCCCTCCTTCCACCTAGGTGTCCTCTCACCTCCACACACAGGCAGAGGCATGAGCACCCCATACATCATGCTTACACACCATCATAGGTAAAACTTAAGGAAAAGTAGATATCTAGCTTGATGGGCTGGTTTATAAGCATTAGTTGGTGTATTTCACCTCAGCTTTAAAAAATATTAAAAGTATGGTCCTTACATTTTTTTTTCCAGAATCTTGGCTAGGAAGGCAATTTTTCTTTATTATTAACTAGGTGGTTGTTGTTGTTTCTTTTGTTTCAGTAGAATCTATAGAAAGTATGGTTGGATGTTGGCTTCAATACAATAAAGCCAAAGGTTAAGGAAAGTGCAGTTAGACTTGTCTTCCTGATGGGTCTTGGTTCAGTTGTGTGTGGTCAGATGGGACCATTCGTCATAGCCTCCCCAGCACTTTGCATGGTGTGAAGTATTGTCCAGTGCCCGATGCACCTGCAGTTGTCATATCGGTTAGTTGCTTGGGGCCAGGAAGGAAACATGAGTTTAGATGTTTCAGCAAGACTGGAAGTAGGGCCTACGTGTCAGAGCACCAGAATAAGGTCCTTTCCTTAAACAGTGCTGTATGTGTGGGCATGGGCTCTGGGACCTGCTTCTGTAAGTGTCTTGGCTTTGGCTTTATAGAACTTACAAACGTAAGCAGTCAGGGTTGCAAGTGTGATGCTAAAGTGGATAGCACTGCTAGCTATGCTACCCTAGATTAAGAAGAGTTAGGACACAGTGTCTGCTTCTGTTACTGGTTCATTACTGTGCTTCCTCTTCTGCATACCGTGTTCCTGAAGAAGTCTACTTCAGATAGTTCTAGTTGGCTATAGAGTCACTTAGATATGTTGTACCAGATCTGAACCCTTACATATTGAATATATTTTCAGGAAAAGGAGCAGATAGTCCTGTATTTCAGAGATGTGTACTTCATTCTTACACCTTCACATGCATAGAGTCAGTTGTGTGTGCTTCTGATGAAAATGTCATGAGTTGTCACCCTTATGATGTTTAAGATAACAATTTTAAATTAGGGATAATTGGATAGGTATGAATGTTATGTTTAGTTATGCTGAAATACTCTTTCAGAGTAAGTTAAATATTCTCCTCTTTGTGAAGTTAGAGTGCTTTTTAAACTGAAGTTGTCTGTTGGTCATTTTAACTTGCACAGCTTAGTTTCCCTGTCAGTCATCTCTTTTTTTCATTTACATTTGCTCCTAAATAAGTTTAGTGATAGCTTGTAGTTTTTAAAGGCTAAAGAAACTGTCATGGCAGACTCTTTAGATAAATCCATGTTGTGAACTTTGAAAGAGATAAAAAATTGAAACTTAAGCTTTAGTTCCCAGAGTTGTCTTCTGAGTTTTAAAAAAAGGCACTCCAAGTTCCTAAATGAGATAATTCTTTACAGTACCAGGACAGGCTCGAGCCTGTAGGGAATGCTTTATCTATGACTAAGGACACATTTCAGTACCTTCGAATTTACTCTTGCAGGATTTCAAGAAGAACATTACTAGTTATAGATGTGCAGTCCAAGCCACAGTGATAACAGCAGCAATTGGGAAATAAACATTTCAGATTAGGTAGTGACTTTGGACTACAGAATAATCATTGCCGACTGGGGACATGCTTGCCCATGGTCTGGCATATTAAAGAACAGAGGACCTCCTGCAGCCTGACCTTTCTGTGAACATTTGCCACACTGGCAGTGGAGTTCTGCAAGAATGAAAGCTTTTCTTACAGGCATCTGTGTATCTTACCTGGCTTTTTATTTCCCAGCTACGGACTGTCTGGTCTAGGAAAATGCTGTAACACTTGGTGCCAGTTTTCTAAACGCTGATTAGTGTCTTTTCCCAATTACCAACCGCCAGGAAACATGAATTTCTGGTTTCCTTGGGTTACATATAGTGGTCCTCTGTGTTTTGTGGAAGTTTCATAGCATTTGGTTGTTTAGTAAGGTATTTATAAAGAAAGATGTTCTGGTTTTTGAAATTTTAGATGCCATGTTCTGAAGTCTTTGTATTCATTTTGTACTAAGTAAACTAGATAAGTATATTAAGTTAGAAAATTTTGTTGACCTTGAAAGCTTGTAATTTATTTGAAGATTTTATTATAAAATAAAAACTCAAACATTTGCTAGGAAGAGAAATTTCAGTTTGATTTCAGACTGGCTAGCAATAGCTAGACGTTTTATTTACCTTTTTAGTTTAATTGTAAGATGTACAATAACGTTGCAGAATAGTGTAATACTATTGTAGGGTATGTTGTATGAGTGAGTGGCTGAACAACTTTTTTTTTTTTTTTTTTTGGGGGGGGGTTCTTTTTTTCGGAGCTGGGGACCAAACCCAGGGCCTTGCACTTCCTAGGCAAGCGCTCTACCACTGAGCTAAATCCCCAACCCCGGCTGAACAACTTAAAATAGACTAGTTAATAGCTCAACAGTCTTTTAAACCAGGAAGTTTACTAAATGTGGTGTGTGTCTGGAATTGCATCAGTCAGGAGGAAGAGTCAGGAAGCCAGCTAGGGCTCATATCGCCCTAGATCAGGTGAAACTACATAGACTTCATCTTCAAAACAGAAAGAGAAACCTATAAAATTTGCCATGTGGATCATGTTGCTGGATAATTAAAATATAAATTTGTAAGATATATAAATACTCACATTTTTCTAACCATAAAGCCTGATCTCTCTACCTGTTGTTCTTATTAACACAGAAGCCTTACATTTATTAAGTTAACTTTTGCTCCGATAACCAGGCACTGGACATTTTGCTTTGTACGTGGGTTGAAAAAGTATTGCTTCCTGACTTAGAGTGACTTGCTGTTCTGCTCTTGTTGGGGACGCCTGCTTATTTTGTCCATAGAGAGAGTACTTTTTCAGAAAAGCGGAAATAGCATGGAACCCTCAAATGCGGACATGGCTGAGGAGTTTGGTGTTACGGAGTGTGTTGTATTTTTACAGGTGCCGCTGATTAATGAACTTGAATCAGCAATACATCAGCTGTACAAACAGCGAGCTTCCCGCCTTGTCCAAAGACGACAAGATGATATTAAAGATGAATCTTCGGAGTTTTCAAGCCATTCAAGTCAGTCCATCTTGAAGGTTTTTATTTTTCATTAAACAACCTTGTTTACTTAGTGCAGCCTAATTGAAAATTACAGACCTTTTTCTTTTAAAAATTTTCCTTGTTCATAAGTTAGGTAGATCTAAAAATTGTAATGCATGTACTTGGGTTATGTTTAAGAAAGTATGACCTAACCAAGGAGCCAAATACTGTACTAATATTCTATCCGTCTCCTCTTCCCTGGATGTGCTTTTCAGTCAGCCCTTAGAACACACAAACACATGGTCAGCATTATCCTAAAGCCACTATCTCTCTGGCCCTAATTGACAGCCCACCCCCACCCCAATTGCATTCTGCTCATGACACTGATAAATACTGTTTTGATCACAGCAAGAGATACTGAATTTAGGGATTTGGAAGTTTCGGGGAAAGGAGCAGGGAGGAGGTTGTGTTGTGTGACACGTGATAGCTTCAAAATCAGAGGAGTTGTTGCCACCCTGGGTAAAGCAAATGCTTTTGTATTTCTTTTAAAAGTGCTTTGTTTCTAGTTCGCTGTATATTACATGTTGTATATATACAGTTCTGGAAATTTTGTGAAAATTGTAGAAATTGAATTGCATTGTTACTTATGACATGAATTAAGGGAAAAAAAAAAAACACCAAAATTAATGGAAACCTTTTCAATTCCTGTAGTTGAGATTCTTCAGCCAGATGCCTTAGAAACCCTTTTAATCATCTCCCTCATTGCATTCCATATCCTTGGGTGGTTTGGTGGGAATTTTCTTAGTGAAGGTTCCTCGTGCTTTCTTTTGTCCTTTCTTTGTCCCTGTGCTAGCAGTCTCCATATGTATCATACTCCATATGTATCTGACGTGCTCATTTAAAATGCAGATCTTCTGGTCCCATACCTGGAGATTCTTCCTAGGGCCTTCCTACCCAGAAATCTGCATGTTAAACAACTGCTCCTAGTGATTGATAAAGGAGCGTTGTGCTGTTCTTAGAACAGTGCATAGCCTGTCTTCCCCGTCAGCTACTGGATCCATGGCAAGCATTCTCCTGATGTCTGATGGGGTGTGAGAGAGGCATAAAGAGAAAATACTGCGGCACTCAGATCTGACCCCTGCAGATTCAGCTGTAAGCCATATGAATGGCTTTGGCCTGGTTTTGCTGTAAAAGTTTTAAGTTACATCATTGACTTCGGGCACGCACCTAAATGACTAATGCATGCCTCCCAGATCCCTTTAGATTCAGAGAGCCAGATATCGGGGGCAGATTACAGGTAACCATTGTACATTTAAACGTACGTTGTACGTTTCCTTTTAAGTTTAGTGCTGTGAGCTCTGTAGCACATTGACTGTCCTCACTGTTTACAATTTATTCTTCATAGTGTGGGGCTGGGTAGTTACCTGGGATTTGAAGTGATAGTTACATGATGCATGTTAATTAGACTGAAAAATGGGAAGCATTGACAGAAAAGTGAAAAACCCAGTGTTTTTGAGGGATATAGTTGACAAAAATGTTAAGAAAATTATATGAGATATGAAGGAATCAATTCAGTGTTCCTTTTAAAAGAACGGTGTCAGGCTTATCTGTTTAGAGTGTAAGCTCTTATCTGCAGTTATTTTTGTATAGTTGTAGCAGGAATGAAGGAAACCACATTTTGTTTTTGTTTTTGTTTTTTTTGTTGTGGTTTTTTTTTTTTTAAATTTTTCATCAAGCGTGTAAGCAGTGGAGTATCAATTTAATGCCAGCTATTTAAGGGAAAAATAAGGACTCATGAGCTCTGGAGTAGTTTGGACAGAACAGAATTTAGGGCTTGTTTTTTTGTTGCTTATTTCAGTAGCAAAAATCTACATGAAAAAAATCTTCATGAGCTTCAAGTGGCACCATTTGTTGTGTACATGCATGCCGCCTGCCAGTGTTTGTTTTGCTTTTCAATAACTAGTCTGTATTTTCCAAAATGTTTTAAGTAGAAATGGGGGACTTGTAGAAGACAGTTTTCTCTTCACCCCATAGTCTAAGCAAGTCTGTAGAGCCACTGACACCTGGGACCTCTAAAAGAGCTGTCTTTTTATCAGTGATATATGGAAGCGCCTCTTAGTTGTCTTAGATGCAAAGACAGCTCCATATTTACTTCTCCTTTTAAAAAAGTTTTGTTATTGTTTTTAAAATAATGTGGATTTGAGTGTGTCTGGGTGTGGGTATGTGTAGCTAGTGCAGGTGCCCTTGGAGGGCAGAGATATAGAACCCCATAGCTGGAGTTAACAGGCAATTGTGAACACCCCAATGTGGGTACTGGGACCCAAACTTTGGTCTTCTGTAAGAGTAGTGTGAACTTTTAACTGCTAGGCCATCTCTCTTGCCCCAATCTTATGTCTTTTACATGAACAAGCACTTAACAATCACCAGAAAGGCCAATACTAGTAATAGACCAGAGAGACAGAGATGGGGGACCTCAGAGCTAATTAGAGCTTCAGGGAGATAGTTTATGAGGTTTCCCCCTTTTAGATGTGCTGGGGACTGGATCCAGGACTTCTTACCCGGGGCCCAGCACTGCCAGCTGATCTGTAGGCTTAGCCTAGGTAAGTCCCAGGGTGGGGAGTTGTGACAGAAGTAGCAAGAACCACATCTTTGAAACTAAAACTGTGGTGCTGGAACACAAACAGGAGGGAGTTGGAAACTAAAGGTAGAGCGTGACCACGGAGGGGATATTCAGAGGAGAACTGAACTGTTATCATAGAAGTTAAAAGGTGCAAGGGATGACGCATGATGTGAAAGGTTTCCTACTCAGCAAACATCAGGTTTCCCTATGCACAGTATCGCCTGCCCTAAGAGTAGTGTTAAATAAACTTAAACTTCATAGGCTAGGAGAGCATAAGTTAAAGCCTTGGCTCCAGAGCTGCTTCCCACAGGTTTCTCTGCTGTCCTCATCCATCCTGCAGCCTCCTTCATGAAACACTGTTTTTCCTTTGCATGGGGAATATAGATTCTTCACTTGTTTGTTGATTGCAATAGAATCAGCTGGTCCTGTTATTCAGACAGACAATAAGCCCTGCAGTAGTCGTGTGCTCTAGAAGTCGCTGTTTTAATTCTCGTACTTTCTCATGGAGACTCAATAATTCCATGATTTGCTCTGTACTAAACCTGTCTGGGTCACCAGTCATTGCAGAGCCTCGCTGTTGGAGTTAGCAAGCAGTCTGTTAACGGCTTGTTCTGTGCACATTCTTTCCTCAAGACAGTGAAGGAAGACTGCTGATTTTAACTGTTTGTTGTCTTACAGATAAAGCTCTGATGGCACCAAATCTTGATTCCTTTGGACGTGATCGGGCACTTTATCAAGAACATGCGAAACGTCGGATTGCAGAGCGGGAAGCCAGGAGGTGATTCTGAAAATACTTGATGTGTCTTATTAGGGAAGCAGGAATCCCTTATCTAAATCCACCAATCAATCTGTTATCTAGGACTCGCCGTCGGCAAGCCAGAGAGCAAACCGGCCAGATGGCAGATCACCTTGAAGGCCTGTCCAGCGATGATGAAGAGACGTCTACAGACATTACCAATTTCAATCTGGAGAGAGGTCAGACTTTTATCTGCAAATGAGACTCGTCAAACTGATCTCTGCGTGGGGTGCTTTTTAAAAACTCTACTTTTTTCTAAAATGTATATTTACTTATTTGTGGGTGTGTCTGCGTTCCACTGTGGGCTTGGGGAGGCCAGGGCAGCTACAGAGAGTTGGTTCTCTCCTTCACCATGGAGTCGCCAGGGATTGAGATCAGGCTGTCAGGCTCGCAGCAAGAGAAGAAGAGCTCTTGGTCTTGTGTCTTTAATCATGAAATGGTCAGACTTTCGTGTCTTCTGCAATAAGTGAGGTGCTGTTTGTTTGACGGACTTACAGTCTTCAAAAATAAGAGTTAACACTTTGGAGATTTAATTAATACTTGTATAATGATTTTAGTCTTCAGAACTAGAATTTTGAAGGAACAGAACCATGCATTGGCCCTGTGGTCTACTCTACTGAAGCAATCTGGTCTGAAAGTTAAGGCTGTAGCAAGTTAGCTCTCAGTCTGGAAAGAGCCTCCTGGAGAGTAGTGTGTAATTCCAACCAAGAGTAGCAGTTGGTGCAAGTCTGTGCTAGGCCTTTCTAGAATGCTCCCTAAGTAAGTTTTCTTCCTTCCGTTCGTTGGCTGTGCTCATTTGGGATTATATTGAGAATAGTCTATTAAAGAACCTTATTTCAGCTGTGACTTCCCCCGTCACCCACTCCACTCCACCCCATTAAATTTAAGTTCCACTGAGCTATAGTCTCAGCCTTTTAAAAATACATTTTAAGACAGTTTGTCTCAATTACCCAGACTGCCCTTGAACTTGTGATCCTCTGGTCTCTGCTTTCCTGTGATGCCAGACCCAATTTCTCTGACTTCTGGATTTTTGAAACAGGGTCTCATAGCCCAGGCTAGCTTCAGCTCTTTTTGTGCCCAAGTTGACTTTCAACTTGTTCCTACTCAAGGATGTGCTTGAGCTCCTGGCCTTCTTGCCTCCACTTCCTAAATACTAGGATTCCAGGCATAACTTCCAGCTTTTTATATTGAGCATTTTGGACATGTGGGAAATTGGAAGGCGTGATGCCCAACACTGGTCCATGGTCCAGACTGGAGATGCTGATATTTTCCGCTTCTCTTTGTCTTTGTGTGTACATGTATTTCTCTCTAGACATCGTGACACTTTACCCATAAAGACCTGGAAATTCAATGTCTGCATGTGGGTTCTGAGGATTGCTCCCAGAGAGTTAGGTGTGGGAGCGAGCACCATTCTTGCTGAGCCATTTCACCAGTGAAATAGTAAATTGCTGTGTCCTGTGAACATAGTAGTATTCTGCTGCTGGGGTTCTGCTGCTTTTAACTTTGTCCGTTTGTTTGGAAATGTTTTCTAGACCGAATTTTGAAAGAGTCCAGCAAAGTTTTTGAAGATGTCCTTGAGAGTTTCTGTTCAATTGACTGCATTAAAGCACAGTTTGAAGCGTGGCGTTCAAAATACTACATGTCCTATAAGGATGCGTACATTGGTCTTTGTTTGCCAAAACTGTTCAACCCTCTCATCAGACTTCAGCTCCTCACCTGGACTCCTCTTGAGGTGGGTGGCTCTTCCCAGTGTTCCAAAGCAAATGGAGGATTTGGGTGCTTTATTCCTTAAAAGCTAGAGAGGGAGATACAGCATAAACTGTATCTGATACCAATCTGTTTTAAACAAGGTTTTTTTAAAAAATTACTCCTCCAAAAGTTGTAAATGCTTGAGTAACGTTTGTAATGTGTTTTAGGCAAAATGCCGTGACTTTGAAAATATGCTGTGGTTTGAATCTCTGCTGTTCTATGGTTGTGAAGAGCGAGAACAAGAGAAGGATGATGTTGACGTAGCTCTGCTGCCCACCATTGTGGAGAAGGTCATTCTTCCCAAGCTGACAGGTAGGGATAGGAGGACCTCAGCACGCTGGGCTTCCTAGATGTGCTTAGTGTTCTTAGACCAGTGGCCATTTTATCTCCGATGTAGCATAGCCAAGGTTGGGTCTCACCTGGTCCAAGGATGTCAAGAGGATGGAGGAGGATTAGCTCGAGGCTTGAAGGCCTCTTCGCAAGGGACCTACACTTGGGAGCAATAAGTGATCAATAGGTTGGTTTCAGAGATTCAAGATTGCTTGATGCCAAACCGAATAGATATTTTGGGAGAGTCCTATACATCTCTTTTGCTCGTTTTCTTGAAGATTAGAATTTACTGATATAGAAACCTATTTTAAACTAAAAAAGTAAAAATGAAATTTAAATAGCAATTTTGGTTGTCTAAATAAGATCTGGGATGAAGGGAACCTGCTCCCTATCTCTTTTCACTGAGTACATAGACTGTCTTACTGCCTCTCCCCGTTTCCCCTCAGAATCCTCAGTTAACTGGACAAAGATGAGGAGGCACAGCGCTGCCCACGGCAAGGCAAGCACTGGTGCCGATTGAGGGCCGCTTGGGCTTCACGAAACCCTGGTCTTTTTATTGTAAAAGACAAATTCCGAAGTTTATGTTACAAAGCACAAAATCAATACTGGTATTTATAACAAAGAACTATCTGACATTATAAGTAAGCTTCAGGGCTGGAGAGATGGCTCTGAGGTTAAGAGCACTGGTGGCTCTTCCAGAGGACCCGAGTTGGATTCCTAGCAACCACGTGTGGCTCACAGCCATCTGTAATGGGATCTGATGTCCTCTTCTGGCCTGCAGGTGTACACGCAGGCAAAACACTGTATACGTAATTGATCAATCTTTTAAAAAATGTAAGCTGCCATTTTTCTACTTTTTTTTTTTTTTGAGCTGGGGACTGAACCCAGGGCCTTGTGCTTTCTAGGCTAGCGCTCTACCACTGAGCTAAATCCCCAGCCCCATTTTTCTACATTTTTAATATCTTGTCTTTTGTTTCTTAATAGTGATAGCTGAGAACATGTGGGATCCCTTTTCCACAACGCAGACGTCGAGAATGGTCGGAATCACTCTGAAGTTAATAAATGGCTATCCTTCAGTAGTCAATGCAGAGAATAAGAACACACAGGTACTTCAGCTCCTATGCTTGGCAAGGTTTTCCTTTTCCTTCTTTTGAAAATGAGCCAGAGTTTAAGAGAATGAATGGTTATTCTGAAACAACCAGGTCTCTGATTCTCCTAGTTAGGTGATCTGGGCTGTAAAAGCCTGCAGTGTGTACAGCTAGGCTGCTCGTTTTCAGTTGTACAGACTTCTATGGGAGACAGATACCATTATTAGTCTACTCAGTAGCACAGCCCACTTCCAAAAAAGTAAAAATCACTGGATGAGTTCATAGTTGATAATTGGGATGTGAATAGCATATTTAAAAATGTCCAGATACTCTTATAGTTAGCCCCAGTGTAAAATCACTGCTTTCATTGAGCTGAGTGGGAAAGTCTTTTATCATTGTTGAATTTCAACTAACCTTATTTTGAAGTAAAATGTGTTGATTTTTAAATCTTCATATAATAGATTTGGAATTTTTAAATTGGTAAATGACTATGATTACTAATTGTTTAAAGATTATCTGGTAGAATTTTTAAAAAATTAACATAATTCAGATGTAATTTTTTTAACTCTGTAGGTTTACCTTAAAGCACTTTTATTGAGGATGAGAAGAACTTTGGATGATGATGTATTTATGCCTCTGTATCCCAAAAAGTAAGTAAGCAGACAAACATTAAGTGTAATAGTCTGTATTTGCTTTCAGGGTCTAACCTGGAAAAGTAGAGGTGGCTCGACATAAAAGCTGTGCCTGTGTGATATAAAATGACCCAGAGCGACCGGAGGGGAGACATTGTGTTGGTCAGAGTAGAGCAAGTGATGCTTCGTTCTTTCTCAGTATCTCAAAGTGGAGTTTGTCCTTTAATTCCTTGGGTGTGCTTGCTTTCGTAGGACTTCAGACTCACTCCTTCCTCTCTTTCTCTCTTCCCGCTTTTTGCACCTCCCTTTCCTTTCTTCTCTCTGACTTCTCTTCTATCCCTCTCCCCTTCTCTTTTCTTTCCCCCTTTCCCTGTCCCCTACTCCCTCCCTCTCTATATCCCAGCCCGTATGTCGCTTCTGAGGAAGATGCTGAGCAAGCACTGCCCAGGGCCTCCCCAGCCGTACCTGACCCTGTTTCCTGTGGACATTCTTGTGGGTAGAGATGAAGTGGCATTTACTTATAAAATACTTGATTGTGCTTTCTTTCTCTTGTAGTGTTTTAGAAAATAAAAATTCTGGGCCTTACTTATTTTTTCAACGACAGTTTTGGTCTTCTGTCAAGGTATGTAATTATAGACTATCTAAAAATATATCATTTTTGGACTTCATGTAGTATACTTTGAGACAGTTTTTGTTTTTTATTAACGCTCAGGCTTATATCTCTGAGACATACACACACCTTCTTCTTCCAAATATTATTTCAAACTTTTGTTTCAGTTTGATATTTTCATGGAAAGTTTGAAAGTAAGGTTCATGCAGTCTCATAAACTGCTCAGGTATATGTCACAGCGTAGTGAACACACAAAGCACTGTGTTTAGCAGCTGCAGCACCAGCTTCTCCCGAGTCCGTGCTACAGCATGGCTGGGACAGCAGCCTTGTATGAGGGTCACAGCACAGCACAGTTTGCAGGTATACAGTCCACAGAGGATAAAGGGCCCTGGGGAGCCCCGGCGGGCAGCTCTAGTGTTGCACTAGGAGATCCTCTCCTCCCCAGGGAGTGATCCTGAGAGTGTAGCCGAAGGGAGTTAAGTAGACTCCAGGTAAAGGAGAGCATCGGCCTTTGGTGAAGGTGAAGACGAGTTCAGGGGGCCAGGATTAGGGAAGTCATGGGGAAGCTTGTCTTTACCCTAAAGGCCATAGGAAGCTATCAGGTTCTGTCTGTGCATCTCTCCTTTGCCGTAATTTACACATATTCACTCCAGTCCTGTGCCTTTTATAAAGTGTATTCATCACCACTATCAAGACGAAAGACAGAGTCGTTCCAAAATTCCCCTTTGTAGTTTAGCCCACTTGTGAAGACCTCCCAACCTGTGTGTGTTCCAGTTATGTTAGAGGAGTTATACAGAAGGCTGGCCCTTCTCCTTGGGGGTGTTCGACATTCACTTGCATTTGCTGTTAGCAGTAGTTTGCTGCTTTTTCTGCTGAGGGAGGCATAAGAGTTCAGTTTTCCTTTGTTTAATTCATTTCCTAATTATGAGGACTTGAAATGGTTTTCAGTTGGAGTAATGAGGAGAGAGATGCCTTGAGGACCTTCTCAGTCTGTGTTCTCATTTCACCCCACTGAGTGAAACCAGGAGAGACCATTTGTTGTGTCTGTTCCCCACAACACATGAGGGAGGCTCTGTTCCTCCCGCGCTTTCCACTTGCTGCGTTGATAGTGGTGTTGAGCCCTGTTTGTGCACTCACCCCACCTCGATTTTTCTCAGGACTTTGTTCATGTTTTAAATTGACCATTTTCTCCTTGTGCTTAAAGAGTTCAAAATTCAGGAGAAAAAATAATGGAGATGAGTTTTAAACTTTTGTCTGGTTTGTTTGTTAGTTTTTCATTTATTTCAAGGGTAAAGGTTTTCGTGGGTTTTGTCATTGCTAAATTGAGGTCCCATGTAGCCCAGGCCCACTTCAGGCTTGTACGAAGCCAGGGATGGTCTTGAACTCCTGTCTTCCTCCTCATTGAAGGAGTTGAAGCTGCAGCAGTCATGATGGTGCTGCACACTGGGCACTGGACCCAACTGGTTGTGCCTGAGCAGAATTCTCAGCACTGCACGTTGGATTTGTCTGCTTCTGCTAGGGTTCTTTGTGCTCTAGAAGTCATACTTAGAAATGTTTTCCTAATGGAGAACCATGAAGGTTTTCTCCTGTACCTAGAAGTTTCATAGTTTTAGGTTTTACATTTAGCTGTGTCATCTGTTTATATTTCAACTTTAGGGGCTAAAAAGATGGCTCTGGAGTTAAGAGCACTGAGGATCTGGGCATCCATGTGGAGCTTCATAGCTGCCTGTAATCTCTGTTCTAGGGGATCCAGTCTGGCCTCCTCGGGCACCACACACACGTGGTGCACAGACATGCATGCAGAATATCCATATACACAAAATGAAATTAAATAAAAATGCACTTCTATTTTAGATGTGAGGCATGGATTAAATCCTTCTTTATTTCAGCAATATTTGTTGTCAAGACAGCCTTTCTGCTTTGAATTGCTTTACCCTAATTGAAAGTTACTTGAGTGTAGATATGAGAGTCATGGGTTATTTTTGGCATGGAAAGGATATAGACTAATTGCCACTTTGAAGATGACTTTATGTCTGTGTAGAACTAATGGGTTGAAGTAGATTAGGATGGTGATAATGAAAATTGGAACTTTCTTTTGCTCTTTGTTGTGCCACACCCATTATATTGAGACCTTAGAATGACTCTGTCAAGTAGACACTATCACTGTTGTTCCCTGTATAGGTCAGGGAGGCACAGTCTGACCTGCAGTGTCATTCCATTGGTAATACAAGACAGGAATCTAGTTCAGGCCAGTCTGCCTTTGAATAGCTCTTAACATAGTTTGTCAAGAAAATTAATTCTGCATACCCTCAAGCCTCTTTGTTGATTTTTCTCTTAAAGGGGACTAGCTTTGTGTCCTTAAGAAAACTGAGTGGATACTCAGGTCCTGTCTAGGCTTCTTTCTGTTTGGAACTCTGCTCCAGGAAAGGCACTGCACTATTCATCTGGCAGTCACTGCAGGAACTGTGGAGTGGGGGAAAGGACAGCTTGGGTGGAGGTGGAGTCAGAGGACTCCACAAAGATGAAGACAGACCTCTGTGTGCTTCTGGCCTGAGCAATTGGCTACAGAGTGCTGCCTGCTGTTTACTCAGCTGAGAAAGAGTGGGGAACTAGACACTGTTATGGTTGGATCATGACAGTGTCTTTCATTTTATATACGTTGAGCAGGAGTGGCTTTTATTATAGGAGATATTCAGATAGTTCAGAAGTGTTTACTAATACAAAGCATCCATCGTATTTCATTTGGTGTTTTACTATATAGCTATTTTACTTTGTACTAATAATAATTGCTTGATATTGCCTGTCAATATTTTTTTCTTTTTAGCTATTGGGAAATTTTCTTCAGTGGTACGGCATTTTCTCAAACAAAACTCTTCAGGAGTTATCAATAGACGGCTTGTTAAACAGATACATCCTCATGGCTTTTCAGAACTCAGAATACGGAGATGACAGCATCAGAAAAGCCCAAAATGTGAGTTGGGAAACATGTATGTAGATCAGGGCGACTTCAGCTTCTTTGTCTGAAGACTAGGGGAGTTTTATAAAACTCCTTTGACAGTTGGACCTGCTGTAGTTATTAAACTGCCCAGGTAGTCCTAAACATTACATTTTTTTAACCCAAGAAATAGACAGTTGATCTTAACCAAGAGTCCAAGAAATAATGTGTGAAAGTGTATATCTGTCTATATTTGTGATTCTTGTTTTTCTAGATATCAGTGAAATTTTTATTTTAGGAGTAGTTTTCTTCAGGATAGCTATTTTTTTTCCCTCTTTCTTGAATAAGTTAAATGGAGTAAATGGGGGTACCTCATGCCTTTAATCCCAGCACTCAGAAGGCAGAGGCAGGATCTCTGAGTTCAAGGCCAGCCTGGTTTATATAAAATTCCAGGACAGCCAGGGCTACACAGAGAAACCCTGTCTTGAAAAACAAACAAAAATAATTTTAATATTGTTGGGTTTTCTACTTAGAGTTTGATAGTTTTAAATATCTATTTGTAGTAATCATTAATAGCCATAACAATTACTAAATTAAATTAATATAAATCTGCTAGTAACAGGGTTTTTTCTTTTCTTTTCTTTTTTTTTTTTTTTTTTTTTTTTTTTTTGGTTCTTTTTTTTGGAGCTGGGGACTGAACCCAGGGCCTTGCGCTTCCTAGGCAAGCGCTCTACCACTGAGCTAAATCCCCAACCCCGGTTTTTTCTTTTTTGGTGAGGTTTTTTTGTTTGTTTGTTTATTTGTTTGTTAGGGTTTTGGTTTTTCAGAGACAGGATTTACTTTGTATTTTGGCTATCCTGGACTCACTATGTAGACTAGGCTGGCCTTAAACTCACAGAAATCTGACTGCCTTGGCCACATAAAGTGCTCTAGTCACCTCACCCAGCATGGGGTTTTTTTTGTTTGTTTTATTGTTGTTGTTAAACTTTAGAACCTCATCAAACTAAATCTCTCACACATAGCCTCACTGTCTCAAGTATATGTGTATACATTTTCTACAATCCTGGCTATCCCTCCTCAGGACCAGACCAGAGCCATTAGTATCTGGGCTTCACACTGTCGCTCGACTGTTCCCTAATCCTTAGTGAGCCATCCCAGTGTGCATTTTCAGTCATGTAAAATATTGTTCACTCGCAGAAAAAACACCATTTTATACCTGCTGTGTCCCTGGGATAAGCCATTCCTTTAGTAACCCCTTGTTCTTTTAATGGTGAGCCTTTTTTTACCTGTTTGGAAAATGACTGACCAAAGTAGATTCTCTTTTTGGGGGGAACCAGTCTCCTACTTTTTAAGCTTCTGCACTAAGGCCAGAAGGTTACAGTCCCCTGTTGGCTGCGTTAAGGCTCGTGCTGTGTGCTGGATCTCTTGTATAGATATTCTCTTACTTTGAGCTACCTGGGTTTTTACAAGCCAGCATGCGTCATGCCAGTCACTAAAGTATTCGGGAAGGAAAAGACATAGTACCATAGTCATACAGGTACTTTTACAAGAGGAACTTGGTTTGCTTAAGTCACATTAGATAGCTGAAACCAGTTATCAATTTTATGTCTATTTAAATACTTGGCAAATTAACTTGTTTTGAGTGTGTGGTCCATTATAAGAAATCAGACATATTGGTATAGTTAATAGAAGTCAGGTGTCTTTAAGAAAGATAACTTGTATAGTATTAAGTCAAAGCCATCGCATAGCCTGAGTTATTGACATTTCATCGTCTTAACTACTTGATTTACATCTTCTGCACAGGTAATCAACTGTTTCCCTAAACAGTGGTTTGTGAATCTGAAAGGAGAAAGAACTATTTCTCAGTTAGAAAATTTTTGTCGATATCTTGTACATTTAGCAGATACAATTTACAGGAACAGTATTGGGTGCTCTGATGTGGAAAAAAGAAATGCAAGGTAATTTGTTTTTTTCTTTTATTATAATTAATGAAATGGTAGTCTAGAGTTTCTTTAGTTCTCAGCCATACTAAGTAATTAAGTGGAGTCATCTTGTTGGTTTCTTTATTGTTTAAACAGTTTCTTTATATTTGTATATTCGCTTTCATTATACATTTATTCAGTGTTACAAACCTACCAAAATGCATACTTTATTTGTACTCCCTCCCTGTCCCCATACATTAAATTTGGGAAGCTTTTAGAGAAAGACTTAAAGTAAGTCTTAGAGCAGTGAATAGTTGCATTTTGTCTCGTGAGGAATTAAGTAGATTCACATGGTTACGATGCAGTGATCCTTGGCCTTTGAGGTGTCATTGTGTAGGTGTAAGACCTAGAAAGAGTGGCCACTGAAAGTCTCGTGTTAAAGCTGAGGCTCTATTTTAATAGAGGCTTCACTCTGTACCTTGACCCATGTTATGGACTAAACCATTTCATGATGTAGTTTTAGAGAGCAACTTATGTCTGGTTTTCATCAAAGTTTTCTAGGAAGGAGATGGCCACAGCTCATGAGGAGGCAGAGTCAGGAGACCCTCAAAAGGTGAAGGACTGCCTGGGCTTCCAAATGAGCTCAGGGGCAGTCTGAGTGCTCTGTAAGCCTTGGTTCACACAGCAGCAGGACAAGTGGAGCTTGATAGACATGCCTTCTGTTTCTCTGTCCTGCATAACCCTGGAGTGGGGCTCCTGTTGTCCCTTAGTCAGTCTCCTGGAGTGGGACTCGGGTGTGTATTTTACTCATCCTTTCCAGAATTCTGATGTTCATATCTCAGGGTTTCTTCAAAGTAAGGCTGAGTGCTTATGGCAGGGATGAGAAAAAGCAGAAATAGGCTTTATTGGATGAATTTTAATGCAGTTGAAGTCTGGCTCTTCATAGGTTGATGATGAAGTAAAATAGAATTTTCTGTTAAGTTGTGCTCCAAAAGGACTTTGACTATATGGTGGGAAGAAAGTAGAGAAAGAGCTCCAAAGGGGCTTGGGATGATATTGGATTTCATTGTAGATATTGATCAAAATCATTTATCGGAATGAAGTTTTCTTGTTTCCGTGTTTAAATGAATTTCCGACCTCTAGCCCAGTCATTTAAATGTGAGGCTTGTTTAATAGGGATAAATAACAGATTACATTTTTTCCTCATACATTTTCTTGTTTTGAGAGTGACAAACAGATCTCTCAGGATGCATGTATGGCAGTCAGGATGGCTTCCAGGATTTGGTTCTCTCCTTCCACCGTGTGCGATCTGGAGATTGACTTTGCATTAGGTTTGGTGGCAAGCATCTTTACGAGTGAACCATCTTGTCAGCCCTGCAGATGTTTTAAGGCATGCTGTAGCTTTCATGTCTTGTTCTCCATATTTAAAAATATATGCTTGGAAAGGTTATTTTGCAGATTCTCTTGTTAGTTGTAAAATCAAGAACAAATTTTATCTCAATATAATATTGCGAATTTTGTTATCTCTTTCAGGGAAAATATAAAACAGATAGTGAAACTCCTTGCAAGTGTTCGGGCTTTGGATCATGCTGTATCTGTTGCAAGTGACCACAATGTGAAAGAAGTCAAGTCTCTGATTGAAGGAAAATAGATCTGAGACCAAAACGTGTTTGCTTTGCTGCCATTCCCAGTGTGTAAATTTTGTATATATGTAAAGTTTCTTAAACTGTACTATACTGATTCTTGTTTTAATACAAAAACATTATATTAATACTGTGTCCTTAAATGTGATTTCTTCAGAATGAAAGGAATTCAGATTATTTCTAGCAGTCTATGGGTGTTTTCCTTACTGCCTGTCATATTTTGTTTATGGAAGTATTTTGTATGGTCATTAAATTAACTTTGTTTGAGTGTCCTCTATGAATGATGTGTTTAGTGTAAATTGTGTAATTATGCGTGTGTGTGTGTGTGTGTTGCATATATTTATACCACCCAGGATTTTCATGCTGGGAATCTGCGGTGTTTTCTAACAGCCGACCGTTACCCAGTAGCCGTTGTCTTAGGGAAGCACCGCACTGCTGCAGCAGAAGGGCAGCAGGTGCGGGTCTTCACTTCCACTTGGCTAGTGTCACTGTCACTGTAGCTGTGCTGCCTTAAACTGAAAACTGAAAGATGACTTTGTGATCGAGTGAGTGTGGAACTTCTGTGAGTCAGCCTGGGTGGCAACTGTGGGTTTGCTGTGAGCTCTAGGCAATATATGCAATAGTTTGGGGCAGGATGTCAGTTTAGTCTTTGACAGTAAGCCCACAGACTAACTGCACAGCTTAGCCTGACTGTCCTTGTTATTTCCCTCCCTGCCCGGCCTATAGGTACATGCATTTCTATAGTCTATCTATCCTGTTTTGAATCCCACATATGTGAGTTCTATATGCAATAAAGAACATGCCTTGCTGATTAGACACGCCCAGGCAGTTTACTATCTATGGTATTCTGTAATGTTTATAATACACTGTAAATACTCAGAGAAACTTGTTTTAAGGTTAATGCTTTCTGATTCTGTGATTTTCAGAAGAGGAACTTTTTGGAAATTCAGGACTATTGTTTGATAAATATATATGTAATTAAGCTTTAGCCAAGCATTAAATTAATTTTTAAATACATCTTTTGTTGTATTTTGCTGGTGTCTAAGTTCAGAAAATGCGTACAGTGGTTCATATGGTGAGGTTTTAACAGGCCAGTGTGCTCTTAGATAGGAGAGCGTCATGCTCTCCTTTCTCCCCATCAATTTTGTATGTATCGCAGGAGTATGTCTTATCTCTATGTATTCATTCTGGATGAGGGTTTTCTTGTTACTAATCTTTGTTGTCTCGTAAATAGAATTAAACATCAGAGCACTCATTCTCATGAATGAAAACAAAAACAAATATGTATTTAGGCCTTAGACTGTGTTTCCAAGCCCATCTGTATGAAATCACTCTTCCTATATCTGGGTTTAGGAATTCTTCAGATAAGCTCTGACTCTGAGGAACAGGCTTCAACACTATCCTAGGAGTCTGGTGTAAGGCGAATAGAGGACAGAACTGCATGTAGAAAGTTCTCTTTATGTCTCAACCAGGCTGTCACTCCCAAATGGGCAAAGAGCACTAAAGATGGAATTCTTCAGTTGCCATAACACTTACATACTAATTGAGTGTCTTAGGACAGTTACTCTCTTAAGTGCGTAAGGCCAAAAATTGGAAATAATTGTCACCAGAATCATGTGTCTTATAAAGGCTCTCAGCTCAACTAGAAGCTTCTGGTGCACCTGGGTTTGTCATAATTTTCCAGTCTTCCATTTGTCTTCATGCCACTACATGAGTACCTGATTTCCCTCTGCCTCCTTTGTAAGGGTACCTGGATTTCATTCAGATCTTTCGCACAACCACAACTATCTACCAGATAACCAAAAGCTTTGTTAGACTGCTTCACCCAGTCCTCTGCCATTTGCTAGCTGCAGGTATCAGGGTGTGAGCATTCTGACACTCACCATTGCTAAGTTTCAGTTGGTACAACATTGGCTTCTCTGCAGAGCTTTAGACTATGTCTATACCACTCAAGTATTTTGAGTTAGCCTACTGTAAAGAGACACTGGTTCGCTAAAATGTGCACCTATTTTGACATGCTGTAACAGTATTAACAGGAAAGGAACAATAAATGTTCGAAGGTCACTAGTATGCTTTTCAAATCTTGGGGTGACTTAATAATTAAAAATGTATTTTTAAAGGACTTGGAAAAGCTAAAACCTAACACTGCTGCTTTAGTTTAATTTGAAGAAAGAAATGGTAATATAGGAAGCTTGCACCTCCACTTTTTTAGTTCAAAAAAGCAAAGAATAGGCAGAAGGCTTGCTTTAGAAAGAGCTTGGTTCCATGATTCCCACCTCGAGAAAGAGTTTATGGTGTGGTCTCACAGGGATTCTTGATGTGAAAAGAATGGTGAGATAAGCGAGTTTGATTACCGCTCCACTTGGGGTGATTTCAGCTGTCATTAAAAGGTACATCCCTAGGGCTGGGATGCCCTCAGCTTGTAGAATGCCTGTCTGGTATGCATGAAGCTTTGGGTTCAGTCTCTGTCACCACATAAACCAGGTACGGTTGGCACACCAGCCTGGGCTCTGTGATACTTTGTCTCAAAAAACAAGTTACCTCCAAGGTACTACAATTCATTGGCCAGCTCTCCTGAATCCTTTTTTGTTGGTGTATGTCATATACAGTCATCACATTTAGGAAAAGTCCCATTCTCAAACATTCCTAGACTGTTCCCACCTCAAATGGACACTTCTTGAGGGAAAATCACAAACCACAGCTCACAGCAAGCAATTACTATTGTAAGCTAGTGGTTACTGTAACCATAGCGAAAAACAAAAGTTGTTCTAAGGAGACTACTAAGTGAAAAAGATCTCAGAACTGAAGCCAAATGTGTTTCTCCTTGGCTGGAGGTGGCTTCTCTCATGTTTAGTTTGCTTTTAATATTTTAGAACCTGGGTGGATTTGTCTTTTCTCAAATAGAGAAATGTTGAGTCACATGATAGCATGTTAGAGGAAATGGTTTTGTGCAATACGTCATATTTAAATTGTGCTTTTGGGAAGAAAGTAAAAAGGGGAAGCGGCTAGGGGAAAGCAACTGGAAATGAAAACATGACTGCTGTGTTCCTCGGATTTTCAATTCCTCTCTAAAGCCCTATTGACTACAATCTCCTCCCATTTTTGTCTCTTAAGTATAAGCAGAATAATTCTGTTGGACACAAATTATAGGCATAATGTCTCATTTAAAATTATAGTATGAAGCGGTGTGATACCCTTAGCTATAAAATCGGTATGCAAATTTTGGGTACCAATTGGTATTGGTATCCACCGTTAGCAAATTGGTACAGCAGTAAGTGACAGCCATGTTTTGTTTTACTGCCTTGAGTTTCTGGTTGCTGATTTCCCCCACTTTCCACTACATTTAGTTGAGCACACTTCCACAGCCCCTGGTGCTCTGAGAACGCACCGGAACAGTCTCCTGCTGCCTCCCTGACGACAGACACCATGGACAGCTCTTCGAGCACCACCCAGCCGGCGCGGGGTGCAGACCATCCCCCGCCTTTCACTCGCCCGTCGGGTCCGCGGAGGCGGCAGGGGGTGGTCCTGATGCCCGACTCAAGCACGAATCAACACGGGCTCCCCACAGTTCTTTCCTGCAGTCCCTCCCTGTCGCCCGCGGGGAGGGCTGAGCTAGAGGGCTCCACGCGAGGAGGCCGGACCCTCCCTCTGCCGGCTCCCCTGGCCGTGCCTCCCGTCCACTCCCGGGGTGACCGAGGCTTCACGGACCCTAGTCGCATCGGCCGCAAAAACTAGGTGGCCAGCAAACGCCCGGCTCCGCTGCACGGTCCCGCGTGGGCGGAAACGGCTCCGCCCCTTCACCCCAAGGGGCGGGTTTTCCGCCCCGGCAGCGGCGCAATGCGGAAGAGCTGGACCTGCTGGAGCGGAAGTGACGCTTCGGGCGGCTGTAGCGGCGGCGGCTGCGGGAGAAGGAGAAGGAGGAGCCGGAGGAAGAGGTGAGGCGGCGGGAGGGGGGGCGGGGAGCGGCCCGGGCTAGACCCAGCGGCAGCCGGCCGGGTGGGTGGACGCTTCCTGAGCGGTGGCGGCCGTCGCAGCCGGGTCGCAAGCGGTGAGAGGCAGCAGAGGGCCGAGGGCAGCGGGTTGTGAGGAGACCCCGGGGCGGCGGGCGGCTGCCGTGACAGCGGCTGTCACCCAGCGGGCGGGAAAGAACCCAGTCAGCACCGGCTCCGGGGCATCTCTTGAGGTGCGTAATGGAGGCGCTGGACTGCCCGGTGCCTCCGTTTCCCCGGCCGCCCGGGAACTGCCTGAGTGACGGTGGGATCTATTTGTCACGGTGAGCTTCGTGACTGGACAGGAGGCGGCGGTCACCTGTGTGGCTTTCCCTGCCCTTCGCCGCCGCCCTGGAGAGTCCGCGGTGTGATAATCCTTCCCTCCCCGGCCCCCTCGGGAGCTTTGAACCATCCTGATTAGCCTTCCCTCCCATCCTCTCGCCTTTTCCGCCTAAGGATCGGCTTGAAGTTTCCCCATCAGTTCCCTTCCAGTAGTGACAAATCGTGAAGCAGGAAGCTGATAAACAACCGCAACTGAAAATACGCTCCAGATTTTTCCTTTGGGTAAACATAAATTAAATGGGAAATTCACCTTATCCAAACTAGGACCAACGATGCTAAAACCCTGCCCTGCCTTGCCTTGCTGTATCTGAGAATTGGAAACGTTTTCCTTTTGCCTTCTGGTAAAAATTTGGTGACGCCTTATCTTTTGGAATAAATCGTTCACCCCTGAGCTCTCTTTTTCTCTACCCCTACCCCCATCGAAGTTGTCAGGGAGGGACCTCAGGATGCCTAAGCAGTCCTTGCAGCAGAAGGAAACCTTAGGTCCTCGGGCTTGGTTTTCACAGGGCTGCCTCTGAAGAAAGGAGAATGGCGTTCAGCAAAGGATTTCGAATCTACCACAAATTGGATCCCCCACCGTTCAGCCTCATAGTGGAAACTAGGCATAAGGAAGAATGTCTCATGTTCGAGTCTGGGGCCGTGGCAGTGCTCTGTAAGTCACATGTTTTAACCTGACTGATTATGATCTCTGTTTTGGTTGTAACTTGCAATTAAAGTTTAAAACAAAAAACCTTTTTACTGAATTTTATCTTATGGATTTGTGGTTTGACTTAATTTGAATGAAACCTTATTTTCTGTAAACTCAGACTTAGGTTTTTATTGGGGTGACGGTGGTGCAAGGAAGCCCAGATCTGGCGGATAGGAGTTTGTTTTCCTCCTGTTCTGCTTCTAGAAGTTTATCTTTTTGTAAAATGGTGTTGCAGTTTTGTCTTATCACATTAACCCATAAGACAGCTTGCTTTTCCTGTAATGCACAGAATTTTGCAAGTCAGATTTAATAGTAATGGTATTATCTGTTAGAGGTTTCTGTCCATCTTACATCAGACCTTTTTTAAATTTTTTTTATTTTATTTAGGCATTCGGTGTGCTCATGTGTGATATTGGTGGGTCAGAGGAAGGGCTTTAGTCATACTAGGCAAGTGCTATACTGTCTGCTTCTCCAGCCTAAGCTTTTATATCTTTAATAGGAATTGCAAACAGCTCCTAAAATTTTCATGTAACATGTATTATTGATTTCATATTATTGAAAAATGACCTTTATTTTAAAGAAAAGGACTAGTTATTTGTACCTTAAAAATAATAACATTTGGATAAATTTGTGGCAGATAGATGAAAATAAAAAGATTAACATTGTGCTTCTTTTTTTTAACATTTAGTCATTTATTTGTGGGTGGGTGGGGGACAAGTGGAGGTCAGAGGACAGCTTGTGGAACCTCTTCCTACTATATAGGCACCAGGGATTGAACTCAGGTCTTAAGGCTTGGTGGCAAAAGCTTTCTACCTAATGAGACATCTAAGGTAGTCCATGCTTCATTCTTAATGTAAGACTGGGGCAGATAACCTGTTTGGGATTGTCTCAAGTATTTTTTTAAACAGATTTTTCTAATGATTTCTTCTTCCTCTTCTTCTTCTTCTTCTTCTTCTTCTTCTTCTTCTTCTTCTTCTTCTTCTTCTTCTTCTTCTTCTTCTTCTTCTTCTTCTCTCCTCCTCCTCCTCCTCCTCCTCCTCCTCCTCCTTCTCCTCCTCCTCCTCTTCTTCCTCCTCCTCTTCTTCCTCTTCCTCCTCCTTCTCCTCCTCCTCTTCTTCCTCCTCCTCCTCCTCTTCTTCCTCTTCCTCCTCCTTCTCCTCCTTCTTCTTCCTTCTTCCTTCTTCTTCCTTCTTCCTTCTTCGTCTTCCTTCTTCGTCTTTCTTCCTTCTTCTTCCTCCATCATCATCATCATCATCATCATCATCATTATCATCATCATCTTAACAGTCTCTTATGGTTATAGCCAGGGCCGTCATAATATAGCCAGTGCCATTGAATTCCAGATCCCCTGCCTCCATCTCCTGAGTGCTGAGAATTCAGATGTGCCCTACTGCACCAAGTATATTCATACTGGGGACTGACCTCAGGGCTTTATGCACGCTATGCCAGCACTCTGCCAACTGAGCTGTATCTCAGCCCTCGGTTATATTTTGCTCAAATTGTTTATTGAGTTTGATCCCCAGCTCCTCCAGAAAAGCCTGGCAGGGCCTTGCATGCTTATAATCCCAGTACTGGGGGGCAGAGACAGGAAGGTCTCTGGGGCTTTCTGCTCAGTTGTTGCAGTCAGGTTTTTAAGCTCCTGATTCGGCATAAGAATCTATCTCAAAAATAATATGGAGAACAGTAAAGGAAGGCGCTTTATCAACCTCTGGCCTACACACACACACACACACACACTCTCTCTCTCTCTCTCTCTCTCTCTCTCTCTCACTCTCTCTCTCACAGTGATGATTAAGAGACATATTTGCTAATATAAGCCTTAAATATCTTAAATGTTGCTCTTTAGACTCAATAAGAGCACCAGACCCAGACCTATGCATATGTGGTTTTTATGTTGTTCAAGTGTAACGTGACTGAAATGGTAAAATTGTATCCTGGGGGAAGTGGTAGTGACAGAATGAAGGACACCTAAGCAGAGGTTAGTGTGTAACGTAGATCTATACCTTTGGTGTTCCCAGTAATGTGGTATTCAGTGTGAACTTCAGTGTCCCAAATTGTCTTTATGTTGTGTTTATTACAGTGTGTTTATTATGTTCTAATAAAATGGAAAATGCCACGCTCCAGTGTTAATCTCCATAACATGTCTTCATGCGGAGATGTGATTATACTGTGGAACACCGAGGTAAAATCATTAGGTCGGAGGGGCTTGGCCAGTAATGCATTGTTTTTCAGCTGCTGGTGTTTTGGCTGCCGTTACCTGATTATTAATGTTGTCTGGATTCTAGTGTATTTTAAAATTGTGGTTACTCACAGTTACAAGTGGAAAGTCGCTATGGAGTTTACAGACTATGACTTTACCTGTTGTTTTCAGAATTATTGCTGTCTGTTAAGAAAAAAACCTAAAAGTAATCATACTTCTAAACCTCCAGTAGTTTTCATGCCAAATAATGGTTTTTAAAAGGCTCAAAAACATCTAGTTGGTTCATTAATTATGAAGTGGAATAACATTAAAATATTTTCTTAACAATATATATCTATTTTCAGTGCTGGGAATTGAACCTAGGTACTGTATATTAAGCTCTCTACCCTATCCCTATCTTAATCTTTTCTTTTGTCTTCACTGGATTTAAGCTATGTAGGTAATTCTCAGAGAGCACAAGAGTTTGAGTACTGCTTCTCTCCAGAAAACTAACATAAATGGATACATATTCTCTTGGATATGTTATCTTTTCTGTAAATGCAGCAACACTTAAATATATTTTGATTTGACTTTTTAATTGACATGTAAAAATTATACATGTAGCTACAATCCATGATGTTTCAGTACATTTATACATTATATAATGTTGAAATGGTGTTAGACATTTGCAATTTATGGTGAAAACATGCAGAACTCTTTTTCTAGTTTTCATAAAATATACAGAACAGTATTAGATACATTGATTTATAAAATTAGTTAGGTGCTAGTAAGATGTTGCATATCTGTAACCCAGCACACTGGAGGCAGAAGCAGAAAGAGCACGTCTTTGAGGCTATCTTGGGCTACATAGCAATATCCTGTCACACACACAAAACAACTAACCTGACCTTTAGTTTGGATGATAGCAAGATAGATGTTGTCCTGCAAAAAAAAAACAACCTGCAGAATTTCCAATGCCTGCTGCACTCAGGGACTGTCTTGGAGATCTGGGTGTGTCCTCCTCACCTTCACCATTCCTGGCCTAGAAGCCTCAGGGCACACTGCCTATCAATCTGCAAGAACCATTCTCTGAGGTCATTTTTATATTACGTCAAAGTGTGTCCCTCTTTTGTGAGGATAGAATTCAAACTCCTCGGCCTGTTTTTCAAGGTCTTCCTCAATCTTACGCCACTCTTCCTGTTCAGCGCTGGTCTCCTTCCAAGAGACTGGTGTTTTCAGTTCTCCCGAAGCACTAGGGACTCACCAGTCTTCACTATGTTCTTATTAGACTTGCAATGACTTAATTAATGTTTGCGGTTGGTTGTTTGTTTTAGGTGTTTTTGTTTTTGTTTCTCACAGTGTTTCTCGTACCTTAGGCTAATCTCAAACTTGCTGTGTAGCTGAAGATGACCTTAACCTCTGGATCCTCCTAAGTGCTCAGCCAGCGTGTCCTAGTCTGAGACAGTAGTTTCTATGCCCAGGCTGCACAACATAACCATCTAGGAAGACTTTACAAGTACCATGCTTGGGTTCCTATGGTTACATCAGAATGAAAATTTCTGAGCAAACCTTACATGTGTCTTGCTTTTACAGATTACCAGATGAGGTTTTTTTTGTTTTGTTTTGTTTTTACCTATAGATTTTATCTAAAATAACCGTGTTTTCAGAATTTTAATTCAGTGATTGTGTATTACGAGGCTAATCATCTTCTTGAAGCCCTCAGACTGAACCAAATGATAATTCTCCCATGATGTACTGACTTTCAGTACAGTGTTTTCACATCACATGGAACTGTATGCAGGTTTCTATCTCCAATGCTTGGCACAATATTTTACTCGTGACTGAGGGACACAGAGTTATTAAGTGGGAAAGACTAACCTACATTAGAAAGTTGACAGACTCAAAGCTGTTGTCTGTTTCAAAATATGGTATTTTGAGCTAAGGAGATGGCTTAGTGGATAATGTTTGCTGAGCAATCACCCAGACTTAAATGTGAATTTCAGCACCCACCTAAAATTCAGACTGGGTATGAGGTGGAGAGGGGCAGATCCCAGGGTCAGTTGGTCATCTCAAACAGCCAGCTCTGGCCTAACAGATGCTCTCTCAAAAATACTGTGGGGAGTGATAGGAGAATACCCGAGTCACCAACCTCTAACCACATAGTCAGGCATGGGCGAAATCGCGCGCGCGCGCGCGCGCGCGCGCACACACACACACACACACACACACACACACACACACACACACACACACAGGCACGCACACACAGAATGCCTGTGGTTATTTTTCTAGGAGATGTATCTTCTGTATTTTAGAGAATTGCACTAGGTATGGTTGCACCAAAACAGACCTTCATAGGTGATAAGGTCTCACGTGGGCATGCCTTAAATCTGCATCCTTGTGGGCCACAGTCTTCTCATGCTTCAGCAAATAAATAATCCTCTTCAGAACTGAAGCTTAAATAAAATAGGAACGAGAAGGTCACATGTGGGAGTTGGAGAATGACTCTGAAGAGTTGTTAATTTACAAGTATGGTTGAGATATGGGAGTGTTGCTCAGTGGTTAGAATACTTACCTATGTGTGTGAAGTTTTGAATTCAGTTCCCACCATTGTAAAAACACCAAAAATAAAGCTAGCAATGCAAGGTGTTGCTATAAACTCTTATGCTGGCAATGCTAGCTCTTAAAATTGAAGCCTTTGCTCCTTTTGGTATCACGTGCTAGTATAAAGATTAAAATTAATTATTTTCAGCCTTTTAAAATAGCATAATTTGGGTCATTTTCAGGCCCAAGTCATATACTTAAATACATATAAGTAGATTGCAAAACTGTAATACTGAGTTCTGGACCTGGCTTTACCCGTTCTACTTACTCTTCATACTACAGGAATGCGAGTCATAACACTTTAGCAGTACATTCTAGATGTCTTCACAGGATGTTAGCCCTCCTGCTTCTATGAAACTGCACAGTCTGAGAAAAAATTACAGTGTAAAAAAATAATTCATTTGCTAGCTTATTCTGCCATCAAAATACTATGCAAGACATTTATAAACCTGAATTTTCCATGATGCCTCTGGGTCTCACTGTGTTTTAGAAAACCTGTAGGTCATAATAATGTCTGCTAAGTCTTCAGTAGACTCAAGCCGTGTGACTTTGTTTTAGCAAAAGGGTCTCACTCTAGCCCCAGCTAGCTTGGAACTTACTGTATCAAGCTCACAATAGTCCTCCTGCCCCAGCCCTAATTTCCCGAGCTTACAGCTAAACAACAAAGATTTAAATCCCAATAACTTTAGCTGTTGTTCAAAGTGTTGCAGACAAGTAGAGACTCATTTATCTTCTTCATACGTAGCTACAGTTGTTTACTAATGGTCTGTGCATGCTTGGTGGGCTCCAGACAGCTTTCCCACTGTGGAGGCAGCTGGAGGGCGGCCATCCTCATCTCCTGTTCTCTGTCGATTTCCCTTAGGAGTTGCTATTTACCACAGGGACTGCTGGACACCTAGCTTCACACAGGCAGGGATCATAGAATGGATACATTGTAGTCATGAGCTCTGAACTACCTCAGGCTAATAGTTTACCTGGTATCCAATATATGTTGAAACCCTAGGTGTTCTCTTCAATTTAAATTAGCCTTGCACCTCCCAGTTGACGATAGTGCCCTGAGGCCCCTCTTCAGGCAATTCAGGAGTTGTAGCAGTCACATGCTGTATTCCTTTCAGTTCTGTTACTTACGTTTTGTACTTATGTTCCAGACGTGGAAAGTGTAACTTTAAAAGATTAAATCTGCAGCAACAGCCCTTCCACCTGATGGTCTTTCACTGTGGTTGTCTCTGCTGTAGAATGCTGATGGCTCTTAGTGTCTGAGTAGGAAATGAGGAGCAAAAAGACAATCAAGGGGCTGGAGGGAAGCAAGGGACTAGAGGGAGGCAAGAGGCTCTGAGGTTAAGAGCACTGGCTGTTCTTCCAAAGGACCTGGCCTCAGTTCCCAGCACCCACACGACAGCTTACAACCATGAGTAACTCCAGTTTCAGGGGATCCGACACCCTCTTCTGTCTTCCACAGGCACCAGGCATGCTTACAGGGCACAGATATGCATTCAGGTACAATACTCAAACACATAAAAATAAACTTAAAAAAATGTAAATGTCCCTTCTCAAAAGAGAAAGGTGAACCCATAGAAGTGTCCTCAGTTAAAATTGAAGTTGGCAGTGTTTTCTAGTGAGGGAATTAATTAATTTGTATTTTTGCCTATAAGCTACTACTGTTAGTATATAGAAGTATGGTTAGATTTTAACTATATCGGGCTGGAGAGATGGCTCAGCTGTTAAAGGCTAGGCTCACAACCAAAAATATAAGATTTTAACTATATCCATTAAGAACATAATTGTTTTTCTGGGCCAAATTATATATAATGTTACCTTGTAGAATTTTGGATGCCAAGTGTAATAAGAAGCAATGACAGGCAGTGTATTTTTTTCAATTGCCAAATGCTGTCAGTCAACATGGTTGCCCTTTAGATAAGTTGCAGAACCCTTTTTTTTTTTTTTGAAAAAACATAAGTGAGTGAAGAAGTGACTTTAGAGTTGACTTTTAAAGCATTAAATGAAATGTAGACTTGTTAACACTGCTTGTGTTAAGATTCTGAAGTTTTTTTTATAAAAATGCAGAATGTGCATATTTAATACAAAATAAACAGTAGCTTTAATACCAACTTAAAATGAAATCAGCACAGGTCCTCAAGTCTGAATGAAGAGTAGCCGGAGTGGGAATAATAGGACCGCATCAGAGCACATCAGCAGTTCCCAAGTACTTTCATTTCCTTCTTTACTTTTCTGTGGGCAAATTAAAGGAGAGCTAGAGCCTCTCACTGAACAGCAGAGTCCCATAGATGACATGTTTATCACACAATCATGGATCTATCAAATACTGTTTCTTGGCCCGAAAGGCAAATAGTCCAGAAATACACCCAGACTTTTGTTTTTTACTGTGGCGGAGTAGTAGGCACTGGGTTTTTCCCTCCTATGTGAAGATGAATAGTGGGACCTGGGTCTCCCCCCACCCCATATGACAATAACAACAGCAAACTAAAAGAAATGCACAAAATGATTTTCAGATATAAAAAAATAAGACAGGTTACATACAAGGATACTACTTCATTAAGGGAGCAAAGTAGCTCTCAACTAAATTCTTCTTTGGTCCTACCTAACAAAGTTTACAACCCCAAAGGATTTGCTTTTGGACCCAAAATTACATTTTCCACTAATTTAAGTTTTGAATAACAGTATCTAAGAAGTTTAAGAAAAACAAGTGTGTGTGTGTGTGTGTGTGTGTGTGTGTGTGTGTGTGTGTGTGTGTGTGTTTATCTGTATGGACACACACACACCAAAGTTAGGTTTCCATGATACATACATATCGTTCAACCCATATTCACACTGAAACTAGTATATATGCAAAGAAGCAGAAAATACACTTCTTAATGAGGAGGAAAGTCAATCTGTAGACTTATAACAGCTTTGATAAAAATATATTCCATATGTTCAAGAAGTTAACAGCATGAAAAGCACGACTCAGATCAGTTATTCAAAGTGACAATAACAATATCTAATGATATTCCACACTGATAGAAACCCTGTATTTAATGCTACAGAATGAGTGGTTGGTAAGCTTATAAAGAACTAGTGATAGAAATTATCCAAAGTGAAATATACAGAAGGCAAAAAGACCAGTATAAATCAGTTGCATGGGTGAGTTATGGAACAGCTGCCTAACATATATGTATATTTGGAAGGAAGAGAGAAGAAAACGTTTGAAGAAATGGCAGTTGACAATTTTCCAAGGTTGGTGGAAACTGTCAGTCTACCCATCCAAGAAGTTAAATGAACTCCAGGTGGAAGAAACATGAAGAAAATTACACTGTGATACAAAATTAAAAGGCTATTAAATCAGATACAGAGGAAAGTCTTTAAAGCAACTCAGAGAAAAGGGAACCTGTATATACAAAAGAGTGATCTTGGGATTTCCCTTAGAAGCACTCCAAGCCAGAGAACAAAGAAACACCAAGTACTGAAAGGGGAAACAGAACCAAATGACCCACTTGGGTGGGGCTCTCTAGAACTACTGAAGAAAAAGAGGCTTTCCCCACGCATTCAGAAGCTAGAAACTCTTAGCTCTGTGGAGGGTAGCAGGGAAATGTAGTTGCTTTTGCTCTCTGATGGTTTGCTGTAGTGAAGGCTGAGGCAGTGCCATTTTGAAAGAACCACAAGGAGAGAAACACTATGGTGTTCAGTAGACAGTCACACTGGGACAGCCATGTAACTGGGGTACCGGAAAGAAGTGTGGCTTGGCAAATGGCACATTATATTTTGATTTGCTCACTTGAATTTATAGTGCTTGTTTGAGATGTGGTGTCTCACATACTGTAGTCCAGGCTGGACTGGGCTATAACTCATTGAGCTAAGTTATGGTAATTCTCCTGCTTCAGCTTCCTGAGTGCTGGAGTTTTAGCACGAGCTCCCACTAACTTGTGTTTTCTTTTTCGCAGGCTAAAATTGAGATAGACAGCTGGAAAGAAAAACAAATATATTTAGTATTGTTATTCTCTGCTAGCATTCCTGTATATTAAATGTTAAACTCTTTAATATAATGTTCCCTAGCCATAGTCTTCCTATATAACTTAATTGATACAATGTGTTCCTTATAGAAACTGGCTCTTAGTGATAAGAGTTTATTATGGTTTGTGTGTTACCATGTTCTCTAGTAGCCGTAGTACTGCTGCTATCTTTTGAATTGCTTTACTGAAGTACAGACTAGCAGTCTTTTGAGGGACCACACGTGAATAGACAGGATGACTCTTATAATTAAGTGGCTTCTGGCTGCTTGTTCACGAGTGCTTGTTAGTTTGTTGGTCTCTGGTCAACACTGAAAATGTGTCTTTGACCTATCTTATTTAATGACTCTCGTGGAAAATGTGATTGAAAGCATGTTAGATTCATAGTTGTTGGGAAGCTGAGTGGGATCGATACAGAGCTGGCTATGCAGGATGACTCCATTGGAATTCAGCATGTTAATTAACATGGCGGTCAGATCTCTATTAGGACTGGTTTGTTGTTTTGTGGACTGAGACCAGAGCCATGTAAATTTACCACTGAGTTGTACCACACTAGGCCTTTTAAATGTTTCTCTTGAAACAGATTCTTACTAAATTGTCCACACCTGCCTTGAACTTTTGATCCTTCTGTGATAGCTCGTTGCTGAGGAAACTGGATTGACAGGCATTGTGACCATGCCTAGCAGTTAGCTAGGATTTGGCATTTGTTTGGTTATATAACACCGGTTTTCTTTCTTTTGTCCTATCAGGAACCTAGAATCTTTGACAGATACTTTGAGTGAGAAAAGTTATTTTTTTGAAAGTGTTTCTAATATTTGGATGTGTAGGTTATATAGAACAGTAATTTGTTTCCTGTCTTTCATGTATATTTTTGATTTTTTTTTAATTCTACCAAAAAAAAACTTTACCTTCTAAACCTTTTGTTTTATGTGTGATGAAATGGGAACAGGCTTTACTGCTAGCTAGTCATATGCTCGTGGATGAATCAGATGATTGCCAGTCCTTTTCTTCTGAAAATGAGAAGCTTGCACTCCACGATCTCTAGCACTCTCTGCAGCTTCTGTACCAACATGCTGTTTGCATGCAAATGGGCTGACCACAAATTGCCACCTGTGCAACCACAGGCAAATTGCAATTCTAGGAGCAACCCCGCCCTGCCTTTTTGAGCCGGAGTCTTGATATGTAGCTTAGTGTGGGGTGTGTAGCTGACATGTAGCTTAGTATGTGGCATGTAGCTGACATGTAGCTTAGTATGTGGCGTGTAGCTGACATGTAGCTTAGTATGGGGTATGTAGCTGACATGTAGCTTAGTATGTGGCATGTAGCTGACATGTAGCTTAGTATGTGGCGTGTAGCTGACATGTAGCTTAGTGTGGGGTGTGTAGCTGACATGTAGCTTAGTATGTGGCGTGTAGCTGACATGTAGCTTAGTATGTGGCATGTAGCTGACATGTAGCTTAGTATGTGGCGTGTAACTGACATGTAGCTTAGTGTGGGGTGTAGCATGGAACTTTGTATTTACCCCTGTTGGCCTCAAGCTCAAAATTCTCCGATCTTAGGCTTCAGAAATACCAGAATTATAGGCATTTTGATTTTGATTTGATCCCAGGTTCTATACTTTATGGGCCCACAGATTTTTGCTTGGTCTTCTGCTTCAATTGGAGAAGTAAAATCTAATACCAGAATGGAAGGTTTGTGCCACAAGAATGTTTTCATTGGATAGCAGGGCCTTCTTGAATAGCTTTATTATCTAGTTTGAATTATCGTAATTCACTGAAAGTTAGAGAAGTTTACATTTAATTTCGTCCTTCAAATACCTTTTAATTTGATACAAGTAACTTAATGTTCTGGTCTAGGATAAGGTGCAGCTTTGTGATTTGCTGTTTAGATGATAGAATTACGATGAAGATGGGAACTGCATCATAAATGTTTCAGCATGTGCTTTTAGTAAGATATGGGCTGAGTGTTCGCTTTTAGCAGCTTTTCTGAAGTCTTGCTTGCCTTGACTCTTAAGGCTGGGGGTGCAGGAGTGCACCATAAGACGTTCTCTGTTCATTTCTTAAACCTAATTATGTCATCATTAAGACATCTGAAAATTTAACAATGGTTCCAAAAATACTGAATATATAATTAGCATTCAGATTGTGTCCTGGTGCCTCAAAGATATTTTCATGAAGATGTTTATTGCACTTATCTTGTTTAAAATTCTGTTCTATGAGCTTATTGATAGGTATGTTGTCTAGCAGTGGGAGTCTGAAAACCTTACGATGTTAATGTTAGTGATGTGGAGATACATTTAAAATGCAGATGTACAAGCCTGAGCACAGGGGAGCTAGATCTTTGCATGAAATGGGTCTGTGTGCTTAGAGACCTCATGCTTGGCATAAGAAAGTATTTACATCCAAATGAGTGACAGGCGAATTGTAGCATGGGGAGAAGAGTTGCTCCCTTTAAATAAACCTTTGTGTAGTTGAGTTACTGCTTATCCCTAGTATATGGTGACAGTCATACCTTAGAAGCCAAAATTTGCTTTTGCTTAAGTGTTTTAAATACATGAACTGCAAGGACACATGCCTGGTTACCTTAGCTGAACTACTGAAGTCTTAATTGGCTCAGAGTCACTCCAAAAACAGTGGGCTTCTTGGAAATCATACCCACTTGTGGTTAGAAATCAGTAACTTGTAAAAAGAGTTTATTTTCTCTAGTGCTTTATTTATTTAATAACTACCATCAAAGAAAAGAAAACAGACAACCTTCTGCACAAAAGACAATTTATCCTCTCAGGAAAGTACAGTGAACGCCGTACTTCCATATCAACCTATCTCCCCAGCCTTGATTTCCACTCAGTCTTTCCCTCTGTTCCCTCTGCTGCTTTATGAACTCGACTGTTTATACCCTGGTTGATAGTTAACAGTCCTGTGTTCCCCACATTTATCTTCCTACACTGCCCTCCTCACACACTTGAGGAGGATTATTGAATAGGATCATCTGCAATGAGGATATCTGTCAGGATTCTATCCTGGGAAGAGAAAGGTCTCTGTAAAATGTTCTTTAAAGTCAGCAAAACATGGGGTTGGGGATTTAGCTCAGTGGTAGAGCGCTTGCCTAGCAAGCACAAGGCCCTGGGTTCAGTCCCCAGCTCTGAAAAAAAAAAAAAAGAAAAGAAAAAAAAGTCAGCAAAGCATGTCCTTCTGTGCCGTGAGCACTCAGTGTGTTTTGCCTGAGACATGAGTATTGCAGCTGGGATGTTCAGTGTCTGCTAAGTTAAGTGTCACACTGAGGTGTGAAAAAGTGAAGCCTGACTACAGGTGCTATTAATATACAAGCGACTGAAATACAGAATAAAAAGAAAGATTTACTTCTACTTGAGTGATAAGGGCAAAACTCCAGGAAGTGGCATTTTGCTTAGAGATTGAAGGATGGGTAATATTTGAAAATAGGAGGGTGACTAGTGGCTATTCCAGATGGAGGACACTGTGACAGAGGAAGAGAAGAGAGTGCAGGCCAGGTGGACAGAGGATGACTAATTTTGGCTGAAGCCTGGTGTGCCAAGAGGTAGTGAGAAGGAAAGGAAGACAGGAAGGATTGCTTGGTATTGTCAAGGGGTTTTCCTTTTTAACCTAAAGGTCATGCACATAATCTTGATTATGGTATAAGTGGTTTTATTTCAGATAATCTCCATAGTCGAAGATTCTTACATTATTTCTAAAGTGAGATTGTCAGGAAAGCGGAACAGTGATCATAATTAACCCTCATATAATCTCTTTTGGTATATTTTACAAGGTCTGATAAAATAAGAAGCTCTTTTCCCACACTTAAAAGCAATGTTTGAGCTGGATTACCTCACCTCTCAGTAGGCTGAGGCATGAAGAGGGTGAACTCAAGACTAATCTGGGCCCACACAATGAGGCTCTTTCTCTGACAAAATAAGTTATAAATGGTTAATAGGGTATTGTAAGAATTTATTCTATTAATGCTATTTAGACATATTTATCTAAATTTAGGAAGATGAAACAATTTTAAATGTACAGAAAAGTTGAAGCTCAGTAAAATAATAAAAACAAGGTATTTTCTTACTTCCTTGAGAGCAGATTGCTGACATGATACCTTACTGTCCCCAGATTCTGTACTGTGTGTTTCCTAGATAGTCTCCGGCATAAAGGCGTACAGCGGCTCTGCCACTGCTAATGCTCAGACCCTCTCCAGCTCCTACCAGTAGTTCCAGCCATGCTTTTTCTGACGAAAAGATCCATTCAGATTTGTGCAGTTTATTTAAAAGTCGGGTCTTAATCTCCTCAACTCTAGAGCTCCAGTCTCTGACACGCAGGACCTAGGAGTACAGTTGCTTTATAGGATACCCCTCCTTGCTGTGTGGTGCTTCTGCTGCTGTTCACCTATGGCAGAGCTATTACAGAAGCTGGCTGTTTTCTTCCCAGTGACAGCTTTAACTGTCTCGTTAATCTCCGTATTCACTTTGATAACTGGTAAAGGTAACTGTCTACCAGGCGTGTCTGACAGGCTTTTGTCCTCCTTCATGATTATTTTAAGGACTTTGAGACCATATAAATATCCCTTTCCTTGTGGAACTTCTAGTCTATAAGTGTATTGGGGGACTGATAGCATATTATTGTTTACTTTGTTGCTTGTACTTAGTACCATTGAACACGTAACAATGAACCTATTCTAATTACAAGAGCAGGAGGTAGGTAGTTCTTTCAGGGTCTTACATTGTACCCCTGGGACTAGCCTGGGACTCTGTGGAAACCAGGTTGACCTGCCTCTGCCTCCCCAGTGCTAGGATTAAAGTCTGAGTCACCCTGCCCAGAAAAGCTCTCTTCTCTCTAATGCTGGCTCCTTAGACTTAGATAATTAGTAACTGATTTAAGTCAATTTCCTCATGTCAAATGGAAATTGTAGCTTTGTCCTTGGAGCGCTATAAAAATTGAATAATGCTCATAAACACCTGGCCTAGTGTTAGTGCCATGATACTTGCAGAGATAATAAACAAGTACTTTAGCTGCAATACCACTCTTAAGTTGCTGGCAATACTTTAAGAGGAAAACAAAAACTCATGGTAGGAAAAATGTAATCTCATCTACTTTTCTCTAGTCAGAGAGGGAGAGAACAGAGATAAAGACAGAGACAGGGACGGAGGGAGGGAAGGGGGAGAGGAGGAGAGAGGAGGGGAAGGGAAGGGAAGGGAAAGAGAAGAGAAGAGAAGAGAAGAGAAGAGAAGAGAAGAGAAGAGAAGAGAAGAGAAGAGAAGAGAAGAGAAGCTCCCAGAAGATAATTCTGAAATAAAACTAATTAAGCAGCTTGGCATGTGTTTACATGTTTAAGCTAGATGACAGCAATAGAAGGATGGTCACTGGGCCTGAGAGACAGTATTTATCTGTAGTGCAATTGAGAAGAAAATAGTTATTAAGAGAGAATTTTTTATTATGAAAATTAGGTTACAGAGACTATTCATACGGGAAGAGAATGACTTAATATTAAATTGCATTTTCTTTTTAACTCAGCTGGCTGTGGTCATTGAACCTAATGATGATTGCTGCTGACACTAATACATCAGTAATTCCTGCATTCCTATGTCAGCAATAGTATTTTAAATTCATACAGCATGTAGCCTATGGGACTCTGTAGAGCAATCTGACCTGGAAACCATATTTTCTGCCATGAGAAACTAAACAGTTGTTTTGGCTATCTGCTTTTGTGTATATAGTATAAAAACTTAAAAAAAAAAATCCTCTCCTTGCAAGGGTTAGGTAAGTGCTCTGCTGTTGAGATCAACTCCCAGCCCCACCCATGGTACTCTGAATGAGGAAGTGTAGTGTTTAAGGAAGGCAGCTCTGGTTTCCTCTAGAAAGCAGAATTCAGTTTTTGTTGTAAAGTTTTATAATTGCCCATTAGATGTAAGTTCTGTAAACACGTGGAATAATACAATGCCAGGACAGCTAGGAATGTGGAGTAAGACACGATTCCCCTATCATGCTAAAATTCTTCCCCACTCCTGGTTCATGCTGGTTAGAGAAAGGCCCACACTTAATGAACATATTAGGAATGTGATGGTGTTAGTTGAGTCATTTAGCCTTCATGCTGCCAGCTAGCTGAACACAAATCACCGGCTGGCCAATGTGAGATTCCAGGGAAGAAGCTTGAGTAGCTAGCATGAGGAGAGGCAGATGGGAAGTGCAACTTTGTGGAACTCTGGGCAAGCGCTTTAAAAGTCTGGAATCCAAGGAATTGGCAAGGAATCTTAGGCAAGATGTAGGTTGAGAAGAGCCTGTGTCAGCAGAGAAGATAGACAGGAAGTGAGAGGTCGAGCAATCTGCTGACTTGCTTTCCTGGAGCAGTGAACAGGAGCCCTGCCAAGGCTTCTGTGGTTCTGTGGTGTGGACAGAGGAGAGGGAGAAGGCTAAGTGTGATGAGTACAGGGAAACCTGTGACCTAGCCAGCCGCAGTGAGCTGGGAAGAGGTGGGACAGGGAAAGAAGGGCAGTGGGTAAGTTTGAATTTCACACTTCAGAATGTGTTATTTGAAATTCTTTGGAATACTACATGTGGCTTCTTTTTCTTTGATTTTTTTGTTATATCTTAAATGTATATCTGCTAAGTGCTAGGAAGGTTTTTCCTTTAAACCTCCAGGATATTTTTGTTGTCTTTTATTTATTTATTTTTTATCAGTAGACTAATCATAGTAGCCTGCTCTAGGGAATTTATTGTCTGACTTGTGCTTATTACCAAGTTTGCATCAGCTTAAAGCGAAGGAAGTGAGATGCATTAAAGACTGCCCACTGCCATGCTAAACTGTGTGGTCAAGCAGTGGTGAGCAGTATTTACAAATGTATTCAGCTTCTGTGTTCAGGCACTATTCCAGTATCAAGAATAAAAGGGTGAGTAAAGCAGGCTATGGACAAGAAAACGGACTCACTAGACACTTGCAATTATGTAAGTCCAGCAAGAAAGCTCTACTACTATTTGGACAGAATACCTAATGCAGTGTTAGGACCCCGACACCTATATCAAACATGGAGATACTGAGCCAGTGCCCACAGACACCTTTATCCCTATGTTCCCGCGTCCTTGATACAGAAAGGGGTTCTGCACGTTATCAAGAGTGACGTAAGCAGCAAGCCAGCCGCAACCCTTTATCCCCAGTGGTGTCCTGCCTGTAAGATCTGCTAGGGTAATGGTGGCACAAAGCTTGCGGGAGTAACTGACCAACAACTGATTTGGCTCGAGGCTCACTTCAGGAGGTGAACCCAGACCTGACACAGCTTGAGTGGTCAATAACAGACTAGATAGCCCTGGGACATAGGGGAAAACCAAGTAATGCGGGTCTAAAATCAGAGAGGGAAAAGAGAAAACAGATAAATAAATAGAAAAATAGATCAACAAATAAATAAATGGGGAAACGTATCACATTTTTGAAATTTTGTTTCAAATCTGGCTTTGTAACTAAATAGATTCTAATGTTTTCAATTATTATTTTTAACAGCATCTGCAGAAAAGGAGGCCATTAAAGGCACATATGCCAAAGTGCTGGATGCATATGGACTTTTGGGAGTTTTACGATTAAATCTTGGTAAGTTTGTTGTTCAGTGTGGTTCATCTACTTTTTCATTTCTGTTTTTATAGTTCTAAAGATGGCAGAGACTTCCTGTATATCATTTCAGACCCAGTATTTGAGCTTTAAGTATTATATACCTTTTAAATATTCATCAGGATAATCTTTTAAAATATTTTTATTAACTGAGAACTTCATGTAATGTATTTTGATCATATTTAACCACCCAGCTCCTTCCAGATCTACTGCCAATCCTCACCCAACAAACTCTCCCTCTCCTTCTCCCCGCTCCCTCCCTCCCCCCCTCTCTATCTCAATCTCTCACCATCCCTCCCTCCCCCATCCCTCTCTCAAACCTATACATTGGTTAACCAGCACTCGTGGTTGTGGGGTCTATTCCTGGTGTGTGATCAGTGTATCAGAGGTCATACCCCTAAAGCAAACAGACCGTGCCTTTCCTGCAGCTGCCTGCCTCAGTGGTTAAAAGTACGAGGTCTTTTTACAGAGGACCCAGGTTTGCTTTCCAGTACTCACATAGTAGCTCATAACTCCAGGGTTACATGTGGTGCACATAGATACATACAGAGAAAACACTCCTACACATACCATAAAAATAATTAGGCTAATCTTATATGTTTCTTTCGTTTTAGGATCCAAGGACAGTGTTCTGTTGAAATACATCAGCAGAAAATGAAAGTATTATCTTTCTTCTTCTCAGTATATTAAGGAATAGGAGTCCGTATGAGAAACACGCTGATTCCCTAGTATATTGTGGGAAAAGCATCTATTCTAGAGTCAGAAATGTCTGCTATTTAATGTTCTTTTTTTAACTTAAAATTGTTTATTTTTATGTGTAAGAGTTTTTGATGTATATCATGTATGTCTGTAAAAGATGCGCACATAGCCCACTGAATTAAGAATAGGGTTTCAGGGGGCTGGGGATTTAGCTCAGTGGTAGAGCGCTTACCTAGGAAGCGCAAGGCCCTGGGTTCGGTCCCCAGCTCCGAAAAAAAGAACAAAAAAAAAAAAAAAAAAAAAAAGAATAGGGTTTCAGATCCCCTAGGACTAGAGCTCAAACAGTTAGTTGAAAGCCACCATGTGGGTGCTGGGAATTGAACTTGGGTCCTCTGGAAGAGCAGGACTCTTAACCACTGCGCAATCTCTCCAGTCCTGACTTAATGTTACCATGGTCTTCTGGGTAACTTTTATGATTAGCAATTTGTGTATACAAAGTATGACTTGAAGTGTGGTTCAGAGACTAGACCTCGTCCATGTTTTTAAGGGTCTATGTAAGAAAGTATGCTTGCCCCAGCCCATATATATACAGCCACCAAAACTAGACAATATTGATGAAGCCAAGAAGTGCATGCTGACAGGAGCCTGATATGGCTGTCTCCTGAGAGGCACAGCTAGAGCATGACAAATACAGAGGCGAATGCTAGCAGCAAACCACTGAACTGAGAACAGGGTCCCCATTGGAGGAGTTAGAGAAAGGATTGAAGGAGCTGAAGGGGCTTGCAATCCCACAAGAACAACAATACCAACCAACCAGAGCTCCCAGAGACTAAACCACCACCCAAAGACTATACATGAACAGACCATGCTTATGTAGCAGAGGATGCCCTAGTTGGGCACCAATGGGAGGAGAAGCCCTTAGTCCCACCAAGGCTGGACACCCCCAGTGTAGGGGAATGTCAAGGTGGGGAGGTGGGGTGGTTGGGGAGGGGGAACACCCTTATAGAAGAAGAAAGGGAAGGGGGATGGGATAGGGGGCTTATGTCCAGGAAACCCAGAAACGGAATAACATTTGAAATGTTTATTGAAAATATCCAATAAAAAAAGGAAGCTTACATTATCATGCATATATAACATGTGGTTTTCTTCCTTGATGAAGTCTAACTATGACATTTTTTTAAAAAGTAAGTAAACTAAAGTGTGGATTTAGCTATATAGGTTTTCATTATGATTCAGGTACTTTTCTTATTGTGTGTTTATTGTGTCCAAGAGTTGATGGACTGCTTTGAGCAGCGCTAGCCTGCCAAGAGGGGATTACCCTTGTTATTAATCTGTCATATGCAAAAGACTGTGCTGGATTGTTTACTGTCTTATCTTAAGGAATCATGACATAAATGTTTTCCTCCCTTTCATAGGGAATCATATTACAGGATGGTCATGCTGATTCACTCAATTTAGTCTGGGTAATATGTAAAGAACCATGCAATGCCTGTGATGCTAACTCATAATTTCATAAGATTTTTGTTGTCATTACATGAAAAATTTAAAACTCCTGGTATTCAGGAGTTAGGGCCACAGAATGGATCCCAATATCACCTTTTGCCACAAAAAAGAAAGAGAACAAAACCACACGAAGTCTGTGAAAGTTTTCATGAACCAGATTGCTTATTGAATTGTTACAAGGCCTTGTTTCCATCATTCCCTGATCTACATTTTAAATTTAACCATTATAAGACACTTGGACATTCACTATCTCATCTGAACTTTCTGTCCATCTATCTCAGATTAGGTATAGAAATAATTTTGTGAATGTGACATTGTCTCTTTAATGTTTTGGTGTTTCACATACTGAATGTATTTAAACAAGAATTTTTCCCCTGGAAAAAAAATACCTATAGTTGTAAATTTAAACATATTGATGAAGAGTTTAGAATAATCAGAATGGCCAGGCATGGTGGTACTCACTCTAATCCGTGCATTTGCTAGACTGAGGCCAGAGAATTAGGAGTTCTAAGTCAGTTTATGAAGCATAGAAAGACTGTCTTGAAAAAAGAAACAAAAAAATTACAACATCAGATTTTAAAGATGGAAACGCAGGAAGTCGTCAGGAGAAACTATGTGAGTTGAAGCTATAAGCTTGAAAAGTTGGTGTTCTGTCCAGTAAAATCTTTGGTTTTCGCAGGTGATACCATGTTGCATTATCTGGTCCTAGTCACTGGATGCATGTCTGTTGGGAAAATTCAAGAATCTGAAGTCTTCCGAGTTACTTCCACTGAGTTTATATCACTTCGAGTTGATGCTTCAGATGAGGACCGCATTTCAGAAGTACGAAAGGTTTTGAACTCAGGAAACTTTTATTTTGCATGGTCTGCATCTGGAGTCAGCTTAGATCTGAGTCTGAACGCACATCGAAGCATGCAGGAGCACACAACTGACAATAGGTTTTTCTGGTGAGTCTCTGTTATCTTTCTTCCTTTGTAATTATTTACTCTGTGATAGCTCAGAGATGTGGGGCCTAGTGTGCTCCATGGAGAGAGCAAAGGGTGGAAATGGTTGATGAGCGTACTCTTCCCTGCCCTGTGCGTGCAGCAGAGCGTGGCAGCCTTGGTGGAGCTGCCATATGGGATGAAGCAATTAGGCTCTTCCTGAGCTGGACTCAACCGTGCTCTCATCTGAGAACTACCCATCTGTGGCATTTGTCTGTAGGTGTCACTCATTCTTAGCTTAGTTCATCATCTCTGACACGATCGACCTTCTAAGCAGCATTTCCTTATTTTCAGTGTTAAGATAGTAAGTAGCTGAGCCTCTTTTTTGTGCTGGAAATCGAATGTGCTTTGTGCACGTCAGGCAGCTGAGCAGTCCTGTAGCCTGAGCAGATGTCTGGTGTGAGAGCAGCAGGCTCTGAAGAAGCCCTGCACTAGACACAGTCTGCACTGCAGTCACTAAAACTTGGGTGGGTATCCAGGGTGTTACCTGAGGTACCAATGTGCTGTGCTACAGGCAAGCACAAATGGGGATCAGAACACATCAGACTGAAAGTTGTGTAGCAGACTGGATTTCAGTGCTTCTAGTTATGGTGTTTCTGTTGTCTGTGGCCGCATCAGTGATGACTTCTCTTTACTGCATATAGAAATTATATTTCACCATATTAACACACATTGTAAAGCTAAAGCCCCATCTTGGTCTTCAGATTCGAAGCATTTGCTCTGAGGCCATCCTCCCTCTCCCTCTCAGCATACTGTGTGGTTCTTAGTTGTACATTCAGCTCTGACACATTTGCTCCGGCTGTCAGAGGGCTCCGTGTTAAGGACAGTTTGAGGAGAGAAGACAAACTTGTCTCATAGTTTATGTGCAAGAGTCTTGACTCACAGAAGAGAGAGAATGGAGCACAAGGGCAGATAAACAGTCTGTAGAGCATTGCCTGTCAGGGTCTTGGGCTTGGCAAAGGAGAGGAAGAAGATGGAACGTACTTTGTCAGACACACACAGAGGCTTTCCAAAGTGAAGCCTGTCGATCCTATGGGTTTCTCTAGTAGGACCTTAAAGCCCTTGAAGTAAATAGTGGTAGTCCCGCTGTGCTGGGGCAGCTGCCACGCCTCTCTGTCCTCACTCACTCACTCCTATCTCCATCCCAGATGGACAGAGAGAAACTCCCACCGCAGTAGGAAGTCCAGACAGGTGCAATTGTGTTGGCAATGTTTCAGTAGTAGAAATAATTCTTTTTCTTTTCGTTAATTAAAGGTGGGGATCAGGACAAGTTTAGATCTTAGCCTGAGGGATCTTAGTCTTAGATCTTAGTCCAGGGATCAATAGATTGAACTTGTGTTTTGCTAAAGATTGAAATATTTGAGTTTAATTTTGCGTAGGAAAAAAATGGAAGTTTTAGAATTCATATCATTGTAGCTTTGTCTCTTTTTTTCTTTGAAAGATATAGAGTAAGCTTTGTAGCTAGACTGCCAAATACCTCTTTCAAAAACTGTAGTTGTGTTCCATTAGAGAGCTTAAGCTGCTATTGTTCAAGACTTGCATAGATGTAAATAGAATAAATAACACGGCCATGCATTGGCAGTGATGGAGGGAGAATGTAAGTTACAGCAGAGCCAAGAGAAGCTACCTGCTTGCAGTGCCTCAGGTCCACGCTCCGTTCAAATGAGAGCAACTACATCACGTGTCTACACCGTGACATAGCCCTTCCGACATGTTGGGTCAGAATTGGTGAGGTTTTCCTCAGGTCGGTGTAAATAAGAGTAAAGTATGAGAGCATGGGTCATGGTATCAGCCAAATAAGTAATGGCTGCTGGACTTCACATTGTATCCCAGTCTGCTTTGTAAATAGCAGGAAGGCTTAGGATGGTAGCTGGTCTACAAATGTGCACATGGCCTCTACCTAGTATTAACTGAAAGCAGCTTTGTTCCTTTTTACTGTGTTTAGGAAGGTACTGTTATATTCCTGTTCTCTTTTTGTAAGATACCAGGGTATCGTAAAACATTTAAAGTCCATTTAAAATGGGTCAACATCTTAAAACTTGAGCTTACAGTAATATAGAGAAAAGTAACTTTTGAACTGATGGAATCGTTTGCTGAAAGGCGTCTTTTTTAGTGGGTTCCCTAGAATATTCCAGAGTCTTCCATATGTGTTCTGTGGAAGACTAAGGTTCCAATAGAAGATAGACTTCTAAAGAGTATTACACGGGGAGGGGGGGGACTGACTTGGTAGGGCTCACTCCCCCATTCACAGTTTAGTCATTGTGACACTAAATATTTTTTATCTTTTTTGACCATTGGGCTGTGTCTTTGCTTGAATAAAAAAATTTTCCCTTCAAGTTTGTAAACTAGGCCTTGTCTGATACCTAAGGTACTACCGTGTTTGTATGGGTCTGTGGGTGTGCTCAGATAAAGCACTTGTTAGTATGAGTGGTGTCCTGGATTTCATGACCAAAACTGAAACAAAAATTTTTTTGGAGATATAGAAAACACTGCCTTAAGTTGTGTGATATGACAGCTACTAACTATGCTGGCTATTTAAACTTAATTAAAATATAGCCTTTTAGATAAGTCTCTTTATATATAAGTCTTATATATATGTCTCTTTAAAGTAGACTGTGTTTGCAAAACCCCTTTCGGAACAAGTTAAGTTCTGTGTATGCTATAGTCTATACCCTAGAAATGTTTTACCAATACCACAGGCAAGTTCACTGGCTCACCTGATGAGGCATCTGCATCTCATTCTATAACCTTGTTTTTAGCATAGCAAATGTAAATGTATTCTTTATTTGGGGAGCCTTTTAATAATAATACTGATGTTATAAAATGTCCTCTGTGTATCTTTTGTACTTAGTAACCTAATCCATCACTTCTTCTTCCTTTAGGAATCAGTCTTTGCATCTGCATCTCAAGCACTATGGTGTGAATTGTGATGACTGGTTGTTACGGCTCATGTGTGGAGGAGTAGAGATTAGAACAATTTATGCTGCCCATAAACAGGCAAAAGCTTGCCTCATTTCAAGACTAAGCTGTGAGCGAGCTGGGACAAGGTTCAACGTCCGGGGAACAAATGATGACGGTCATGTTGCCAACTTTGTAGAGACAGAGCAGGTAACACAGTGCTTTGTGTGTCTTACAATGTTGTAAGACAGACTCAGGAAGTACTAGGTAATGCTCTTGTGAGGGACACGGGAGATGCTAGGTGACAGTTACCTGTCGTTTGCAAATGCATTTTGTCATGTTTAGTGTTGGTGTTCTTGACTACTTATTGGCCTTAAGAAAGGCTTTCCTAGAGCAAACTCACACAGGTATATAATACTAATTAAGTATTGTTACATAGTCAGGGCTCCACGTTTGACAGTAAATTTTAAAATCTTCAATCATAGAGCAAGTTGCTTAATAAAAATATTTTATGTGTACATATTTATCTTTAAGAGTCCTAAAATTTTAAAGTTATGGCTTGGCTGTGGCTAAAGTTTCAGGCTGTAAATTAGCCCCACTCAGATCTTTAAATTAGGTTTGGAAAAATATAAAAAGGCTAAGGAACAAATTAAAAGAAATACAAGGGTATATGTATATAACAGTGAGATTAAAAAGGAGTTCCTTTTTTAAAGTTGAGTTTTTACATTTTATTGTTTTCTTGTTCAATATTATCATTAACTGAAACTCTTAGTCTCCTGTTGTTGGTTGCCTTGATTGGGACAGTTTATTCATAAGTGGCCCTCACAGCGCTCAGAGACTTTAGTGGCTGCTTTTCTAATCCAGAATTAACAGTTTTTTCTTTGGACTTTTTTGGTAGGTTATATACTTAGATGACTGTGTCTCCTCCTTCATACAAATCCGAGGATCTGTTCCGTTGTTCTGGGAGCAACCAGGGTTGCAAGTATGTGCCTGACAGTCAGTTGTTTTCTTGTTATTGTTGTTTTCTTTTGAAAATTTCCACATTGTCCATATTTTCAACATGGTTCTTCAAGTTTACTGATCATTCTCTGTGCGTAACACTCACAAGGGAGGCTCTGCAGAACACCTTCTCTGGGGCGCCTTTCCTTTCAGTTCTGGGTTAGCTGCTGTTTATTGCTGTAGTGATCTACTATAGTCAGGCTAATTTCATAGAGAAAAAAGTCTTATTTTTATTTTGGCTGATAATTTTAGAGATCAGAAGTCACAACTGGACAGGCCAATTGGTTTGGCACCTCACGCACGGCCTTACCACGGGGTATATGTGGGAATGTCTCTCAACAGGAAGCCAAAGAAAATGTCCCATATTCAACTCAGGCCTCTGTGACTGCTGGCTCCGTAGAGTGCGCCACAGGGAACCAGTGTTCCCGCCCCACAAGGCCCCGCTTCCTAACAGTTCCACACCATCACCAGCCCTGCACCCTGGGCACCAAACCTCCATCAGGAAAGCTTATGGGACGGACCACTTCCAAACCACATAACATAACTGTAGCAACTTAGGAGCTGTTCAGTATTTTAGATTTCAAGATTTAAAACAATGTTTTCATTATTATTTTCTCATAACTATAGTGTAGAATGAGTTACTCTGTAGGAGAATTTAGTAGCTAAAAAAGTCTCTATTCCTGACTTACTTATAGCCCTTTCTCTGTCTATCTACCATTGCTAGCTAGGTGATCTTCCACAAGTGACTGAATCCCTCTTTCTGTCTCAGTCTCCTCATCTGTAAATGAGAATGACGTGAATACTACCTCCTTCCTGGGATTGCCATGTAGGCTAACTAAAACCACGGGAAGCAGTGCCTGGCACACAGCAGCAGCAGGTCCGGTGAGCCACTGCTGGCTCAGTGACATGTTTGTGGCCCGACCTTTGCTTTATAATATGTGATGTCTTATCATTCTCAGGATATTCCTGATGAATTTTAACTTCATTTTTAAAAACATAATACTTCATCTTTATGAAATATTTTAAAAATATAAGGTTATGTTAAATTATTTCCAAAAATCTATTCTGACATGAATTCTATTGGAAAGTGCTTAGGACTTTAAAGAGCCATGTTCATTGTAGGCCTCTGTCTGCTGTGGGATCCAGCAGCTGGGTCTCAGTATTGAGAATGAAAACAAAGCCCTGCTTCCCCTGTAGGAAGTGGAGGCCTCTGAATTTTCCAGTGTTAGTTTACTTAAGGTATGCCAAGGACTAACAACGCAATGAATACTTGTTCTGTTTTGCTAACATTCTTAGTTATTGTCTAGACTAGTCTGACTGATGTGAGGGGGTGGTGGTGTTGTTTTGGAAGGTGGTGGGCTTTTATTTTGTTTTGTTGTTTATTTTGAGGTAGAGTCTCACTGTAGTTCTGGTTGGCCTGGAGCCTCTGTATGTAGACCAAACTGGCCTTGAACTCCGAGATTCACCTACCTCTGCCTCCCGAGTGCTGGTATAAAGATGTGTGCCACCACATCCAGCCAGGTGTAGACTGTTTTAAGCATAGGGCAGCTTCCTGACTGACTCTCTTAGAAGAGCATGCCTGCCCAGCCTCACTTTTCCTATGCTTTTGTGATCTTTGGTGAGTAGTTGGGAGTATCGATTTGAGAACAGTCCTAAAGCCCCAGCCTGATGCAAGGTGAATGCTCTTGTTTGGAGAACAGTGGTTGAGTCACAGGCCCACATCGTACTGCTTGTCTGATACTTTTTCAGGAGGTCCTGAATCATGGTATTTGATTGTTTAGAAAAGTTGGATCCTGAATAGCTACATTAAAGGAGCCCCCTTGGACTGGATTTTGCTTCTTCCTTCTCACCTGACTGGGAATCTTGCTGGCTAATGTTCTCTGAAAACTTTCATGTTGTAAACCATGCATGTCTTCAGAGAGACAGTAAATTTTGAGTCACTGAGATACTCTAAGAATTCTCCTAAATTATGACCTAGCTGGTCTGTTGTTGACTGGTTGGAGAGATGCTTGATTCTGTTTTTCACAGTTATTTACTTTAGTGGTCTCTAAAATCAACTTTCCTTTGAGTAAGATTGGTCTTTGCTTTTGTTTTGAGAAAGGTTCTTGCAATATAGACCTGGCTGGTGTATCCCAGGCTGCCCTCCAACATATGGCACTTGCCCTGCTTTAGCCTCCTGAGAATGGATCCTTTTTGTAAATACTGAAACATTTCCTCTATTGTTCTAAAAGAGTGGTAATTAAAAAAAATGAAAATACATTATTTATTTTTAAGAAAGTATAAAAATAGACAACTGATTTTCAAAAATAAAAATGCCAAGGATCAACTGTTCTGTGGAATAAAACTAGGACTCTTGCTTTAGGGCTGTTAGAAATGGTTCTGTTTCATATATTCTCAGGAGGAGAATTTATCTTAGGGACTGACTTTTTTTTTGTTCATCCATTTATGGTGGTGTGTTGTCTGGAGCTGTGGTCCTCTTGTGTCTACCTCTCGAAGCTGGGTTTATAGTTCTGCACTGTGGAGTTGACATGGCAGAGTTCCTGCTTAACCCCTTTTAACAAGTTGCTTTGTTCATGGATTAGCAGGAAAGACTTCTGGAAAACGTTGATCCATAAGTCTCAGAGAAACGTTAGGTCTCTCAGTCCCTCCTCTTGCCTGTGTGAGGAAAAAAGTATAACCCACATTAGGCAGATATTCCCCATCGTGTTTTTTCCACTAGCACAAGATTCTTAATTCTGCAAAATGTGCTGTTCTTATGGTTATGTGGCCATGAGATTGGCCTGGAAAATCTGAGTCTGCAGGAAAAAATTACTTCCTTCTTTGTATTTGGGGGGTGGGAGGGCAGGAACGTGTACATGCACACATCACTTGTGTCCAGGCTCCCCTTCTGAGTCTGCAGCTACAGGCACTTGTGAGCTACCTGACATGGGTGCTACTTGAACTCAGGTCCCGTGGAAGAGCAACAAGTGCTCTTAACCACTGAGCTATCTTTCCAGCTCCAGGAAGGAATGGTTTGGCTTGGTTTGTTCTTTAGTGTGTTTGGAGTTTTACTGAGATGAGATAACTAGAGTCTTTACCATTATAGAGAAAAAGATACGTGGACATTGTTAGTAATAGGCTACTTGGAAAAGTACAAATTTTGGTCAGGAATGTAAATCTCTCATCTGAACATTTTAAAAAAATAGTTACATGGAACTTAAACAGAATATATATTTAAGTTTGAAATAAGGTAGATAGTATGTATGAAAGCACTCAAAAATCTCTACCATCAAAAAATTGCTATTAATGAGTATTTCCTAGTGGGTATAGCTTGTTCTTTTTTTCTTTTCTATTTCCTTTTATCATTTACAGCATATGTGACCATTATGAGAGTCAAAGACACGTGTTTGTTTGTTTTTTTTTTTAAAAACAGGGTCTCACTATGTTATGTAGCCCTGGCCTGGATCCACGTAGATCAGTTTAGTCTTGAATTTGACAGCATTCTTCCTATCTCTCAGTCCCCAGTGCTAGAATTAAAGGTGTACCACCGTGCCTAGCTTCCTAGTCTTCTTCTTCTTCTTCTTTTTTAAGCTGGAGCAGAGAAAAGATGAATATAATTTATTGGAAAGTACATAATGAGAAGGCAAAACAGTATTCAAATTACTTAAGTTTTTTTTTTTTTTTTTTTTTTTGAGACAGAGTTTCAAGTATCTAAGAATGCCTTTGAGCTTCTGACCTATTTACCTTTCCCCGTGCTGGGATTATAGGCATACATTACCATGGCTTGTTGTTGTATAAATATAAAAATAATATAAGTATGATTGTCTTTTACCTCCCTAGGTCTGCACCACAGTGCCCCAAGATATCTACTAGGTATCTTGGTGGAAACATCCCAGCCGCACACTTTCCTACACTCAAACCCTCACATAAAAGAACACACAACACAATAATCTTAGATCCAATTGATAGATATAATTGCCCACTTAAACATACAAAGCCTGGTACCATCCATCCCTTAGGAACATTAATAACAACCTGTAAATACACAGAGCAGAATCTTAACATCACCTGCCATGGCTTCTCACCCTCTCCTCTCTCCTGTGTCTCCTTTCTGTTCTCGCTTCCTAGTCTTCTTATGTCATGGAAATAAAAGTGAACTTTGCATGTTGGCCGTATCACCTTATGTATTTTCCTTTCTGTCTTTGTTAAAAGATACAAAGCATAGAAAACCCTCTCTGTTGTATGCTAAATGTAGATGATTCACACAACAAACAATACCAAGCCAAGCTCTTATGTTACTTTTTAAATCCAAGTTTCTACATGTAGATTGGGCTTGTTGTTGTTGTTGTTGTTTCCATCAGTGTGAGGATGAGTGCTGCAATACATCTGCGTGCCTGCATGCCTGGCCACCGTTCTTTTTCTATCCGACTGCTTCTTACAGCTAGGAATAGGGGCCCCTTGAACTCTAAACAAATTACCCTGAGAGAGGCCTTCTGGTTACTGTGGTCACTAAATGAATTACTTGGATTGCAAGTAGTGATGTTTCTTTTGTCCCGACAGTGGTTTGGGTAATGATTAAATTTTTTTTCTTGCCTAAGGTGGGATCTCATCGTGTTCGAATGTCAAGGGGATTTGAAGCCAATGCGCCTGCCTTTGACAGGTAGAACTGGTTATTTTTGTGTAGTACTGTAGATGAAGTTCATGTGGTATTTGCTTTGTGCAGCATTGCTATATATAACAGAAACTATTAACTATACCTTGCACTTAAGTTTCTCTTGAGCATATATAAATATATTAAACTTTAATTTATTAATAGATAGTGAGAGATTAACTCTTATTAATAACTAATTGTATTATATGCATGTATGAAATTCTCAATAAAAAATTTTTAAATGGGAGAATTATAACTGTGCTAAACTAAAATTAATGCACAATGTAACATCTCTGAGGAAAGAGTCAGAACAGGTGTTAGCATTTTGGGGCCCTGATTGACCTTAGGTAACAGAAACTGTGGGAAGAAAAGCCATCGCTAAGGGAGCCTTCAAGGGCTCAAGCTAGTCAGGAGGCCCTTCTGAACACTGCTGAAGCAGGTGGCCATCAGAAGGGCCCAGTGTGCTCCAATCTGCTTTGTCCGTTGTTCGCTTCACCATGGGAAGTGAGCTAGAGGCTGGGCGACCCCAGAGCTCCAGTGGGAGCTCCGGTGGGAGCTCCAGAGAGTATAGCATCCATAAGTCAGAGAGAAAATTGTGCTTCCTGAACTTTGTGAATACAGATGTTTGAGAACATGTAGGGTGGGTTATATCCAAGTTAGCAAATGTTAGGAGTTTCTTGTTTACTGGGGGAGACTATATGCTGTTTCCTGTCTTTTGTCAATAGGCATTTCCGAACCCTTAAGGACTTATATGGTAAACAAATAGTAGTAAATCTGCTTGGATCTAAGGAGGGTGAGCATATGCTGAGCAAGGCCTTCCAGGTGAGTACCAGCTTTAGCTTCTGTCTGGCCCTTGCTCACCTAGAGTGGAAACAAAAACAAAGTAGCCAGACTCCCCACCTCCTCAGAGAGCAAAAGTTAGGTCCTGGTGATGCCCTTAACTCTCTGAGGCTGTTAGAAATTAGTAGAGGCACAATAATTGATCAATTTTGGGATGATGTAAATTATGTTATACAATCTACATAAAGTAGCCAGAAAACATTTTCTGAGGTTTAGTTGAGTGGAAAAATAACCTAATTAGCTACTTTTTAAGATTGTGAGGAAATTGTTACTTAAACGTTATGCTTTTGAGAGCCATATTTTAAAGGTGAACTTAATATGCATAGCATTGAATGAGAGCATAAAGATGAACCTTTTAATGTCTGATTAGACTTTGTGTTAAAAATTAAGGTTGGGGATTTAGCTCAGTGGTAGAGCGCTTGCCTAGCAAGCTCAAGGCCCTGGGTTCCGTCCCCAGCTCTGAAAAAAAAAAAATTAAGGTACTTTATTTTATATTCTCTAGAAGGTAAAATTACTTACTAAATTTGTTCATAACAATAAAATACTAGTTATTAGAAACTATTTCATTTTCTAAACCAAACTAAAGTATTAATTAATTAATTAAGTATTGAGTTAATATTGCCACTCAGTCCCTCTGGAATAGTGTATGGGTTTTAGATAATAACAGTAAATGCCATTAGGTATCAAAAGATGTCCCTTCTGCTGCCAATGTCAGTGAAAGGTTTGGGGGTTAGTAAAATTCCAGGGAACTGGGGCAGGGTGGATTTCAGGGAACTTCTTCCCTGGGTCCCAGCTTGGAATTACATGTGTGTCTGTGGTGCTGCAGCGATAGGCCGCAGCCAACGCCTGTGTGAACATTTGCTGTTTTACTTTCAGAGTCACTTGAAAGCCTCTGAACACGCTTCTGATATCCACATGGTGTCCTTTGATTATCATCAAATGGTTAAAGGAGGAAAGGCAGAAAAATTGCACAGTGTTCTCAAACCACAAGTCCAGAAGTTTCTAGATTATGGATTTTTTTATTTCGATGGCAGTGCAGTTCAAAGGTTTGGTGGTTCAATTCTTCTCTTTAAATTGGAACTTTGATATAAATTATTCTTAACATTGAACTTTTAATTTTTCTTTTTTTATGTTGCAGTTTATAATTTTAAAGTATTTTTAATACTTTATGTTAAATTTGGATTTTTTCTCTAGATTTCAACTAATAATAATAATATGTTCCATCATCCAGAACATAGTGTGGGGCAGCAGTGTGTGTGTCTTTATTGTAACAAATAGGATCTGTGATGGTGCCTTTTGCATCTGAGGAAACTGAGGCATGGGCTTGTTCAGCTCCATAGCCCGTGACTGGGAAGCACTGGAGCTGCTGTTCACCTGGCTTCCGACTCCACGTACAGTGAAGTTGAGGTTTCAGTAACTCTTGACTCTAGTAAGACCATTGCATGCAAATAAAGGGAAATTTTTACTTATTGTGCACATTGGTGTAACTTAAATCCTTAGCTTTTGCATATGAAATAAGAAAAAAAGTCAAAAGGTTTAAGTTCAGATTTTACATGGAAGTAAACTTGTGAACAAATATCAAAGTTATTCTTCCAATCTGTGCTTTTATGTTATCGTGGCTTTATAGGGCAGTCAGCAGAAGAGAACTTATTTGTTTGCTTGTTTGTTTGTTTAAAAAAACCATTCCCAAAATATTTGTTATTTTTGTGGAAAGAACAGTAGGATTATAAACCTGAATGTCTGTTCATCTCCTAACTTCAGGCTTGGTTAAAATGAATGTGTGGTAGATATGGAATGAAAGCCATGTAGTGGGGCTGGGGATTTAGCTCAGTGGTAGAGCGCTTGCCTAGCAAGCACAAGGCCCTGGGTTCGGTCCCCAGCTCCGAAAAAAAAAAACAAAAACAAAAAAACAAAAAAAAACAAAAAAAAGAAAGAAAAAAAAAAGCCATGTAGTAAAACATCAGCATGTAGACGGCAGGTGTGCTAACTGTTTCCTATTTTTATGGTTATTTTGTGCCTGAAAATGGTGGCGGTGTAAAGTTGGAAGTGGAAGGGCATGCAGTTTTCTTCCTGTCTGTTTCAGCCAGTTTGTTTATACTTTATTCCTGGTGTAATCTAGCTGTGTAACTATCGAATTGTTACAGGTGCCAGAGTGGTACAGTTCGGACAAACTGCCTGGACTGTCTGGATAGAACAAACAGTGTGCAGGCGTTCCTTGGCTTAGAGGTAAGATCACTGCCTGTGCCGTGTGCAGCCCGCGTGCTCTTGTGAAGCCCGTTTCTCAGCTGTACAAAGTAATGAAGCAGGGCCTTCTTAGGCCTGTTTTCACTTCCTGCCTTTCTCCCCACCCCCACCACTCTCAAACCCTTGTGATTTAACTGTCCCTTCATCTGCTCTGAGAGCTGTCAACTGTTTCCTTCTATTGTTCCTTAAGATGTCTTCTAGACAGACGCCTGTGTGTATATTGGAGTGATCATTGACGGTTTTTTTGTTTTGTTTTGTTTTGTTTTGTTTGGCCTGTCTCTTGAAACAGTGTGCATGGATTTTTAACTTTATGCTGAAGTTTTCAAGATTTTATTTTAGGATTTTAAAATCTGGTTTTACATGTATATTTCTATAGAGTTAGATTTTTGATAGTTTGTAACTCAATCCAAGTGGGCATTATTTATGTATGTTTCAGTGTTTACTTACCATGTCGTCTAGAGCAGGCAGAGTCTCAGCTAGTCAGTGAACTGCAGCAGCTCTGAGCTGCCCAGGTCTTCCCTGTCCAGTAAGTCAGGGTCATAAGGCGGCGGTGCATTCTCTTTGCATTAGGAAGGATATAGTTTTCAAGAACTGTAAAGGCAGAAATAGAAAGTAACTGATTTTTTTTTTCTGTAGTTAATGATCTTAAATTTGGCCAGTGAGTTGGTTAATTAATTATTGAAGCTCAGCTTCTGTCTCAAAAATGAAAATTCAGTTGTATAAAATTCTCAGCAGCAGAGATATATTTTATGTAAGTAAATAAATTTTACTGTTTTGATTTCTTTTTGAAACCTATCATTTGAAACCTTGACATTTTTTATGACATAGGAGACGTGAAAAAAGGCAGGTGGTAATTAGATAAATTCAGATTTGATTGAGGCCCTGGCTTTCAGTGGCTGGCTGTGTTTGCAGGATCTGCCCACACTTATTGGAGTTCTTATACTTAACTTACTAAGTGTTCATTTCTAGTCTGTCTCAGTGGACCTTCACTATCTGAAGTGTGACGTGAGAACGTGCCTCTCTGTTGGTCGCATTTGGTTAACCAGTTAAAAAACTTATTGTTAACTTAGAGTTATACCCAATAATAGTAAAGTGAAATTTGCTTTTCCTATTTCTTAAAGATTGACAGATTTAAGCAATAAAGGAGACCCTTGGGCTATTTTATGTCCCGTGTAAACACAGAACAACTCCAGCATAAGCCTCAGTAATAAAACGAGCCCATTGAGAGGCCTTAATATATTTCTAAATCTTTTGAAATTATAGATAATTACCACACCTAACAGAAAGGAAGAAAATATAAGTGGGAAGGAGCTTAGCAGAAGAGCAGGGATGGCCAACTGGGGGGTTAGTAAGAGGGACAGACAGCATGCCCATGCTGCTGCAGCCCAAGATCAGTAGCTTGTACAATGCATGCATTGCCGTCCACCTTGGAGGGTTTGTCGCCAAAAAGCCCTTGAAATGTGCGCTTGGTTCCATAGTTCTTTTAAACATGCCATCAGTGTAGACTGCACACATAAAAAGCTGCCGTGGTGTTTTCTTTATGACACTTAGGAATAGCTTGCTGCTTCTCCTGTGACCTTAATTACCCAAGCTTCAAGAACAAAGTCCAAGATGAAAACTCTGTTTATATTTAGGGAACCTCAGTGCGTATTTCTGCTCTTCTTTATAGATTAGTTGTGACTGTTTCTTCAGTAAGCAAGGTAAATGGATGGATGGCTATAAGTTAATTTGAGGGAACATTACTTCTTTTGTTTCCGAATCCATGTTCTTTTTTGAATCTCCTGAAAGACCATTTTACCTTAAAAAACTACAAGTTTTACCTTAAATATTGAAGTGGTAATAAACATAGCCCAATAAAGTGTTAAAACTTTCAGAGTTGTATATTCATAAATTTTAACTTTAATTTTATAGTTGTAAAAAAGTCACATTACAATGATTATATTACTACATTTACCTTGAAAATCCTTGTTTGCTCTTTCAGATGCTAGCTAAACAGCTGGAAGCTCTGGGCTTGGCTGAAAAGCCTCAGTTGGTGACTCGCTTTCAAGAAGTTTTCCGGTCCATGTGGTCTGTGAATGGCGATTCAATCAGTAAAATATATGCAGGCACCGGAGCCCTGGAAGGGAAGGCCAAGGTAGAGCCGGATCTGTCACTGATTGTCATCTTTCTCCTCTCTGTAGAGAGTTTTGAAATAACTTTCTAAATAGTAGTTTTTTATGTTAACAGGTGTCTTTTAGAATTCTTTCATGTCCTGTCTGATACATGTCATAGATTCTGATGATTAATGAAACCTAAAAAATTCTTATGTTATTTTATATGGTTTAATATTGTCTGCCTCTCTTACTTTTTAAATTGTTTATATTGCTTTTAAGTAAAATTTCAACAACAACAACAATGTCCTAATAGTGTATCCTGTCTCATCGTCTTTGTGTCCTGCACTTGACACGGGCCCTCTATTTAGGAGGCGTGTCACAAGCAGTGGACAGACCTGTGGGCCATCACCAGTTTATACAAGCAGTACAGTGAGCCCAGGATAGGTGGGCTCAGTTGGTGACACTACTCTCTGCTCTTTTGCTTTTAAAAGGAAGCTATCACTGTGTAGTAGGGTGGAGCGTGGCTGTAGTTACGGTTCTGAACCTCACCAGGACTCGTGGCTGCTTATATTGGTTTCAGGTTGCTTTTCTCTTCTGTACTTGGCCTTCGTTGTAGGATTTGGGGCTGTGTTTGGAATATGTTTTATAATTCTGTGTACTTAAATCTTGTTTAACTCTTTAAGGGCCTGGACCTTAGTTTATTTTTTCCTAAATCTCTTAATTCCTCAAATTATTTCTGGATAAAAGTGAAAACATTTAGCTAGGTATGGTGGTTCATACCTATAATCTCAGCACTGGAGAAGTTGAGACAGGAGGATTGCCACAAGCTCAAGACCAACCTAGGGTATAGAGAGAGTACCAGGTCTGACAAGTCCCAGTTTAAAAGCAAAACAAAAACACCCGTCAACAAAAGGAGAAAGTGTTAGCCATCTTAATGGTCTCAGGAGCTGCGGCTGAGCAGCTGTGTCCCATGAGGATAACTCAGCATCTCAGGTCTTTGTGTTCAGTCAGCTCCCTGCTGCAGGCTGGCCTCACCTGCAGGCACCTCATCCCTCAGAATGCTTTGTAGAAATCCACTCCCTAAACACTGCTGTCTGTAGAGAACCTGAGGCTGCTTGACTTTCATTTACTCCTTTTAAAACAGCATAATCATTTTATTAAACACTGCCATTCCGACTGTTGCTTTGAAATACTCATGTATATTCTTCTCTGCCTTTGGTTTCTGCTGTGGCCATGACAATATATGTACATAAGTTGCATATATGTTCAGTATTCTTATCTCTAACATAAGTATAGATATGGAATCTTTATATCTTAATATTAAATATACTAGTCTGAATTGAGCTAAAATCTAACATCCAAACTGCTTTCTTTTCCTTTCTCTCGGCTCCTTTTGATTAATTGCCTGATAATGTGAATGGTGAGTGTTCTTTTTTTCAATAACATTTTATTTATTTCATGACAAAAATTATGATTTAATGCCATATTGCATTTAGTGGCATATAAAAATGGCTCTTTATTTTAAAAAGAAGGCTGTAGTTACTGTTACTTTTCAAAGGGATGAAAATGACACATTCCAAACCAAAATTATTTTTGACAGTTAAAACTCTGTAAGACCAAAATATATATTATCTGATAATATGGATAAGTGAAATACCTGTTCATTAAAGTTGTAATCAACTCCCTTACTATTGGAATAGGTATTTGTTTTTGTGATTTATATTTGTATAGGCAACAAAATATCTCTAATAAACAAACCAAAATTTATATATCATATTTGAGATGTAATTACAAATTTGTTTTTTTAACAAGACCTTTGGTTTTAGATTCAATTCTGTCTTTAACTACCATTAAATAATTGCGGTACAATTTTACTTTTATACGATCAGAGTACTTAGAAGGTTTTCTAGGCACTGTAAGTTCAGCGTCTCATCCTTTGTCCCCGCTATCTTTTCCCACCCAGCCCATCCTTACATTTAAAAGTTATGATATAGAAAGGCATTTTCTTAATTCAAATAAACACAATATTTACTGCTCCATATATTGCTAGATGAAGTTATGGCATTTTGTTTATCATTTTCTTTGTGTGGACCATAAAGGAAAGTTACATTTTAAAGCCTTTCAATGTGGTTACCCATTTAAAAGATAATTATTAGAACTTTTTTAATACTAGAATTTTATAAAAATCCATATAAAATTGCAAAATACCCATTGAGCAAAATAATCAGTATTTCAAACAAGGGTCCATGCTCCTTTTTCACACAACAGGCTGGAAAGTTAAAAGATGGTGCGCGATCTGTCACCAGAACCATTCAGAATAACTTCTTCGACAGCTCCAAGCAAGAAGCCATTGATGTTCTGCTTCTGGGAAACACTCTGAACAGCGACTTAGCCGACAAAGCCCGGGCACTTCTAACTACTGGGAGTTTGCGTGGTATGCACACTTTATATTTTACCTACCTCATTTATTTACAGTCTTTAAAAGCCCCCCTAAAAAGCAAACTAAACCTATTTACATGAATAGTTTCTAGGCTGTAGTTGATTTAAATAATTTGGGACAAGTGGTTTTTATAAAGTAGGATTCTCCAATGAAGTTTTTCTCTTGTCAAATGTTAATACTGTGATACTTAGCCACAAACTGGCTGTTTCATTCTGAACACTACGTGTACTTTCTTCTACAGATTATGACTTGAGGACTGTGTAGTCTAAGTGCTGCTAACCTGATACAAGGCAGGATCCCATAGAGCATAGGGTAGCACTTTAAAGCATTCAGTAATCCAACTCTACAGGCAATGCTTCATTGAAAAAACCCTCTCTCTGTGTTGGTTAATTTCTTATAATCACATCCTAACTGGTTGTTATTGTCTGAATCAGCTTAAATCACAGTAATGATTGAAAGCAGTGTTTATTATTGGTCACTAACCCCTATGACCTATTCTAATAGTTGTCTTAAATATGTAGCTTTCAAAGTAACTTTTCCCCCAACATAGCTTTTTATCTTTTCGTATGTCTTGTACTAAATGTCAAAAACATTAACTTTTCATGTTATTGAATACATAGAAGCAATATTATGAGGAAACTAAACAACATTCATTGTACATGCCATACATTAGACTTCCTGCCTCTCTCCAGCTTTGATAGGGTATAATTGACAAGCTCACTTAGATTCCTTTAGTTCCCATTAGGACTTTAGAGTCGTGGACATCTTTCCTCAGCCCCAAACCTTCCAGCACTTGCTCTTCACACAGGACATTCCTGGATCTGGTAATGCCCTCTGGAGACTGACCATGCAGGTGATCACAGAATGTCAGATTTCTCCTGATGCCGTGAAGGTTGCCTATCACAAGTAGCCTCCTAGGAATGTATAAGTAGTCTTGGGGGATGTGACCTACTCAAATTCTATTTTTAAAATAAGTCTGATACTTACTACGTCTTTGAACTTCAGACTTCTTCCTGGTTTCCAGTAGAGACTGACTGAGCTCTGTTTTGTCACCTCTTTGCACCCGTGCCTACTTGATGTGGAGGCATTAATAAACAACAGTGGAAAGTAAGTGTGAGGGGAGAGGAGAAGCAAGATGCCCAGGAACTCCCCAAGCTAAGCGGCAGGTGTCTAGTTCCCTGCACAGCTCACCGTGTGTCACACGCCTCTCAGAAGTGGTCAGCTCCATGCCATGCTTATTCTGACACTGAGAGACAGCTTGGTCCAGTGTGGTTGACATGTTAGGTAATAATGTGGACATGGTGCCAGTTTTGCATGAGCTTTTGCGTGGTTTTGCTGGCAAGCAGCATTAGGCAAATGCAGAAAACTACCCAGCAGAACCAGCATGGGTGCAGATATGCAAAACGTGCATAGCCATATGCACATACCTTAAACATCTTCCCTTCTGCAGTTCAATGCCCTTTGAGCCATACCCACCCACATCTGATGCTCGACATCCATCCATTTTCTTAGGGCCCTTTTGCTGCCATTCACAGTTGCTGTGCCCTTCTGGTGCTGATTTCTACAAGCCACCTTCATATTTTTAAGAGCTGTAATGCCTTACTGTTGTATAGTCCTGCATTTCATACATTTAACATACATAGTGCCATGCCGTCTTCAAAACTAGGCTCCGTCTTCTTTGCTGTGTCACTTTTGAAGTTTTTATATGTGATACCCAATCCCATTTTCCCCAAAACTTCGATAGCCACATGAATTTTCATAGTTTTACATAGTATAGTTGATGGTTTTAATGCACTTGTCTTCTTATAGCTGAAATGATAGCAGTTATCATTGGAGAGTCCCAGAACATTGAACGTTAGGTGTTAAGACATAGCTTTCTGTGTCTTCGGTGTCCTTCAACCTCTTAGATTTTTATGCTCATACTCTCTCTTTCACGTGTGCGCAGACAGACAGACACACACACACACACACACACACACACACACACACACACACACAAGCTTCTGGAAGAGGAAAACCTTCATATTGCAAAGCAGTGGACATCATGAGGACAGGACACCCTCAGACACACGGGTTTGTACCAGTTATTGTTATTTATTGTCTTTGGTGTTCTACCTTCAAACACAAACTCAGGTTGTCAACCTGACAGAAATAGCGCCACCTCAGGATGTTTTAAGGTGACACAATAAGTTTTCAATGTAACTTGTTGTTTTACTAATGATTCTTTGTTTTCTTCTTGATGCATCCATAGTGTCTGAACAGACATTACAGTCAGGTACAGTATAGAAAAATCCATGTATAAATAAAAGCAACCTTTTCTTTATTTTTTAAAGCTGATGTTGAAAACACAGGTATAATTTTATCATATTACAGAGTAAATTAATATTATTACTCTAAATAAAAATTTTAAGTTTGCAGAAATTAAGTACTTTATTTGGGAAGAAATATACAGGATTCTTTCTCTTCCTGCATCACAGGCGTACTCTAATGGGAGATAATTCAGCTAGATGAAAGTTCACGTCCTGTTTCCTTGAACATTATCCCCGTTAGATCTTACTCTTCCAGGCTGCAGGCAAAGGTCTGCATGGGACTTTCTGCGGTGGTGCAGATCCTGCCCATGCTGGTTGTACTCACTCAGCACTGCCTGGCACACAGGCTGCTGGCTCACTCCCTTACCGTGCAGATGACCGTTCTCTAGAAGTACAGGCCTGCACCGAAACAAGATCTGAAACCGGCTCACTTTAAACAGCATCGTGTTGCTCCCCAAGTCAGAGCTGGTGCATGGGCAATGCTTAATATGGCTCTCTTCTCCTTGCCTGTGCATTCGTAGGGACCCCGTCTCTTCATCCTCTGTGGTTCGTGATCTTGTCTTTAAAGCCAACTCTGTAGCAAACAGGACAAAGCCAAAGTTTGGCCTGAAACTTAGCTGCAAAGCAACACCTTCTCTTCCCTTCTTAGGATGTTTTGCCTGACCACCACTGTGTCTTCTGACAACCATTGCTGTTTTTGTTTTAAATGAAAGTGAGGAGGGAGCGCTTGGCTGTGCAGTGGTTTATGTGATGAACACCATTTCTGTAAGGATGTAGTGTCTAGACATCTGTGGTCTTAACGGACCCATTTCTTTAAGCACAGCAAGGTGCCATCATGGTGAGAAGAAACTAGGATTATACTTTACCTTCTTATTCCATTCGTAAAGTGACTTGACCTTGTTCATTCAAACAACAAGACAGCCTGGGTTTGTTCACAAGGCATTACTGTTTGTTCAGTTCCTTAAGCTGTACAATCACAGAATTGACATCTTGATACTGAGTGGATTTTAATGCTGTTTTCACAGTAGCAGTAGCAATGACTTTAGAGCCAGTAATGTCCATCACAATAGAGAATGGCTTTTTACTGGATGTTATCAGCTTTAGTTAGGTGTACTGAGGACAGAGCAAATAATTTGCTTTTGTTTGCACCCTGTCACTGCTATAGACAATCAAATCAAACAGGAAGAGGTTGAGAAATGTACACATCTGCCTTTAAGAAAGTGGAGATAGGATTGTCCAAATAATCTTCAGGTCCCAGTGGCTCCGAAGTTAAAACTACGGTCAGGAGACAAATGTGGTACTGACCTTTACAGTGCCAGTTCTCAGGCCTCTGCTAATTCTCAGTATCATAAATAATAACATGGGAAGGTGAGGTCATTTGTCATAGAGTGAGAGAGTGTATGGAACTAAGCAAGGGAGGACAGGGGACCTGGATGACACAGTGCAGTTCTCACTGGCTAATGAGAGGAGAGAGTAGAGAGGCGGAGGAGGGAGGGAAGAGTGCTGCAGGCGGTGGAAACTGTAGGCTAAAAATGTGTAATGGGAGCAAGCCTGATACGGCTGGTCGCTGAGTGGTGAGTGAACAGAGGGCTGAAGAGGAGGACAGATAGACAGACCCTGGAGGTCTCTACTGAGCTCATGAGCTCCTTCCATGAGAGGGAAGCATTCAGTAGGATTTCACCCAGCCTCTCATCTTCTTCTCTGTGCTCATTTTTGTGAGGGAGCCATTGTTCTCAAGCTGCTTGTCAGTAATTTGAATTTTAACTCGAGATATTTTTAAGTGCTTTTGTTTAGGGAGAAATAAAATTTATATTTTTACCAGCTTCCTAATTAAGATTTTAAGTCATTTGCTGTATTGCTTTTTTTAAAAAAGGCATTTAAGTTTTAGGTATATGAACAAGCATACCATTGAATCCGAACTGTTCCTCCTGCATGCGTTATGTCTCTTCAGTCATTCTGTAGTAGTTTTTATGTCAGCCTTTAATTTCTTTGATGCAGTGTGGTTAATGCATCCGGCTGGGCTTGGCGTTGAGGGCTGATATCTTCCTTGTGCCTGCGCATGCATTTTATTTGTGCTTGTGATGATAGTTGTACTTTCTAGATACCTCTGTCACTGAAAAACACTTTTACAGATGATTTGCTGCAGCTAACATTCTCTTGCATCTTGTTTTTGTCTAGCATCTTCCAAAGTCTTAAAGAACATGTGTGAGAACTTCTACAAGTACTCAAAGCCCAAGAAGATCCGAGTGTGTGTTGGAACCTGGAATGTGAACGGCGGGAAACAGTTCCGCAGCATAGCATTCAAGAACCAGACCCTCACCGACTGGCTTCTTGATGCACCCAAGTTAGCTGGCATCCAGGAGTTTCAAGGTTGGATTTTTATATCAGGGGTTTAAAATCCTGACTGCAGTGTGACACTTCACTAATTTAGAAAAGAAACTTGGCTTGCCTTTTTAAAATTAGTTTGAAAGCCAGTATTTCTCAGGCTAAGTCTGACAAAATCTTACCTCACTTTTTATTTATAGAAAATTTGCTATTTAGTTAAAAAAAAAAAAAAGCAATGATGGAGCTGGGTGTGGTGGTTTACATCCATAATCCCAGCACTCTGGAGACTGAGACAGGAGGATTGCTCTAATTTCTAGTCAAATACAGTAAAACTTTGATTCATAAAACAAAATAAACATAAACAAAAGCAACACAAATTTTTAAAAATTTTTTGTCCAGTTGTTTCTCAGGAGATCAGGATGGAGACATCTTTGAAGGCAGCCACACATATAAGAGAAACTACTTCTGTTTTGATTTAAATAGACATGACCCAAGTTTATTTTATAGTTGATCATTTGTACTTTATGATGCAAGCCCAGAATGTTCCATTTTCCAGAGCAGATCATGAGCAGTCTTAAAGAAATTGTGATACCTTGGTTGTAAAAGGCCTGGAGAGATGGCTCAGAGAGAAAAGGCCTTACTGTTCTTCCACAACTCTGAGGTTTCACAGATGTGGCGCACATAAGCCCTTAGGTTTATACACACACACACACACACACACACACACACACACACACACACACACACACACACACACTAACAACAACACAAAACTTAGTTAGATACCTGTCATGAAGCTATTCATAGAACAGCTTTCCAACATTATGAAGTAATTCGAGTTAGGAACTTACGACTCCACTTAAACTTCCATTAAGAATAGTCTGTTATACCAGTAGTACACATGAAGGGGCTATGTGTAGGAAATTGTGCGGGATAGAAATTTTCCTTTTTTAGTCATTTTTAATCAATCATATCTTAGCTTTTGGAATTTATTTCAAACATTTTAGTAAACTCTGGCCATTTCAGTCACAGTAATCAAAATTGGAAAAAAGTGACAGTAATAGAATGATTAATAATAAAAAGAACATCATAGGGTTTTTTTCCACATCTTTAATTCTCTAGCAGATTCGTTACATTGATGCTGCTATTCTAGTTTCATAGATAAAGAACCTAAAACACAGAAAGGGTCCTGCAGCCAGTGTAACAAAGGCAGGGTCTGAGCTCCATTATGGTTCCCAGTGTGTGTGTGTCATGCTATATTTCCCTACTTAGTTCCTTCATGTACAGTTTCCTGTCAGCAAACAAAAGCAAGAACTGCTTCATCACGTGCTTGTGTAATGATGGGCAGGCGCAGTGTGGCCCTTGCGCAGAATCCCCACCAGCAAATGCCTTCTGCATCTCGATCATATATCTTCTCGGAGTAATTCCTTTAATTCTGCAAATTTGATTCGCCTTCACCTTTAAGAAGCGAGGCGTGTTTCTCTATTGTTAGAGGCACAAACTTTAACCGTTGTTTTTAAACGATTTTATTTAGTTCTTAAGGATATTCAAAATACTCTTAAATAGACTTAAATTTGCAGCAGTGTAGCTCACTGATGAATTTTTACTTTTGATGGGAGTTTGGTCAAATTGAAAACATAGAAGGAGTTTTATGTGATCTGGGACTGAATTTATTGGGTAAGGCTGCCATTTGACCTATGCTATATTTAAAGGTATTTTTGAATGCTTAATTGTAGATAAGAGAAGTAAGCCAACTGATATATTTGCAATTGGCTTTGAAGAAATGGTGGAGCTGAATGCTGGGAACATTGTGAATGCAAGGTGAGCTAGCTTGGTAACAGCACTGGAAGGCGGGTCAGTGAGCTGTCACAGTGCTGGGATTGAGAAAGTGTGTGGAAAGGAACTTTTCAAACTGTAAATAGCAGTTCTCAATAGTTTTGGTATGAGTCTCTTTCTAAACTTAAAAGATTGATATTATAGTAGAAAATAAGACTGGAAAAGTGTAAACAGTTATTTTATATTGGCAAGATGTCTTTTCTCCAAACCTGATGATCTGAGTTTGATCCTGGAACCACTATAAAAAGGAGAAGGAGAAAGTGGCTCTACAGAGTTGACTTCTGACCTCCAGATGTGCACTGTGGTCTAAACCAGAAGTTTACTGGGAAGCATGGCATTGTTTGTGGGTTTTACATTGCTTAATGTCTACATTAAGACACCTGAGTTCTGGGGGTTGGGGATTTAGCTCAGTGGTAGAGCGCTTGCCTAGCATGCGCAAGGCCCTGAGTTCGGTCCCCAGCTCCGAAAAAAAGAAAAAAAAAAAAAGACACCTGAGTTCCTCCACATACTTCACGTGCTTCCATATTGTGCTGCAAGTTGTTAGGAGTGAATTACGTGAAAGAAAAACCCAGATAAATATATAGTTGGAAAAATACTTTAATAACCTTTCTAGAAAATGTCTCCTCTGAAAGGTGCTATATAAAAACTGAACAAATGGTAGTACCTCTTAAAACTCAGTTGAAGGGGTTGGGGATTTAGCTCAGTGGTAGAGCGCTTACCTAGCAAGCTCGAGGCCCTGGGTTCGGTCCTCAGCTCTGGTGGGTGTGTGGGGGGGGAATTAGTTGAAAATGGAAGCTAAAACCTTGTTAGTGAAATTTGAAAAGACAGGTTTGTTTGTTTGTATGTGTATTAGTGTTTTGCCTTTGTGTATATAAGTGAGTCATATATAGACTCTGCCTGAGAGGTCAGAAGAGGGTCTGAGATGCTCACGAACGAGACTGGGTTAACAGACAGCTGTGAGCTGCCCTGTGAGTGCTTGCGTGCCCTGGAGAGCAGTCAATGCTGGTAGCTGCTGACCACCTCCAACAATTAGTGAGCTTTCTGTGCTTTTGTTGTGCTAAAATCCTTCACTCTTACTGTGGATCAGTCTTCTAACACTGTGGGCTTTGGTTATTTAGAAAAGTTCACTGAGTGTGTACATAGTCCTAAGTTCTGACACATCTACAATACTGTTTTGGTTGGGATCAGCAATGGATATTTCATCAAACTCTTCAAATACTGGGAAGTAGTGAAATCACAGTGGCTAACCCAAGTTTTATAAAAATTCTCACTTTTGCTTGAAAATACAACTTTTGAGCGGACCAGCAAGCTAGCACAGCAGGTGAGGGTCTTTGCCACCAAGCCTGATGACCTAGTTTGTTCACTAGAATCCACATGGCAAAAGCGAAAGGACAGCTCCTACAAGTTGTCTTCTTATGCTCTCTCCTACAGACACTGGCACACTACAGCCATGTAAACAATAATTTTTAAAAATATAGAAGAAAATTTCAAGCTTTATTCTTTTTTTTTTTTTTTGACTCTGGGGTTTTCTTTTTCAGACAAAGATCCAGTCTGGCCACAAACTACCCATAGCCATTTAGTTGTGGCTGGCCTTAAACTTCTGATTTTTTTGCCCCTGCCTCCCAGGTGCTGAGTTTCAGGTGACAATGCTACCCCACTTTTATCCATGGATGGGATTGAGCCCAGGGCTTCATGCATGCTAGATAGACCCTATTCTAAGGGAGCTACATCCCATGCTCTTCAGGTCTTATTATTAGAAGTTAATACTGTTGCCTGTTTTCCTCGTAACAAACAGGACAGTCTAAAGAAATACCTCCCAATAACATCAGTCGAAATGACCACACTCTCGAGTGGTTCTTTCAAGGGCTATGTGCTATGAGAGGCAGCAGGTAGTTCATAGTGTAGAATGGCAGGGGCTTCCATTCAGTGATTAGAGAAATGTGCTCAGAACATTGAGGGGGGCAGCTCCCAGGTGGACTTCAGTGAGACCAATAATGATCACCACTTCCTTAGAGCCAGTCTGTTAAACCTGTGGATATTTTTACAGTTTAATTTGAATAGTTGATGTCAGTTCTTTCTGAATCCTAATTATAATAACCTGAATTTTTGTAGACTGTACACTGACCATCAGTGGATGATGTTGATTGATAACATGCCCTGAAGGACAGCCATGCGCAACTACAAAGACTACAGTAGCCTCATTTTGCTAGTAGAAATAAAGTTGACCTTGTTTCTCAGTTTTAGGTGATATTAAGGGTTATTGTTTGGTGATGGTATTGTGTTTTTTGTAAAGATGAAAATGTCCACTGTATTAAAGACATAAAAGTAATTAGGAGTAAAATGGTAAATGTCTTAGACTTGGCCTAAAATGTCCCAGGTTTATAAGGAGGAGGGAAGAAGAGAGATTTTTGAAGCTAAATATTGGTTTGTGGTGACTTATTTTACAGTTGTAAGCTCTTAAAATTTTTTTCCATAATCATTTAAAAGAAAAATTTTGTAAACTAAAATAAAAATTAATTTAGGGGACTGGAGAGGTACCTTAGCAGTTAAGATCTCTTGCTGTTCTTCCTGTAAACCAGAATTTAGTTCCCATCATCCATATAAAATGGCTCACAACAACCTATATCTCTTTCTCCAGGACTTTTAACACACACACACACACACACACACACACACACACACACACACACACACAGAGTAGTTTTTAAATAAAATTTAAATTCATGAATAAGATAAGTGGGGGTGAGACAAGGTGATGTGTAGAAGTACATGTTTCTCATTAGCTTAATAATACTCGACATTAAAGTGTAGAGTTTGTCTGAGTCACTCACCTCATGTCTCTTTTTAACTCATTTCTTATTTCTCTTGTTGTTTTGTTTCTTGGTGGTTTTTTATTTTAGCATTATTTGTTTGGGGGCATGTGTGTATGAAGGCACACATGTGCAGTGCTGTGCATGCAGAGGTCAGAGGATAACCTCAGGGTCAGTTCTCTCCTTCCCCAAGGGTCATGGGGATCAGACTCATGTTGTCAGGCTTGGCTATGGTACCTTTACGTGATGTGCCTTCTCACCAAACCCATATCTCCTCTTGGATGAGTTGTAAGTTTTAAACACTTTATTGTTTTGGTCGAGCTGCACATTTTTCTTTTTAACAGAAACAGAAAGCAGCTTGCATGAAAATGTTTTTCTTCTTAAGAAATGAGATGTATAAAAGTGTATAAGACTTTCCCTAAAGATTCCCTCTGTAACACTTTGGCAGCACAACAAACCAGAAGCTGTGGGCAGTGGAACTGCAGAAGACCATCTCCAGAGACAACAAGTATGTTCTCCTGGCCTCGGAGCAGTTGGTGGGTGTCTGCCTGTTTGTCTTTATCAGACCGCAGCATGCTCCCTTTATCAGGTCAGTGACAGACCCGTTCTGTGTCTCTTCTCACTACCTGACAAGAAAGGTCTAGCGATGTCAGCTCTTCCATTCATGACTTCTGTGTGTAGGGATGTTGCAGTCGATACTGTGAAAACTGGGATGGGAGGCGCGACTGGAAATAAGGGCGCTGTTGCAATCCGGATGCTCTTCCACACCACCAGCCTTTGCTTTGTCTGCAGTCACTTTGCTGCAGGCCAGTCCCAAGTCAAAGAGAGAAATGAAGATTTCGTAGAAATAGCACGAAAATTGAGTTTCCCCATGGTAAGCTTCTGCTTTTGTTCCTTAAGAGAACCCTGCACTGTATTTAAGTTTATCCTCCATTTTCTGTCAGCCGTGTTGAAGATTTAAAGCAGTCCTTAGAGACACCAACAGTGCTCACCTACCTCTCGACTGCTGTCTTGTTACTCGTGGGCTCGTGGCAGAGTGCAAGCCCCGTGAAGCAGAGAGACAGTGACACACGGGTTATTTTGAACTTCAAGTGCTGTCTCGTGTTTCCAGGGAAGAATGCTCTTCTCCCATGATTACGTATTCTGGTGTGGTGATTTCAACTATCGAATCGATCTTCCTAATGAAGAAGTTAAAGAGCTCATAAGACAGCAAAATTGGGATTCTCTTATAGCTGGAGATCAACTCATCAATCAGAAAAATGCAGGACAGGTAAATACATCCTGAGAAGATAATTGTCTTACAGGAGGGACTTTTGGAGAGCTAGAGACATGGGTCAGCTGTTAAGTGCACTTACTGCTCTTACCAAAAATTCAGGTCCAGTTCCCAGCACCCACACACTGGGCAGCTCACAACCACTGTAACACTAGGTCCATAACTCTAGGACCGTAACTCTAGGTCCAGGGGATCCAGTGTCCTCTTCTGACACACAATAGACAAGTAGGCATATAAAAAGATACACAGAAATAAAAAGGAGTATAAGTTTATATTTCCTCAGAGAGGGGAAGGGGAGGGGGAGAGGGAGAGAGAGAGAGAGGACTTGGGACTTGGGACTGGGGAGATGAGAATGGGGCTAAAGCACTTGCCCTGCAGTGCTGGAGGTCAAGTGTGATCTTCAGAACCTACACAGAAAGCCCCAGGTAAACGCCGATACAGCGGCATCACCTGCAGTCCTTAGACAGCTGGGAAGCAGACACAATAACAGTCAATTGCCAGAAGGTTCTGGACCAGCCAGCCTGGAGTAAAACTGCAGAATCCAGATGAATCCTGCTTCCTGAGAGTTGTCCCTGACCTCCACATGTGTCCTGTGACACATATGTGCCCTCTTCACTCAACACACTCACACATAAAATTATATATACACACACAATAAAGAAAAGCTGTAAAAGGAGGCTTTGAATTTTGGCATTAAACATATTTTCTTATTTTATTTCTGTATTTATTGTGAGTCATTTCTACATATCTGTAGCATTCAGGATTATTTTTTCTTGAAAGAATGAAAGAAAAGAAATAAGAAAGAAAGGAAGGGGAAGGGAATATTAAACAAAAAGTTTATGATTCTTCCTAGGAAGAAAATACATTAATTTCTTTGTGAGATGCGCTGTCAAACAGAAGGCTTATATTGTAGGGATGGTGATAATGTTGACTCTCAGCTTAAGGAGAAGGGATAGGAGCCACTGGTACAGTGCGTGGGACCATGGAGCTGAGTGTCACCATCATAGATGTCAGCTCTGTCATTCCAAAGCACAATATCAGGCTAGATGGTTCCCAGAGCTTCATACCAATTGGCACTTTTTTCTTTAAGATTGGGCAAGACTGGGTATTGAACCTAGGTTTTTGTGCTTCCCAGGCAAGTGTTCTGCTTCTGAACTGCAATCCCAGTCCTTCCTAGAGTTCTGAGTGTCTCATAAAGCAGAATGATTTCTTTATTCATGCTTTTAAAGTTTCACTAATGGCAAGGTTAAGTGATAGGGAAAAGGTCATATTTTTCCACTGTGGGGTTTTTATTTTTATTGGGGGGGTGGTTATTGTTACTTTCGTTCTTTCTGTTAGAAATACTTACTAGATAGACAGATATTTTGTATGAGACTGTCCAGCACATAAGCATAAAAGTATAGTTCTGGAGAGATGGCTCAGTGGTTAAGGGCACTTGCCGCCCTGTCTGAAGACTCTGGATCCAAAGCCCTATTGTGACCTCCGTGGACACCAGCAAAGACAAGCACATAAATAAAATACATCAGCAGTTCCTGGCACCCGCAGACTTGGGCTGCTCTCACTCAGCCTTGGACAAATAAGCTCCTTATAGTGTCAGCAATCCGTGGAGAGATGCACAGCTGCCCTGGGATAAGCACTCCGTCTTATCATCCATCCCTATTAACCCCACCCCCAAGGCTCAGGGACGTCTCAGACGGTGAGGCAGAAAGTGCGGTAATAGGATGAGGGGGGCCGAGACACAGCACCCACATAGGACCAGCCAGCCAGAGTTGCCTACAGAGAGGCTGGATGACTCTTGTGGAGCAGCCATTGGCAGCTGAGAGTTACTGTAGGAGAGAGAACCATTTTTTAAAGATCTGGCCACTGGCAGGTTTTCCATGCCCTGGTACACTGGTTATGAACCTATGTCATGACCCTTTGGGAACCACATACCAGAGAGTTACAGTAGGATTCATAGTGGTAGCAAAATTACAGTTCTGAAGCAGTAACAAAAATGATTTTATGGTTGGGGTCAGCACGTGAGGAGCTGTACTAAGGGGTCACAGCATTAGGGAGGGTGAGAGCTGCTGCAGTAGTGGATGTTCCCACACCCAAGCACATCTGTACAGCACTAGTGGGATTTAATGAGTTATCAAAAAGGAAGACAGGATGTTGAGGATGGAGGAGCACTGAAGAGGGACAACAGAGGCTATCTATGATCATGTTTCATTGCATACATGGAGTCTCAAAAATCCAGAAAAAGTTTAAATAAAAACATAAACGTTTATGTGTTTTGAAAAAAACTTTGTGTATGTTTATTTTAGATCTTTAGAGGATTTTTAGAGGGAAAAGTAACGTTTGCTCCAACCTATAAATATGACTTGTTTTCCGAAGACTATGACACCAGTGAAAAGTGCCGCACCCCTGCTTGGACAGACCGAGTCCTCTGGAGAAGGAGGAAGTGGCCTTTTGACAGATCAGGTGAGGAGTGAACTTTTCTATTTAGGTAAATTAATCTGAATTTTGTGAGAAGGAAGAAAGGAGCAATAAATATTAAGCAACAAAAGCTATTTTATACAAAGGTTATCTAGCACAAAACAAACATTTTATGCCCATTTTTAAGTGATATAATTTCATGTAAAGTAAAGAAACATTTATTTTGTAAAATTTCTGATTGCAATCCTGAAATTGTGGTTTTTCAATGACCATTTGGTCATTTAATAGAACGTTTATGAAACATTGTTTGGTCTCAGGCCTTTAAGTAATTTTAGAAGCAAGCAACATCTCCCTGAGTAAAGAATAAAATAACTTGACAAACAAATTTCTAGGTTAAAGATGTCTAATAGTGGCTGCTTCCAGTGTTCTGTCATCCTGTCCTCAGACTGCTGAAGGTTCTAGAAGAAAGTATGCACTTACGTGTGCCGTATGCCCTGCCTCTCCTTCTCATGTGGCCTCTCTTGAACTTTCCTTTATTCTAATTGCAGCTGAAGACTTAGATCTTCTGAATGCTAGTTTCCAAGATGAAAGTAAAATCCTGTATACATGGACTCCTGGCACCTTGCTGCACTATGGAAGAGCCGAGCTGAAGACTTCTGACCACAGGTTTAAACAGCCTCAGTTCTTCTAATGATGCTTGAAGTTTGTTTGAAATAAAACCCTTTAGAAACATTTCTAATGCATCTACCTTCCTCTGTGCCTTAAGGCCCGTTGTCGCCCTGATCGATATAGATATATTTGAAGTTGAAGCTGAAGAGAGACAAAAAATTTATAAAGAAGTTATTGCAGTCCAGGGCCCACCGGACGGCACAGTACTGGTCTCAATCAAAAGTTCTGCACAAGAGAATACTTTCTTTGACGATGCTTTGATCGATGAGCTTCTGCAGCAGTTTGCACACTTCGGCGAAGTTATACTTATAAGGTAAGTGAGGGTTTATGACCCAGCACATATAAGTGGTCGTTTGTGCACTGGGGAGTCTGTTCTACTGACTGACTGCTTCATGGGCTGGTGCTCCACACTAGACAGCCGCACTTGGGATGTTCTTCAAGAGCTCCTGGGTTTTCAAATTAAGTTCTCTGTAGGAAACTTAAAATGAATAATGAAACATACATGAACAATTGAAGACAAAGACATTTTTTAATTCAGGAATGGCCTCTTCCTGATTCCGTACAGTGGAACAATGTAGCAAGGTTTGTGTGAGAGGGAAGCTATGCTTGGACATTTTAGTGTTTTAAGGAGAGAAAAATAAAGGTTTGATAGTGCACACCAGTACTTTAGGACTCAAGAGGCAGGAGGATAATTACCTCAAGGACAGTGTGAACTACATAGAAAATATGTAAATAACTATTTAATAAGTAAACAACCTGGAGGGATTTTTTTTAATTCCCAAAGCTTAAGAAATCTGATGTTTATATTATAAATGTCATTATAAGAGATAAATGTTCAATTTCTAGCCAGCAGCAATGTGATGAGTAGGAGCCATTTATTCTGGTCTCAGTCCCTGTGCTGACTTACCCACCTGCTTCCTGCAGGCCAGCATGCCTCTTGTCCTAGCAGGGCTTTCTCTCACCCTACTTCTCTACTCACTGCCTTTGTATGATGTTCATTTGCTTCTTTGAGGATAGTTTATTTGTGTTCAGTAGGCAAACCTCTGTAAGGTATGGAATTGTAGAAACCATAGAAGAGCAGAGAACTTAAAGATGTGGCTCTGCTTTATCTATTTGGAAAAGTCATTGTAGTGGCTTTTTCTCCAGACCCATGGAATGATGATGGGGTAGTTTCTGTCAGGTGGAATTCATGCCTGAGACATAACAGGTCTTTTCAAGGAGCAGAGGAACAAATTTTAAAAAATAGACATTTTTTAATAGGCCCTTTGATTTTTCTTACCCCTCCCCAAACCTTTGAGAGCATTCTATTTTAAATCATCAAACTTTTATAAAACCTGAGCCTGACAGATGGCTCAGTGCACAAAGGCATTGCCTCGGTTCCACACTTGGGACCCATGTAAGGAGGAAGGAGATAGCAGACCCTACAGAGTTGTCCTCTGACCTCCACATGCATGCCCTAGCAATAATGAATTCATTTTTTTGTAAAAGGCTTAAGAACTTAAGGCTTTAGAAAGTACACTGTAAAGGCTTCGACATTTACAGATAACAGTAAGCCTTGCCAAGCATAGAAACTCTGTGAGCTGTGCGAGTAGGCACAGGTAGCTGCATGAACAAAGGTAAGGTCCACACTGTGTAAGGGAGAGAGACGGATAAAGGAGAAGGGATTTGTGGATTTTTAGCTCACTGGGGTCTTCCTAATTCAGAACTGAAATTTAAAACTTTCCTCAGAATATTGCCAACGTTAGGGAGCGTACTGATAAGAAAATAATCTGTTGCGGGGAAGGAACGCCATAGGTGCATTGGCTCGCCTTGAATGAGGCCCTTTCTCCTGCCTGTGCTTGTCACAGGGTGAAGGAAGTGCTGTGTAGAAAGAGAGCGTCCTCTGAGAACCAGCCAGTGGCCACCATGTTCTCTTTGGCCCCGGCTGTTCATTCGTACACCAGTGGCTACAGATTGAGCTAGTTATGTCTGAGAAGTTAATTATATTCTTACTCATTGTTTATTCTTTCTCTTAAAGATTCGTAGAAGATAAAATGTGGGTTACATTTTTGGAGGGGAGCTCTGCCTTGAATGTTCTGAGCCTAAATGGTAAAGAGGTAAGGTAGACTTGCTGATCCCAAACCATTCCATATGTCTCAGGATTGTGTTTGTGCAGACAGCCACTTGATGTCTAGATGTATTTTCAGTTAAGACAAATGGAAAACCGTGAACTCTATGAGGGTCACTTAGTATTTTTATTTACTAGTCTGTTTTCTGCCTAACTTAAGGTTATTTTACTTTCCCCTCAGAGCTATTAACCATTGACAGAAATGAAAAGGAAAACACAGCCCCTGCCTAATTTGATTTCTATGATATTTAATACAAATTACTATAAAATTTTAATTAAAATTAGATATTTCAGCTTCTCCGCATTGCTACCAAGTGGAGAACATGCTTTCTTGACAAGAACATGGGGCAGAGGGTGCAGAAGGCCCTTACCCTTCCCAGGAGTTACCCATGAATGACCAAGGAGGGACTTTCCTGTCCAATGCCCTTTCCCAGCATGGGTATAGAATATCCTCATATAGCAAACACACCACATTGTAGCATTCTCAGATTAACTGCTGGAGCTGTTTCTAGTCTTTGGTTTGAAATGTCATTGATGGGGAACTTACACTGATGGCCTGTGTAATTTTGTTTCTGTAAAATGTTGCATCTGTCAATTTTTATGAATCATTTTTCTTTTTTTTTCACATTTTCACTCCTTTTTTTTCATTTTTTATTGGATATTTTCTTTATCTACATTTCAAATATTATCCCCCTTCCTGGTTTCCTCTCCAGAAGCCCCCTATCCCATCCTCCCACTCCCTGCCTCTATGAGGGTTCTTCCCCCACCCACCCACTCCTTCCCACCTCCCCAACCTAGCATTCCCCTATACTGGGGCATTGAGCCTTCACAGGACCAAGGGCCTCTCCTCCCACTGATGCCAGACAAGGCCATCCTCTGCTACATATGCAGCTGGACTCATGGGTCCCTCCATGTGTACTCTTTGGTTGGTGGTTTAGTCCCTGGGAGCTCTGGGAGCTCTGGGAGCTCTGGTTGGTTGATATTGTTGTTCTTCCTATGGGGTTGCAAACCCCTTCAGCTTCTTTAGTCCTTTTCTAACTCCTGCAATGGAGACCCCATGCTCACTCAGTCCAATGGTTGGCTGCAAGCATTTGCCTCTGTATTTGTCAGGCTCTGGCAGAGCCTCTCAGGAGACAGCTATATCAGGCTCCTGTCAGTATGCACTTCTTGGCATCCACAATAGTGACTGAACTGCATACGGGATGGATCCCCAGGTGGGGCAGTCTCTGGATGACCTTTCCTTTAGTCTCTGCTCCACACTTTGTCTCCGTATTTCCTCCTGTGAGTATTTTTGTTCCCCCTTCTAAGAAGGACTGAAGCATCCACACGTTGGTCTTCCTTCTTCTTGAGCTTCATGTGGTCTGTAAATTGTATCTTCATTTTTCTTTTCTAGCGAAATCTGTATTGATAATTGTATGGTCCATTATACACTAGATTGAATTCTAGGCTCCATTTCTCTAACAGTGAGCAACTCCCCAGGAGTTGACTACCCTTCTCTTGTCATGTTACATTTGCTTTCTTAAAGGAGAATATTTGCATGTGTATATTGCCTGAGTTTTATTTGTTTGTTTGTTTTTTAATGTATTACTAATATACTTATGTCAAAATGATAAAAAAAAACAGAAAATATAAGATAATACTTAGTTGACCCTTTTGGAAATTTGGAATACATTTCTAAACCTCTAATGTGTTGACTTTGTTAGAATCATGAATTTAACCCTAGTATTTCAGGTATTATCCCATTTCAAAGAAAACAGTCTGAACCAGCCTATGATACTCTCTCTCTCTCTCTCTCTCTCTCTCTCTCTCTCTCTCTCTCTCACACACACACACACACACACACACACACACACACACACACACACACCATACAGAGACTCAAACACACACACACACACACACCACAACACACACACACATACATACGAGGGGGAGGGGGTGGACGGAGGGAAAGAGAGGGGGGGTCATGTTCTTTAAATGATATTTGGTAAATATAAGATTTTTGTTGACTTGATCTATGATCTATGAAATGTCTATGTAAACTAATTAAATTCATTTCAATGCTGGGTTTGGTGAAACAAGTAATGGATTTAGGAACTCTGAATTTAAAGCTCAGTGGCTGTCAGACAGCCATGCTGCTTAAGTGAGTAGCTCTGGGGAGCGGTAATACTTTGAGCTGGATCTACCCACAGAGTTGCCAACTGTCAGCATGGCGCATTGGCCGTACCTATGCAGATCAACTCTTCAAACAAAGGAAATTTGAACCTGCAATAAAGAGCTTATCAATAGGGAGCGGGTCTCCTGTGTGCTGTGAACTGTAAATGAGGGTCATATCATCTCCATGCCCAGGATAAAGGAGTCTGCTTTGACCCAACAACACAGTTTTGAAGAATTTAAAATAAATCCAAGACACATGTAACTTGATTATTACATGTTGATGTTTATCGAATCATCCTTAGATCTAAAAGTCACTTAAATGTATAAGAAAAGCTGAGGGCATGCTTTACATGCTGCAGCCATTCCAGTTCCGCAACCGTTCATTTTTGTAGAAGATTCAAAATAATCCTCACACAACATTCTCCCGACATTTGAGATGCTAAAAGCATAGGTTAGCTGTTTCAGCATGCGGTGGGGCAGCTCTCAGGGCTGGTGTGCCAAGTGAGAAAGGACGAACCACAGCACGCGCATGCTCAAAGCCCCTCTCCTGTGTAGTTTCACGCAGGAGCAGTTCTTTAATTTATGGACCCAAACCAAAATTACATCACAGATTATCAGTGGTTTATATTTGGCCAGGAAGAGATAAGGAGTCCTAACTACTTTTATTTGGCACCATAAGGCAGAATGTGAGCAACCTTAACATGGAAAGTTTCGGTGTGTGTGGCAGATTGGATTTTGATGATAATCCAACTAAAGTGTTGATGCCACGGCATGGTATGACATAGTGACCCTTCTCCCACAGTCATTTCCATGTTAATACATTTTCTGTATCTTTTTTTTATATCAACTAGTTATTAAATCGGACTATAACAATTACTTTAAAAAGTCCAGACTGGATCAAAACTTTGGAAGAAGAGATGAGTTTAGAGAAAATCAGTGTCACATTGCCCTCATCAACCAGTTCCACCCTGCTCGGTGAAGATGCAGAGGTCTCAGCGGACTTTGACATGGAAGGTGTGTATGTGTACGATGGCTTAGTATCCCACTTCCTCTCTCTCCTTGAACACAGTGTTAATGGTGACTTATTTTCTTTCTTTCTTTTTTTTTTTTATTAACTTGAGTATTTCTTATTTACATTTCGAGTGTTATTCCCTTTCCCGGTTTCCGGGCAAACATCCCCCTAATCCCTCCCCCTCCCCTCCTTTATGGGTGTTCCCCTCCCCATCCTTCCCCCATTGCCGCCCTCCCCCCAACAATCTAGTTCACTGGGGGTTCAGTCTTAGCAGGACCCAGGGCTTCCCCTTCCACTGGTGCTCTTACTAGGATATTCATTGCTATCTATGAGGTCAGAGTCCAGGGTCAGTCCATGTATAGTCTTTAGGTAGTGGCTTAGTCCCTGGAAGCTCTGGTTGCTTGGCATTGTTGTACATATGGGGTCTCGAGCCCCTTCAAGCTCTTCCAGTTCTTTCTCTGATTCCTTCAACGGGGGTCCTATTCTCAGTTCAGTGGTTTGCTGCTGGCATTCGCCTCTGTATTTGCTGTATTCTGGCTGTGTCTCTCAGGAGCGATCTACATCCGGCTCCTGTCGGCCTGCACTTCTTTGCTTCATCCATCTTGTCTAATTGGATGGCTGTATATGTATGGGCCACATGTGGGGCAGGCTCTGAATGGGTGTTCCTTCTGTATCTGTTTTAATCTTTGCCTCTCTATTCCCTGCCAAGGGTATTCTTGTTCCCCTTTTAAAGAAGGAGTGAAGCACTCACATTTTGATCATCCGTCTTGAGTTTCATTTGTTCTAGGCATCTAGGGTAATTCAAGCATTTGGGCTAATAGCCACTTATCAATGAGTGCATACCATGTGTGTTTTTCTGTGATTGGGTTACCTCACTCAGGATGATATTTTCCAGTTCCAACCATTTGCCTACGAATTTCACAAAGTCATTGTATTTGATAGCTGAGTAATATTCCATTGTGTAGATGTACCACATTTTCTGTATCCATTCCTCTGTTGAAGGGCATCTGGGTTCTTTCCAGCTTCTGGCTATTATAAATAAGGCTGCGATGAACATAGTGGAGCACGTGTCTTTTTTATATGTTGGGGCATCTTTTGGGTATATGCCCAAGAGAGGTATAGCTGGATCCTCAGGCAGTTCAATGTCCAATTTTCTGAGGAACCTCCAGACTGATTTCCAGAATGGTTTTACCAGTCTGCAATCCCACCAACAATGGAGGAGTGTTCCTCTTTCTCCACATCCTCGCCAGCATCTGCTGTCACCTGAGTTTTTGATCTTAGCCATTCTCACTGGTGTGAGGTGAAATCTCAGGGTTGTTTTGATTTGCATTTCCCTTATGACTAAAGATGTTGAACATTTCTTTAGGTGTTTCTCAGCCATTCGACATTCCTCAGCTGTGAATTCTTTGTTTAGCTCTGAACCCCATTTTTTAATAGGGTTATTTGTCTCCCTGCAGTCTAACCTCTTGAGTTCTTTGTATATTTTGGATATAAGGCCTCTATCTGTTGTAGGATTGGTAAAGATTTTTTCCCAATCTGTTGGTTGCCGTTTTGTCCTAACCACAGTGTCCTTTGCCTTACAGAAGCTTTGCAGTTTTATGAGATCCCATTTGTCGATTCTTGATCTTAGAGCATAAGCCATTGGTGTTTTGTTCAGGAAATTTTTTCCAGTGCCCATGTGTTCCAGATGCTTCCCTAGTTTTTCTTCTATTAGTTTGAGTGTATCTGGTTTGATGTGGAGGTCCTTGATCCACTTGGACTTAAGCTTTGTACAGGGTGATAAGCATGGATCGCTCTGCATTCTTCTACATGTTGACCTCCAGTTGAACCAGCACCATTTGCTGAAAATGCTATCTTTTTAGCACAGCTTTCATTGTGTCCCATAAGTTTGGGTATGTTGTACCTTCATTTTCATTAAATTCTAAAAAGTCTTTAATTTCTTTCTTTATTTCTTCCTTGACCAGGTTATCATTGAGTAGAGCATTGTTCAATTTCCACGTATATGTGGGCATTCTTCCCTTATTGTTATTGAAGACCAGCTTTAGGCCGTGGTGGTCTGATAGCACGCATGGGATTATTTCTATCTTTCTGTACCTGTTGAGGCCCGTTTTTTGACCAATTATATTGTCAATTTTGGAGAAAGTACCATGAGGAGCTGAGAAGAAGGTATATCCTTTTGCTTTAGGATAGAATGTTCTATAAATATCTGTTAAGTCCATTTGGCTCATGACTTCTCTTAGTCTGTCTACGTCTCTGTTTAATTTCTGTTTCCATGATCTGTCCATTGATGAGAGTGGTGTTGAAATCTCCTACTATTATTGTGTGAGGTCCAATGTGTGTTTTGAGCTTTAGTAAGGTTTCTTTTACGTATGTAGGTGCCCTTGTATTTGGGGCATAGATATTTAGGATTGAGAGTTCATCTTGGTGGATTTTTCCTTTGATGAATATGAAGTGTCCTTCCTTATCTTTTTTGATGAATTTTAGTTGAAAATTGATTTTATTTGATATTAGAATGGCTACTCCAGCTTGCTTCTTCCAACCATTTGCTTGGAAATTTGTTTTCCAGCCTTTCACTCTGAGGTAGTGTCTGTCTTTGTCTCTGAGGTATGTTTCCTGTAGGCAGCAGAATGCAGGGTCCTCGTTGCGTATCCAGTTTGTTAATCTATGTCTTTTTATTGGGGAGTTGAGGCCATTGATGTTGAGAGATATTAAGGAATAGTGATTATTGCTTCCTGTTATATTCATATTTGGATATGAGGTTATATTTGTGTGCTTTTCTTCTCTTTGTTTTGTTGCCAAGACGATTAGTTTCTTGCTTCTTCTAGGGTATAGCTTGCCTCCTTATGTTGGGCTTTACCATTTATTATCCTTTGTAGTGCTGGATTTGTAGAAAGATATTGTGTAAATTTGGTTTTGTCATGGAATATCTTGGTTTCTCCATCTATGTTAATTGAGAATTTTGCAGGATACAGTAACCTGGGCTGGCATTTGTATTCTCTTCGGGTCTGTATGACATCTGTCCAGGATCTTCTGGCTTTCATAGTCTCTGGCGAAAAGTCTGGTGTGATTCTGATAGGTCTGCCTTATGTTACTTGACCTTTTTCCCTTACTGCTTTTAATATTCTTTCTTTATTTTGTGCGTTTGGTGTTTTGATTATTATGTGACGGGAGGAGTTTCTTTTCTGGTCCAATCTATTTGCAGTTCTGTAGGCTTCTTGTATGCTTATGGGTATCTCTTTCTTTAGGTTAGGGAAGTTTTCTTCTATGATTTTGTTGAAGATATTTACTGGTCCTTTGAGCTGGGAGTCTTCACTCTCTTCTATACCTATTATCCTTAGGTTTGATCTTCTCATTGAGTCCTAGATTTCCTGTATGTTTTGGACCAGTAGCTTTTTCCGCTTTACATTATCTTTGACAGTTGAGTCGATGATTTCTATGGAATCTTCTGCTCCTGAGATTCTCTCTTCCATCTCTTGTATTCTGTTGGTGAAGCTCGTATCTACAGCTCCTTGTCTCTTCTTTTGGTTTTCTATATCCAGGGTTGTTTCCATGTGTTCTTTCTTGATTGCTTCTATTTCCATTTTTAATTCCTTCAACTGTTTGATTGTGTTTTCCTGGAATTCTTTCAGGGATTTTTGTGACTCCTCTCTATGGGCTTCTACTTGTTTATTTATGTTTTCCTGGAATTCTTTCAGGGATTTTTGTGATTCCTCTCTGTAGGCTTCTACTTGTTTATTAATGTTTTCCTGTGTTTCTCTAAGGGAGTTCTTCACGTCTTTCTTGAAGTCCTCCAGCATCATGATCAAATGTGATTTTAAATCTAGATCTTGCTTTTCTGGTGCGTTTGGATATTCCGTGTTTGCTTTGGTGGAAGAATTGGGCTCCGATGATGCCATGTAGTCTTGGTTTCTGTTGCTTGGGTTCCTGCACTTGCCTCGGTGACTTATTTCCTATAGCATAATGTTTACCTGATTACATTATACTTGGTAATTTATGTGTTATTTTGTCATTAAATAGTAAATACAATTGCACATTTTAGTTTATATTGTATGGTAAAAGTGTGAATTAGTATTTTGAGTGTGCAGTTTGTGCCAGAATTAAAGTTAAGTAGAAGTTCCAGTAAGTTCATAATTATACAAAAGAAGATACCTTCCAAAGGACTTCAGAAAGAGTCCAAGCGGCTCACAGAACTGAACCCATGGATAAAAAGGCAGTCAAGACTTTGGGACAAATTGCGTGGGTATTGTAGTTTTCTTACCATTATTTGAAAGTCCATTTTCTTTTTATATGTTATATGTGTGGCATAGTTTTATAGGATGTAGCTCTGTGATCAGTGTAGGTGAGGCCCTGGTTCTGTCACCAGCCTTTCTAAAAAGGCATACCTGACTCTGCACTGCAATCTAGTACAGCCAGGTTAAACATCATTAGGATGATCACAGCTAGCTACAAGTGTGTGCGCTCTGTGTGCCAGGTTACGTTGTTCCTTTTCTAGTCGTGACCAAATCCCCTACAGAAACAGGTTATGGAAAGTATATTTATTTTTGCTCACAGGTTTATATATTCACGTCATTTGCAGGAGTAGGACAGCCCTCAGTTTGAGGGGACCTGAGATGCTTTCAAATACTGTGTCTGGCAAAAGAATGAGAGGGATAACCAACCAGGAGATCATAGAATTTTCAGGCAACTTGGGGAACCCAAAGGAGATTGAAACTACAAACATCGTTAATGTAACCATGAAGATTTCATGTTTCTTCAAGAAGTGACACTCACAGACACGTGCAGTTGGCAGAGACGTGAGGTGTGGATGAGGATTGGTAGGGTTTATCATGCACAGGCAACAGGAGAACCTTAGCGAACATCGGGCACCAAACACAGAAGGACCAGATTGAACAGGGCTGAAGCAAGCCCCCGATCTTGGTGGAGTAAAGGGTGGAGCTGAGGAGCTGACTGAAGTGTTGCAGGGGAAGACCCAGAGGCCATATAGCTGAAGGCGGAGGCAGCCCTGTCGCTGAGGACAACACTGAGCTGTTCAGACTGCCGTGCGTGCTGTCCGTAGGACTTCGGGTGTGCAGAAGGGTGGTAGGGCCCACTTACTGTAGTGCTTTCTGCTTAGTCCTGAATGGCTTATTAGATAGTTCAGTCACTGGAGGGACAGAGGGTGGAGTTTTCTGAAGTAGGTGAGAGAAAGGGTGTCTCATAAACTCCTGGTAACAGCCTTAAAAAAACAGGACTTGGAAGGACGGCTAGTTTGTAGGTTATGGGTCCTCTTGCATGGGGTACCCTGACCCCACTCTCCAATCCTTAGGTAAGTGGAGATGAGACCTGATGGAAGAAATGGATCTATGCTGAGTGAAAGGCTTGAAATAGGAGACTTCTGGCTAAGGGTGTGTGACTGCCCAAGACCTCGTGGACTGTTAAGTTGGACCTGGGTTGGGCAGGGAGTAGAGGCATCACACAGAGCACATGGGCAAAGTTGGTTTCACTGCTGCTCAGTTAATAGTGCTTCCAGTCAGCAAGCTCCGGGTGCAGCTGCAGCTGAAGGGATGGTCATCTTTAGGTTCTCTGTAAGAACATTTGTGCTGACGCTAATCTTTATATTTACAAATATTTTTACACGCCTTTATGCTTACTCCCTGTGTGTTGGTGATGGCTTACTATTTGCCTTTTAGCCCTGTAAAGCCTAAGATGAAAAGTTAAAAGGTGCTCTCTGCTGGCCTTGCTTTCGTTAGGTGATGTCGACGACTACAGTGCTGAGGTGGAGGAGCTTCTTCCTCAGCACCTCCAGCCATCCTCCAGCTCTGGCCTCGGCACCTCTCCAAGCTCTTCGCCCCGGACCAGTCCCTGCCAGTCACCCACAGCACCAGAGTACTCCGCACCTTCTCTTCCCATCAGACCTAGTCGAGCACCATCAAGAACTCCAGGACCTCTAAGTTCACAGGGTGAGTGTTTTATTTGAAGATTTTGTGCGACTTTGTCAAGACAGTTTGTTTGAACTTTGGAGAACTGTTGTGTCCTCGTTTGCTCCCTGTTGCTGTGATAAGACACTGACTGTGATAGTTGGTCTTCTGTCAGCTTGACCCACAAGCTAGAGTTATCTGAAAGGAGGGAACTTAATGGAGAAAATGCCTCCAATAAGATTCAGCTATAGGGACTATAGTGATTCATGGGAGAGGTTCCAACCCGTGGTAGGTAGTGCTGTTTCTGAGCTGGTAGCCCTGGAGTTCTGTAAGAAAGCAGGCTGAGCAAGCCAGTGAGAAGCACCCTTCCATGGCCTCTGCATCAGCTCCTGCCTCCAGGTTCCTGCCCTAATTTCCTTCAATGATGAACAGCAATATGGAAGTGTAAGCCAGATAAGCCCTTTCCTCCCCAATTTGCTTCTTGGTCGTGGTGTTTCATCACAGCAATGGAAACCCTAATATACTGACCAAAGCCAGCATGGGGAGGGAAGGGCTTCTTTGCTTTACAGGTAATCAAGGGAAGCCAGAAACTCAGGGAAAGAATCTGGAGGCAGGAGCTGACACAGAGGCTTGCTCCCAGTGGCTAACTCTGTCTGCTCTCCTGTTCCTCCTGGACCACCCCCCAAGGGTAGTACCACCCACAGGGCCTGGTCCTATTAGTCATTAATCAAGGAGATTGGCCTGCAAGCCAATCTGACATAGTTCCTCAGTTGAAGTTCCTTCCCCCAGTGACTCTAACTCATATCAAGTTGACAAAAACTAATCAGCGCACATTGTTTTAACTGTGTGCTGAGTGCACTGTAGACAGAAGGTGGATTTCCTGACCGTAACTCTTTGTGAAAGAACTGTGCCATTGCTGCCACTGGATGGTTTGCCTCAGTCCTATCCATGTGGTCAGAAGTGTCTGTTTACAGCTGGTGATTTTCTATCCTACGAATCCGTGACTAATCGGGCTTTTCCCCTCTCTGCTGACCAGCAAGTTATGTATGACCTAACTCAAACAGTAAATTTGTCTCCTAATAATAGTCCTCCTCAGTAAAGCAGCCTGTAGCACCTCAGCCATGTAAAAGTCAGCACAGGGTAGCCCATGGTGCCCATGGCTCCAGAAGGTGGTCCCATGGCAACCACTGCTTTGGTTCTATTCTTTCTTTGATGCACAGAATTTTTAGAGGAGAAAACTGGGTCAGTGCATTACATGTGCGCATTCCTTCTCACTAGCACCGGCTTAGCACCTGACCTCACCTACTCACTCCCACAGGTGCTCCAGTTGACACCCAGCCAGCAGCCCAGAAGGAGTCTTCCCAGACCATAGAGCCCAAGAGGCCACCCCCTCCCCGCCCAGTTGCTCCTCCAGCACGTCCTGCCCCACCACAGAGGCCACCTCCACCTTCAGGTAACCAGCTACTCTTAGGATGCCTGTTTAACTTAAGGTTTCCTCCACTTCATTTAACACATTGTGCATGTTTTCTCTTCATCCTCTGGACTTTCCGTGTTTATGTCATTATTGCTACCTCTTGAGCTTGTCTGAAAGGAACGCTGGGGAGCAGCAAGATGGTGTGTCTATCCAGCGGGTTTCTCGAGCAGGGTCAGGCTGCCTCCTTGCCTTGCACAGGAGACACTTGCTTGCATTTTGCTACTTTGATGTGGTTGGGCATGTATGAAGTTCTTTGGTAAAACTAAATTTAATATTTTTTTAATTCCTCATCTGTAGTTTTACAAAGACAATTAACATTTATTAATTTCTGGAAAATGTATTTTAGAAGTGAAGAACATACATGTTTTTAATATGTTTTATATACCTCTTTAAATGTTCTCTTAGCTAAATGCAATGCCCACTTCTTGTGAGCATCTGCACTGAACAACAGCTCTGTGTAATGTCTAGATATTTAGATTATTGTACATGCTGTGTGCATTCATGACTATTAGAGCAGATTTTGACATTTCAACTCTTTATTTAATGTCATTCCCTTTCTGCTGCCTAATTTCTTATGAACTATAAGGGGCTAGGAGTCCGGCACCTGCTAGAAAAGAATTTGGAGGTAACCATTTACATTCACTATCCTGTGTGACTACTGGCTTATTGATATTTTGGAGTTTAATATTTTGTAACTCAGAGACAGTTTAAATCTGTTTGGTAAGCATCAAAATGTATGGCATTTATACTCCAAACTTCTATATTAGAGCTTAGTTATTCTGTGAGTATAACTAATAGACTATATCTTATTTTGCTTTTTTAATAAATCATCAAATTCTTGCCTCATTTGTTTATGGAAAAATATAACTTTTAATGAGGTAATTTGTGTTCACTATTGGATGGTTTTAAAACGTAATTTGTTTCATTCACATGAAAACTGCAAGTGGGCTGTACATTCACCAGTGTGCTCACCTGACATGTGCACGCCATGGATTTAGACCCTAGTACTTACAACCGCAAAGGGTAAACTGGCAGCCCAGTCTGAAGCACTTCTTGCTTGGTACACTTAGTAAGGCTCAAGAAAAGATGGAGACTGTACCAGTTCTTCAGAGCTTGAGCAGCTCTAACTAGTGTTCCTAAAGCCCTGGCTGTACAGAGGTCCTGGCTACCTCCATTGTTGGTCCCTGAGACACAGGGTCAGTTATGGAACTCACACTGCTTAGGTGAAGATTTTGATGACTTTGTAATAAAAATAGATAACTTATTTGAACAGGATAGCTTCTGTGAAACCTTTTCCTTTTTTCATTTATTTGTTTATTTTTGGGGTGAATTCTCCTGCTTTACTAGGAAACCAATCTAGAAAATAAATTTTGCAATGAACTTGTAAAAACTTGTACCATATCAGCAAACCAGTAGCTTATTTAGAAATCTGTTTCCATTTCTAGATGTCCCTTTTCATAATTCCTCTACAACCGCCTTACTCTGCAGCCACTAGTCCTCTAAGACAGAAGGGAATACACACGTCAGAAACTAGCTTTGAAGAGATGAGTGTCCTTTCAGTCACTCTTAGTGACTTTTGATCGATACCTTCCAAGAGACTTAAAGCAATAAAAGACCCTTCGTGCAAGAGTAGTAGTGTGCCTGCCTTTCATCCTGTGCTGTGGGATCTGAACAATATATAGCTTTTGTTCTTTTTCTAAAAAGGTGTCGGAGCCCCTCCCAGTCCCGGGGTTACTAGGAGAGAGATGGAAGGTAACAAGGCTTCTGCACTGTAGACTTGTTCTGTTGTCAGTCCATCCAGCGCTTGAAGGCACTGGGTCCTACCAGAAGCACCCTCCTTCCCCGTACATAAACCTTGTACTTTTCTCCTCTGTCCTTCTATGCTGTCTGTATAGTGTCCAGTGGCAATCCATTCAATGTCCCCGAGGGTTCTGTGTTGTTCATACCGAGTCCCATGTACTCAGGCTCCGCAGTAACTGTTGAAAGAACAACGCCTTCATTTTCTCTTGAACAAGTCACATGTTTGACAATGTTCTTGATTAAACTGAAGCTTTATAAGTTAGTAACTGTAAGTCCTTAGTGTTTTACAGATTTTTTTATAAAAGGTGCTTCTAAAGATCTCGATGTTGAGCTGGATTTGCTTGAAAGACCACTAAGTCTAGCGCCGCTTTGAGACTATCATTATTTATGGGATGTCGTATTCAATAGAACCATTGTACTTGAATTTCTTCTCAAAATGGAAAGACAGATATTACTTGCTCCTATCTTCTACTCTTTTTGTCCCCAGAGTAGTTATCTCTTCATCCCTAGGCTATCCTTCTACTGGGTTTGCACAATATTGTAATACAGCTGTAAATATGTGCATACCTGTCTTCTGTCTTGATGCTAATAGTCTCTTGTAGAGATTGGAAAGACCTCACCCTAGGATAACTTTATCCATGGTCAGACCTCTAGATGACAAGCTAAGCTCTTAGGAGTGGTGGCTCAGGAGCCACAAGCTATAAGGAGCACCTGACCAGGTCTTCAAGGTTCATGGACAGAGGTCTGTGAAGACTGTCACCTTAGTGTGACTCCCTTTGTCTCCCATGCAGGTCTCTAATACTCCAGTTTCTGTCTTTACCCAGAGCGTGGTGCTTGTTTTGTTGCTGTCTCCTTTGTCTCTGTGGGCAGTGAACCGAACAATCTGGTGATGCCGTGCATTGTGGTTTTACCATTTACTTATGATTGACTCTTTTTCTTTTCTGCTTCAAAGCACCCAAAAGCCCGGGAACAGCACGGAAAGATAATATAGGTAAAAACACTTGAATGTAGTTACTTCCCCTTAAAACTGGACCATAAAATAGACACTGGGAATAGAAGTACATGGCTTCTCATTTCTTTTTACTTTTTAAAAAACTCTCTTATACTTAAATATACACTGTGGTTGGTGTTTTTTTGTTTCAGGGCGTAATCAGCCTTCCCCTCAAGCCGGACTTGCAGGCCCAGGACCTTCTGGATATGGTGCAGCTAGACCGGTAGGTAACACCTAGCCTGGGAGGTAAGAGGAGTTTGTCCTAGGTTCCAGTCTACAATTAGGGTATTTGTTACCTTGGAGAGAATCCAAAGAAACCTCCCAGGCTTTGGTTCTTCAACTTAACATACGGGAATCGGTCATCTCCAATTACACCTCAACTCAACCTTTCTCATAGACTTGCAAATGACTACATTAACTGCTTTGCATAAAAATTATGTACTTAATTATGGTCACTAAATAAATATTTTGTAAAGTCTCTCAAAATAAATATAAAGAGCTAATGTATTTGAATAGCTGTTTATCATTTAAGCTATTAAATCAGTAGAAATCATAAGTTGTCTTTCCAGCTAGGTGTGGTGGCACACAACTTTAATCCCAGCACTCAGGAGGCAGGGGCAAGTGGATCTCTGAGATTGAGGCCTGCATGGTCTACATAGCAAGTTTCTAGGACAGTCAGGACTATAGAGAGAGACCCTGTGTCACCCTACCCCCAAAAAATTATTTGTAAGGACTTTGATTAACATGAAATTGTGATAGAATACTTAAACTGTTTCTAGAGATACCAAAAATAAGATGGCTTGCAGTATTCTTTATAAATCTAAATCTTTCTGTGAGTTTATCATATGTTATCATATTTTCCATTATTCACTCAAATAAAATTCCTCTAACTTATACCAGATACTCGAAAAAGATAGGACCATAGAGATGGCTCGCTGGGTCAAGTGCTTGCTGTGCAGGTGTGATAACCTGTGTATATCTTCACGTAACCCATGTCATGGTGGGGGAGAGACCCAACAGTTTCTTCTGACATCTCTCTTGTGCCATGCATGAGTGCCTGTACATACACACACACAAATAATGTTTTTTAAGTGTAGCTGAGGGCACTAGAGTAGAGACTACATCTGCAGAGCGGAGAACCTAGAATTACCACTGTGCTTAGATTGTAACTGTTTGCGTAACAAACCAAAGGTCCTTTTCTACATGAATTCTATTCTTTAAATTAGGATATACCTCAAGATAATTGTTACTCTCTATTTCACACAAAGGGAAGTCTGCTTGTATTGACTCTGCTGCCACGCTCCTCCATGTGCTTTGATAGTGCAGGGATAGGGAAGGAAAGTCAGGATTTGGGTGGGTTAAAAGCTGTCCTAACAGCAGGCCTAAGGTCGCACATCTGTATCCCAGCAGTAGGTGGCTGAGGCTGGGAAATTGCTGTTGTGAGTCCAAGGCCGCCCTGGTCTACACAGTGAGTTCCAGAGCACCTGGGACCGCAGAGTGAGACCTTTGCTTAAAACACCCAGGCCTAAACCAAAAACCTATACTAATTTCATCTTTTCATAAGTATATGGGCTTAGAGCCTTCACCAAACATACGAGAATAAAAAGCATTGTTCACCAATGTGTCTTCTGGCTTACTTCATTTAAATATTTAGATATTTAAGAATGTTATTTGATGTTCAGAACAACCCGGGAGGGTTAATTCGGAAGTCTCCTAGTGTGTTAGGATTGTCTCCACTGCTTATGCTCTCACAGCACGCATCGCTTCCTAAGGTAGCACTGCTCACAGTCAGGTCCCTCACCTACAGCTAGCCAGGCATGAGTCCTGTCATCCCAACACCACATCCTGTGTATATCCTAACACCCACGTCCTCTGTACGGTCTTCACCTTAATTTAAAATGAAGATGACTGAGTCAGATAAGTTATTTTGAGGGTTAAATAAAAATGTCTATATCATACTTACAAGAGCCTGGTACACAGTACACTGTCAAAAATAAAAAGGAAAGTATCACTGTTTGGCTACAAATTGAGAACAATTCAAATGGCAAGGTGGGAAATTATCCAGAGAATCAGTGAGACGTGAAAACATGGATTCTTCACAGAATCTAACTATATGTTTCCATTTGTAGACAATTCCAGCTCGTGCTGGAGTGATCAGTGCCCCTCAGAGCCAGGCTCGGGTGTCTGCTGGAAGGCTGACTCCTGAAAGCCAAAGCAAACCCTTGGAGACATCGAAAGGTAGGCACTGCTGGGGCACACTCAGCTCTGTGAGCCTCCTTTCTTCTTCCACCCTCCATAAAACCTAACATATCCAAACAGGATCTTTCCCCTGTAGCCCTAGAATTGAGGCTGTTTGCCATGGGAAAGGGCAACAACTAGAATCCCTCTGCCCGTTAACAAGAGAAAAACCATGGTGTTTAGAGCACAGCTAATGTGTGACAATCCTTGGTGTTTTAGGTCCTGCTGTCCTTCCAGAACCACTGAAGCCTCAGGCTGCATTTCCTCCGCAGCCTTCTCTGCCCACACCTGCTCAAAAGTTACAGGACCCACTTGTCCCCATAGCAGCACCTATGCCTCCCTCCATTCCCCAATCGAATTTGGAAACTCCACCCCTGCCCCCACCTCGGAGCAGGTCATCTCAAAGCTTGCCTTCAGACTCCTCACCACAGCTACAAGTAAGTGTCACTACTGAAGGAAGTGTCTCAGATGCCCACACTGCGTAGTGTGGGGCACAATTATTTTAATGATCAGCATTCATAAGAGTAAATAAGAAATTTTATTTTTGCTGCTTGAAAGTAATAGCATCTTGAGATGATTTTTTGTATCCTTTGATACCTAAAATGACTATATGCTGTTGATTATTCAAGAATTTTAAGGGTTTGTTTGTTTGCTTGTATGTGTTGCTTAAGTAAGAAAACCTCAGAGAGCAACGGGAGTAGTTAGGAGGTAATCTCAGGTTAGGAGGCAGAGGTAGGAGAGTTACAAGTTGAAGGCCAGCCTGGTCTACATAGTAAGTTCCAGGCTAGCTAGAGCTAGACAGTCAAACAGTTCTCAGTTCCCTTGATACTAAAGCAGGTTCTTTAGGAAGTTCAAGTGTTTCTTCATGCTAATTTGTAACATTTTAAATACATTGTTTGCTCTAGGCAGTTAGTTAATTAGATAATATAGAGGCCTCTTATTAACACTGAGGTGATGAGTTAGTTTGAGAGACAGGCAAACCAAGATCAGCTCAGTGTTTAGACATTGGCATGATGGCTAATTTCCTGCAGAGTGATTCTTCAGTGCTTCCTGACGTGAGCAGTGGCTCTCCTGTGTTGAGCTGGCACTGGGTCCAGAGGTTACAGTCATTACCGGAGTAGCTTAGCAGGTTTGGGTTTCTAAGCAAAAGGTTCATTCACTCACACAAAAACCACAGAGGAGCACATCCATTCATTAATGTCTCGTAGAAGCTTGGTCCATGGCCTGACATGTTGATGTCACGGGCATTCCGTGTGTCCTGTCCACAGCACTGCTGTGTGTCAGGCTGCTGTGATAACCACTGTAATTACATGTGATACACACACACAGACACACACACACACACACACACACACATAGTGTTCTATGTTTACATTCTGATCTAGTTTTGTTGTGTGCATTTCACTAAAGTTGATAAATTTAATAGGTATATTTTGCTGGCTCACAAATTCTTTACTTAAAAATGCCATCAAAGCCACATCAATGTGTAAGGTTTTAGAAGTCCATGATTTAATCTGAAATACTGTGTGTTGGCAGTAGCCTTTGAACACAGTTTATGAGTAATAATTTGCATTTTTGCAGATATATGTGTATATCACCCTAGTTGGCAAACTGTTTCAAACATATATCTCTGTTGCAAAGCAAATACTAAATAAAGTAGCTAAGATCAAGAGCCGTTCATTAGCAGTTTGCACTTGCCAAGACTATTGCTCACATTTGTGAACTCTAAAGAAAACAACAGAAATAGGAAAATGTTCTCAGACGATGAAATCTAAAGGTTACTCTGATTTTTATAGGTTAAGTAGTAGTGCTAAAGATATTTAATAGAAACCCTACAAAGAGTAATGTATCCTGTTCTTTTTCCTCTTCTCCAACAATGAAGACTTATCTTGTCCCGAAGGCTGAAGTCTTTTAAACTAGTCACTGTGAATGTTATCAGCGCTGTTTTAAGGCATCCATTTCAGATAGAAGGCACCACACACAACTCCATCCACTTGTAATGGCTTTAAGTATCCATAGACCCCTGTGAGAGCAGAACGGGGCTCTGCTATGAAAAGTTAAGCAGGAGCAAATGGCAAATGGCTAGAGACAACTGGAGGCTCAGGCGCTCCCCTTCTGTGGCCCGGCACTGTAATTGGCCGTGGAGATGACAGGAACCATCCTTTTCTCTGCTTGCCTCTTTGTTTCCCACTGAAGAAACAAAAGACTGGGAAGACAGCAGCCTGCAGCAGAGTCTACAGGTGGCATGGTAGACTGTTTTGGAGTGCCCCCCCCCTTTTGCGTGTGTACTCATGGTGTTGTACCCTCAGACGTTATTCCATAGAAGCCATCAACCTGGAGAGTTTGAGACAGAGTCTCTCAAGTAGCTGGGGTGCGCTGAAGAGGCGCGTCTGGCTGCACTGAGCTGCACTGAGCTGCAGGCATTCTCTGTGCTAAGATTACACCACTAGGCCAGTGATTCCCATGGGCCCTGGGCACTGAACCCCCGTTCTCTTGCTCGCTTGCTCACACGGCGAACACTTTACTGAGCTGAGCCGTTTCTCCGGCCCTGAATTGAATCTTGCTGCAGTCTACCCACTAAAAAGGACAGAGATCTAGATGCTCTAAGTTCTAGTTCTCTTTGCCTGAGCCATCCATATTTGACCCTAGCTTAGCCAGACACTCTGCCTTTCCAGGTCTTGTTTATGAGTCCACTGTGATGTAGGGTCACATAGGCTAGAGTGTCCCCTGAGGAGGAGTGTGATACTGAGTAGAACAGGAAGGCAGCACTTCCTGCACTTCTCTACCTTTTGAATTTGGAATCATAATAGTAATCATGCTGTTTTTAAAAAAAGGTACAAAATTGAAAAATTCTCCTAAGTAATGAGATTTTCCTATACATTGACTGTGTGTGTGTGTGTGTGTGTGTGTGTGTGTGTGTGTGTGTGTACAGTATATTCAGGTACATACCACTGATGAGAATTTTAATTGTACAAGTTTGGTATTTTATCACTATTTACTGAGTTGTTTGTTGTTTTGTTTAGTCTTATATTGTTTCAGAAGTGAATGTTTGGTAATTTCTTAAGTCTTTATTAATCCAGGCCCAACTCTATGGTGTATCTAAAGCATAGAGGAGACTTGTGAGCCAGCTTTACTCTGTGTTGCCTGCTGCTCTTTAGCTCGAGAAAATGCTGTACAGCCTTTATGTGGTGTAAGGGGCTACCTGCTCTCACTTCTAACATCTTAGTCATCTCACCGTGAGCTAAAATCTAGAGAGAGAGGAACAGAACAAAGGACAGCACAGTGACAGATGTGCACAGGGCACCGTAGGAGAGCTGAGAGAAGGGAGAACGCAAAGTTCATTTCAAAGCATCACACTAATGCATGTCAGTGGCAGGACACTGGCCACATAACATCCTAGGTCATCAAGATGGTGGGGACTGAAGTCACAGAGCATCATGTTAACGGTTGTACGGCAGTGGGAGGACATTAGCCACACATGTATCACTGGGTCATCTGTGTACTGGGGAAGGACTAGGGGCGGTGAGGAGGGGAGATACTAAAGTCTGTAATGTTTCTCTAAGATGTCACTGTTTACAAATAACCTGCAGTGTTAGAGTATCCAATTTAAGAACCCCAGATTGTTCTGATGCCATGAAATTATTGAAAGATTATAATTTAAGATTTAAACACCAAAAATTAGTTTCTTGTTGTACTTCCCAACTAGTAAACAGTAAGGGAATTAACTTTTCTAAACTCTTTAGAAAACGTGAGCAATATAGAGCAGGCCTGCATCCTGATGTTTTGTGACGATGAATGTGTGGTTGTACACCTGCAAAGTGGGATTGTGTACATTTTCTCTAGCCTTCCGAGTCTGAAACACAGAATAACAAACTGGCTAGTCATCAACCTAGGCACTGTTAAACATACACCGTGAGGTTACAGAGACCGGAACTGTGCTCTGACTGACAGTAGCACCTGCAAGTGTTACTGCTCTTGGACCCCACCTGTGACCTGGGGCCACAAGCTTTCTGAGGACTGACTTGTTGGGGCTGCGGCTTGGTGGAATTGTCCTAACTCTTTACTTTGATGTCTGTGTTCCTTTTCTCAAAGCAGGAGCAACCAACAGGGTAACAGCAGGTACCTGACTCTTTATCCGCCTTCCATGTGCTTTTCATCTGTCTCCCCGTGCATCCGATGTATGAGTCTTTTGCTTCATACATCTAGAGTTTCACCCATTTAAATCTCCTCGCTCACATTAATAAGTTCTATTATCTTGTCATAAACTCATATCTGCTTTTTTTCTTAGTACTTTGGGTTTTTAGGAATCATATTAGTTTTTGCTAATGCCTTTTCATTTTTTGCTTTGTTTTCTATGAAAATTAACAAAACTAAAAAGTATAATTTCAAAAACGCCAACTATTTGTATCTGACAGAACTACATAAATGGGAAAACCTAATTGTTTTTTCCTTAGGTTTCTTTTGGGAAATATTTTTTTCAGATGATTTTTTCAGATTCTTTTTGGTATGAAAGAATTGGTGATTTAGATTAAAATTAATGATACTTAAAAGCCCTTCCAGCACCTGTACAAGCACTACTGATGCCATCATGAGTTTCCAAATCTTGCTTGGATCATAATTTAATTCTAAGGGTGGTAATGTGGGTCTCACTGTAATTGGTAGTCTCATCTGAGCCCCGTTCACTCCAAAGGCTGACTTCCGGTAACCAGCCTCATGGTGAACAAAGGGATTTATGAAGAAGTGCAAATTTTTTATGGCCACGAACTTAACTCTGAACATTCCTCCGTGGCCAGTGCTCTCAGAGTACACCTGCTTTTCTTTCTTTCTTTTTTTTTAGAATCAGTGTTCATAGAAAATGGAATGTCCCCTTGCACTTTAAATAATCATTGGTTTTATCTGCCTTGCTTGACAGGACAAGGAAGGTCAGCTAAGGAAACTTACATTATTCAGTGAGTAAACTACAAAGGCAAACAAACTACCATTGAAAAGTAAAAGAAAGCTTTGAAAATTCACCTTTCCAAATACAAAAGGGAAAAATTCCATTTATAGCTTTGAATGTATGAATATACTAATAAGTTAGCTTTTATTCATAAAGTTGAATTTCTATAGGGAATTTAGACGACACATATCCTCATAGATGGTGTTGGAAGTTTACTGTGTGTGTTTACCCAATGCTTTTACTATATGTTCCTTTAGTTTGTGTTAAACTCTAAAATAACAGAGCATGAGCAAACTCATAATTTTTTTTAAATTCTCTTTTTTACCATTTCAAAAACAGAATGGAAGAAATTATCCTATCACATTTCTTTGAGATTTAAAAAAACATGGATTTACTTAGTTATGAATTCTTAAAGAACATAATTTTACCAATTTCACCCTATTTATTAAACCACCAAAGCAAAAATTCTATACAGGTACTTTTTAGTTTTTGAATTTATATAGTTGCTTAAAAAAAAGCAGAAATAATAAAAATAGAAAGAGAAGAGTATTAATGAATAAAAAAAAAACAAAAAAAAACAAAAAACCAATCATTCAGTGTTCATTCTTTTCCAGGTAAAAATAAATGGAGCTTGTGGTGTCAAACAAGAGCCAACATTGAAGAGTGACCCATTTGAAGACCTCTCACTTAGTGTGCTTGCTGTATCCAAGGCTCAGCCTTCTGCTCAGATTTCACCTGTTCTAACCCCAGACCCAAAGATGTTGATTCAGTTGCCTTCTGCATCGCAAAGTAAAGTTAACTCTTTGAGTTCTGTAAGTTGCATGCTAACCATGCCTCCAGTTCCAGAGCAAAGCAAGTCACAGGAAAGTGTGGGGAGTTCTGCAAACCCATTTCCCAGCCTGCCTACCAGGAACCCTTTTACAGACAGGACTGCTGCCCCTGGAAACCCATTTAGAGTTCAGTCTCAAGAATCAGAGGCAACTTCTTGGCTATCCAAAGAAGAGCCTGTTTCTAACAGTCCTTTCCCTCCTCTCATGCCTCTCAGTCACGACATGAGCAAGCCTTCAAGTTCACTAGATGGTTTTGAGGACAATTTTGATCTGCAGAGCCAGTCTACAGTAAAAACAAGCAACCCCAAAGGATGGGTAACATTTGACGAAGATGAAGACTTTCCTACAAAAGGAAAGTCAAGGTCGGTTTATCCAGACTCCCTGGGTAATACAGCAGCTTCATTTGATGATGACTGGAGTAAAGGTACAAACGTTTCTTTCTGTGTGCTGCCAGCCAGAAGGCCACCACCTCCACCACCTCCTGTCCCTCTGCTACCACCTGGCACCACCTCATCTGCAGGACCTAGCACAACCCTGTCATCTAAGGCATCTCCCACATTGGACTTCACAGAAAGATAATGACATGGAGGGAAGGGAGTTTCTCCTGGTGTGGTGTGACTGTTTGTTTCTGTTTGTCAGGGTAGACCCAAGAGAATGGGGCATTAATTAGTTGTTATGTGCAATAAATAATCAGTAAGTGCACTGATATCTATATAAAATACCACTAGAGGATGTGGACAAAGCTGGAGTTTGTGTATATCAGAAATAGCAAAGACATCCTCTTAACTGGAGTTCTGGCCTTTCTCTTCAGATGAATGGAAGAGAATAGGAACCATTTTTAAAAGTGCTTAAAACTACTCTAGAATAGTCCTTACTCAGATACTCACATAGCAATCACGTAAAGCCCACACAACTGCAGCTGACAGTACTGCCAGCCCATTGTGCTGTTGACGATTGGTATTCGTGGATACTTACCAAAGAGCTTCCAGAGTTCTGGTGAGATTGCTTTGAACGGCATTACTTTAGCCAAAAGGTCTGTGTATATATACACTGTGTGTGTATGTCTGTATGTATGCACAAACACACATGTGTACATCCACATACTTATAAAATCTGTCTTGATATAATTCAGATCAAATTTTACCTAACAGTTCTGACAATGTCCTTTTTTTCAATATCTCACTATCAAGAAGCTGGCTGCCACTGGGTGTGCTTCATTACGTCACTAACTGCCTCCCAGAATGGAAGGGTCAGTCCCTTTACAGAGCTGCCATCTCCTGTTACGCTGCACCTCAGACCTTCACATTCATCCTACTACCTTCCTCCTCTGGTATGCCTTTCCCTGGGCATTTACAATGGGCAGTACAGACGTGGTCAGTCATGTGACAGATACTCAAAACAGTAGGCACCTGCCACCAGATTCCAGGAGGAACACTATCAGTGTGCTCCTTTCTCTGCACAGCCCTTTCCCTTCAGACCTTTCTGTTTGCCAATTGCCTGGAGCTTTGCTCTCAGCTGTTGAGTGGTCCGAATTAGGAACATGTCCAGTATAGGTTCTCTCCCATGTAAGAGGCTACATAACATATCCATGATGCTGCTTTAAGGTTTTAGAGGCTATACCTCAAATTAGCTGTGGATTTTGTCTCCTGCACTGCCAGTATGCAACTGATCTTGCATTTATTAATTTTGTGAAAAAATACATGGAATTTTTACAAAAAAAAAAAACAAAAAACAAAAAACAAAAACACCCAAAACCATAGTATTTTGATATCATTAGGTAAGCCAGTCAGAAAATTCCCTAAGCTATTGTTTTGTTGGTTGTCAGTTGAAGTTAAAATCATCCTTACCCATTAAGACTTAATGTTCTCTTTATATAAAAAGAGTTCCATGCTTACACCCAAGTTCCTAGTCTACATGAACCTTTAAAGATGTGTATTGTGAGATTAGAAAGAATTTATGGCTGCCCTCACCTCTGTAAAAGCACAGCAGACTGCATTGCACTTCTATCATAGAGCAGATCTGTTAGGACAGAGCACCTTTGCAAATGCTCAGTGTTATCAAACCCTGTATTTATAGAAGTAACTCTCTGCTACAGCCGTAACTTGCTGTTAGCAATAACTCTTGTGAGTTTTATATTGTGCTTGTTGGGGTTCTAAACATTTCAGCAGTAGTAGCTTTTAAACTGCAGTATTACTAGAGCAGTGTACTTCAAAATGTGAATTAATTTGTGGAGATTGTGGCTGTAACATCTGTGTGAGTAGTGTGTATGGTATCCACTCCCCATTAGCATAATCCATTTTAGGAAACTGAAGCAGAGTGTGGATTGCAGCCCCGAGCAGTGACTCCCTCGGGTATAAACCACTGTAATGTCTGCAGAGCAATAGCTCTTCCTTATCAGGAAGTCTGGTAGCTGCTGAAACGCACAAAGGAAGTTAAAGTTTGCTACAAAGAACTCAACATTGTGTGTATTTACCAGCTCTGGTCAAAGCAGAAAACAGACACTAAGAATCTTTGTGAGTCTCTGTTCTCTCTAGTAGATTGCTGTTTATATGTATGTAAGAGGTTTATTGCTTATGTGGCATACAGTATTTATAACTATATACTTTATAGAAGTACAGTATTAAAGTCGCTGGTATACATTCTGTACATATCCTGTGAAATGTGCTGTCATATGAAATAAATATGTCTTTACCACTAGCTGACTTCTGTACTTTTTTTGTGTGTGTGTGTGCACATCCATGTGCGTGTGCATTAGTGTGTGTGTGTGTGTGTGTGTGTGTGTGTGTGTGTGTGTGTGTGTGTACATAATATATGCAGGGAATAAGATAGTTTATTCTGAAGCCAAATTTGAGTGACCATGGCAGATTTAGGTTACCCCAAATTCCATGTTTTGCCATGGAAGCAGTTTCGCAAAGTTTTATAGCTCTATAGGACAAAGTCATTAAGTCATGGCAAGTTTAAAATACATTGGTGGAAATGCCAGAGAGGCACTTACATCAAGATGGAGCTTTTCTATAGGTACCAGATGCTGTTTGATGACATTCCCAACTTTTGGGCTAGTGAAAGCTACATTTATAGATTTTAAAGGTTATAGGGGCGTTAGTTCTGGCCCAGAGGAGGGCAGTGGACGGCTGTTCCGAAAGCTAAAGCTAACAGAGACAAGGTAACCAGTCTCCGGACCTGCAGAATCCCTGTCTCTCCACATCACTGCAGTTTTAATTAGTTACAGACACAGCTTCTTCCCAGGAATTTCCATTAGCAAGTAAAAAAGAAATTTAATGATCCATCACCACAAACAAACACCTCACCATTTAGCCAAGCTATGAGTTTGAGATCAATTCAAAGCTCAGGTTAATTTTCTTTAATTTGGTTAATTTTCTTTACTCCTCCATTTGAATTTCCTCAGACCATTTGTTTCCTCTTTGTAACACTAAAATGGGATCCTTAAGTGTGTCTGAACTCCCTGAAAGAACAGCGCAGCTCTCGCTTGCCCTTTCTGAGATTGTGGGGAGCCAGACTTGGCAGGACAGTCCAGGGACCGGCGGTAGACCGCAGTGAGACTAAATCAGCTGTGCGCAGCAGCAGAGCTCCCCACTTTCTTATTTCCGGAGACCGTAGGCATTTCCGGAAGCCATCGGTGCCTGTGCGAAACCAGTTTCGCGGCGGCTATGCTCCCGTAGTGCCCACCTTCCACTCATTCTCAACCCAGGAGCTACCATGCTCCTCCAGCTCATCTCCCGAGACCCCTGGACGGTCCGTACAGGCCTATAGCTGCTTAGTTTGGGTTTCGGTTGCCCGGGCAACAGCTACTTCCGGTAGCGAGGAGCGTGCACCGAGACTCCTGCCTCGGCGGACCGGACAACCTGCTCTACAGCGCCTCTGGCTTCCCAGGCGAGCCTTCTAGCTGGGCGCGGGCTCAGGGTTTGACTGTTGCCCTTGGCAACAGTCACTTCCGCGAGCGTGCGTCGTTTTCCTTACCCCACCCGGCGGACGCGTGAGCCCGCGTTCCGGGGTTCCGCATCGAAGCAGCGGTTAGTCTCAGGGCGGTGCGGGTCAGGCCTACTCTGTTCGGGCCTCGTGTTCCCTGCCTGCAGCCCTGCCGCCTCGGCGGCGCCTCTGGCGCAGCCATGGTGGTGCTACACGTGAAGAGAGGCGATGAGAGCCAGTTCTTGCTGCAGGCGCCCGGGAGCACCGAGCTGGAAGAGCTCACGGCTCAGGTGACCCGCGTCTACAACGGGCGGCTGAAGGTGCACCGGCTCTGCACAGGTGCGGAACGGGAGGACGGCGGACGTGGTGGGAGAGCTCGGGGCTGTGAGGATTCGGGAAGATTTGCAGTAGCCTGGGGTGGGAAAGGAGCATCAGGGTTGACCCGGGATGAAAAACCAACAACTGGAGAAACCCAGGCAAGTCTGCCACTCGACTCAGAGGAGAGCGGCGGGGAAGCCAAGTACGGCCGAGACAGGATTTGGGCTTCCCGGAAGTGCGAACGAACTGGGTCGAGAGGCCGCGTGACCGAGCAGAGTGATCCAGCGCAACAGTGGGAGTTGGCAAGGATGAGAGTGGAGTGGTAGCTGCAGGGAAGGGGGTTTACAAAAGTGAATGCCTTGTTTGAGACGTTAAGAGCCCTGGCCCTTGAGTCTCCTGGCTCTGAAACCGCCCATTAAAAGTTCTCACTGGGAGAACCTTGGTGTTGTTTTCTGTTTCCTAGGAAACACGTATTATTTTTTTTTTACATTATAGAGAACGCCTTAAGACCCGTTATATGTTTTTTAATTAAACTTAACTGCTTTCAAAGAAGGCTCAATATTAAGTGACATATTAAAAGTAAAACATTTAGGGGGAAAAAACACCTCCGGGTCTTTGACATCATAAATTGAAAGTGTGGCGCAGCATGTAAGAATTGCGTGGGTGAGTTTTGAACCTACAGATATACTGTTACCATTGCCAGCCGGCACTCAGACAGGCACTGATGTGGTCTGCCTTCGGAAGATGAGGGTGGGACACACCAGCCCCTTGTCTCCCAAGTCCCTTAGTCTCGAAATGGAGAGAGGCTGTAAGCAAACATCCCCTTACATCATTTACCCTGTAGTATTGTATGGCCGCGGGTCATATGCTATCTTCCCATTCGAGAAACACTCGGTGTCTTCCTCACAGGAAGGGAAGGAAGAAAGGAGAAAGAGAGGCAGTGTAGCCAGCCTCAAAAGCCCAGTGTAGGTTTAAACACTTAGGAGATAGGAAAAGTACCAAACCATGCTTTTGAAGACTGAGCATGAAGTGAAACCCCTCAGTTTTGAGGGGTAGGCTTAGGTTTTCTATTGCTGTGATAAAACATTGACAAAATGCAGCGTGGAGAGAAAGGGGTTTATTTCATCATACAGTTGTGGTCGGCCCATCATGAATGGATGCTGGGCAGAAGCACAGAGGTAGGCATTGAAGCAGATACCATGAGGAGCACCGCTCCCTGGCCTGCTCCTCGTGACTTGCTCAGCCTGCTTTCTCACACTACCCAGGACCACTTGCCCAGGGGTGGTAACACCCAGAGGGTGCCAGGTCCTTCCATTACTGTCATTGAGAAATGCCTGTAAGTCTGGAGCAAGCTGGTGTAGACATTTTCTCAACCAAGGTTCCTTCTTCCTAGATGTCTCCGTTCATGCCAGGTCCAAAAAAGCTAACCAGAACGCTTCCTTGTCAACATCAATACATCACCATTAAACCACAACCCTCCCCTTTTTGTTTATCCCCAAGACCTAATTAATATTAATATCTCAATATAAAACCAATTTCAACTGTCAGAAGTTCCACAGGCTTTTAAAAATTCACTTTAAAAGTTCAGTCTCTTTCAGAGTTCAAACCTCTCCATAATATTCATAACTGGGCTCCTATAAAAATAACACCCAGAGCACAGTTGCATTCAAATGAAAACCGATGCACAACACAGTGAAGCTCGGTGTCAGACGTATGGGACTCATGATCTGGGCTCCCCTCTGTTCTGCCACCCAGAGCCCACAGAACACATCTCATAGGCTGAGGCTGGCTCTGGCCACAGCTGCTGCTGTCCTTGGCTGTCGTCCCATGGTACTGGCATTGCCAAAATGCTGGAATGCCACAGACTTCACCTTTACCCGTAGCATCAATTGCCTCTTGGCCTCTCTTCAGGGTCTCACCCCACCTCATGATGCCAAGCCTCGGCCTCTCCAGGATCCTTTCAATCCTAGGGTTTCCCTGAAACTAAAGTATCACCTTCACAGAGAGCATCTCCTGGCCTCTTCCTGGGCCCACCTTCTCCATGACTCTGCATGCCCTCAAAACCAGTTCATACACATTGCTAAGTTTGACTGCAGGCATGAGACCTAGCTTTGGCCCCTTCTATACAACAGCTTCTGTCCGCTGACCCTGAGGAAGTGTATCCCAGAGGACTCTTGGCTTCAGTGATGTTGGTATTTTCTTAGTCACAGCTGATCTCAGCCCTGGCAAAGGTTTCACTTCAGTGGTTCTGGTCTCTTATTAGTCACAGCTGAGTTCTCGGTGACTGACCAGAACCACAGGGTGGGTGGTTGGTTGGTTCCAGACAGGGTTTCTCCATGTAGCCTTGACTGAAACTTACTCTGTAGACCAAGCTGGCCTCAAACTCAGAGGCCTCTACCTCCCAGGTGCTGGGATGAAAGGCATTTGGAGATACTTAATACAGAAATAGCACAGGACTGACCCAGGCAGTCTTGGTTTCCCTCTGCACCTCACAAGCAAACCTGCATCGTCTGCCCTGCTCTCTGCACTCTGCCTTCGAGCTCCTCCAACAGCCCAGTAAGTGCTGAGCGCTCAGTGGCTTTTCCAGCCCAAAGTTCCAAACACACAGTGGTCCCCAAACAACACGATCAGGCCTAGCATAATAGGTCGTGATCCTGATACCAATTCTGTCTTCAGTAGCTCTCTGTAGCTGTGAAGAAGAAAGAAAAGCAAACAACACCATGGCTAAACACAACTTGGGGAAGAAAGGGTTTTTTCTTTCTGGCAGTTTTAGTCCATGAGGGAACATGAGGCAGAAAGCTGAAGCAGAGATCCTGAAGGAAAGCAGTTGACCTGCTTGCCCCTCAGGTCTGCTTAGACATTGCCTCTGCAGACCGTCTGCCCATCTGGTGGCAAAGCCTGCAGTGTGCTCATTAGTTGTTACTCAGACGTATGCCCTACAACCTGCCTGTCGGCATCTGAGGGAGAAGGTTCACAGTTGAGGTTCCCACTCCCAGGCCATGTATAGATTCGTGCCAGGTTGACAAAACCAACCTGGAAAGCTGCCTTAAATCCTTCCTAGTGATTTTATGAAGTGTCATAGAAAGTTTTATGAGTGAGTTTGGGGTTAGGGGTGTGTGGTGGGGGGGGGTGGGTAACTTGGGTGTTGTGTGACCGTGGTTTTTTTTGAGACAGGATATCTCGTTGGCCTAAGCAAAGCAGGCTGACCAGCAATCAATCCCCAGGGTTTCCCAGGTCTGTACCTTCCCATATGGACTCCCACCCCCAGTGCAAAGGTTTTAAGTGCACTCCACCATACCTGGCCTTCTTACATGGGTTCTGGGATTCAAGTCAGCACCTCACGCTTACACAGCAAGCACTTTACCAAGTGAGCCTTCTTGGAAGGGTCTCATAAAATATTAGCCAGAGCTCTCAGCAAGCCTCAGATCACAGAGTTGCACACTAGGGAGAGGACATTTGAGCAGTTGTCTTGCCCCCTTCACACAGGTACATTAAGTGGGGCTATCTGAGACTTTCCCTGAAAAGTTGGTAAAGCTGTGTGAACGGGCTTGGTCTTGAGTGTTGATCTGGTAATGCCTGAGCAGTGGCTTAGAGCATAGACTTGGGGACAGGGGAGGGGGATCTGAAGCTCACGGCTACGTTGACAGACTGAGGAGGACTCGGTGGCTTTGTCTAGGATGAGGAAAGCTCTGACACATGCTCATGCTATATGAGTGTTAAAATCGTGAGCTAGAGGGGCCAGACCTGAGCCAGGAGTGTGCACGTCTGTGGGTCTAGTTCGTGATTACAGTTGAAGACGGTCTGCCCTTCCTTCCCTTGTTTTTCAGAGATAGAGGAGCTGGCAGAGCACGGTGTGTTTCTCCCCCCTAACATGCAAGGACTGACTGACGAGCAGATTGAAGAGCTGAAACTAAAGGATGAGTGGGGGGAGAAGTGTGTGCCCAGCGGGGGGTCTGTTTTTACGAAGGACGACATTGGACGGAGGAACGGGCACGGTAACCAGCTCTCTCTTCTGCCTTGGCTCCCATACAACACAGCAAACCCGAAAGCAATGCTTTAGGTTAAGAGATGTGGGCCAGCAGGACGGCTCTGCAGGTTAAGCGTGCTAATGATGAGTCTGGCCCCTAGATTCCTTGATGGATGGAGAGAGCTAACTCCCCGCTGTTCACGTGTGTGCATCGTCACACACATGCACACCCACACGCACTCATGCAATTTCATCATTTCTCTGAAGACCTGGGAAATAGTGCACTGTGAAACACCTGTGCTAAAACCCCAGCCCAGGATGAGCCAAGGGGAGGACCCCGCTGTCTGCTTGCTCCTAATGAAGTGCCATTCAAATTTGCCATTTCTGTAGGCCAGAAATGGACCGACTGGTACTGTAACCTTCTCCCTAGACGTGGGGACTTTGTCTCCACTGTGCTCAGTTTTAGGCTTGGAAGTTATGATTTGGTGCTCCACACTACATTTGGACAGTTGTCGGGTGAAGGAAAGTTTTGTGGGTCAGGAGGAAACAGGCATAATCCCAGCACTCAGGAGCTTAGGACAAGAAGACTGGGACAGCCTGGGTGCACAGGGCAGCCGTAACTCAGACAGACAAGCATACCTCATGCATGAGCACACAAAGTTCTACAGCATGCAGCCAGCCAGTCAGCTCCTGCCATGTCTGCTTTTGAGATCCTGACAGAGATGAGTCGCAGCTTTGTAGCTCAAGAGGCCTAAGAGTCTTTGAGCTCGGTTTGCTGCCCTGCCCGCTCAGCGACTTCCCTGGCCTGCTTTTGTAGCCTGTGCCAAGCAGCGGAGAAGACACTGCAGGCCTCGCCCCTTGCTGTGGGATCCCTACCTGGGTTCTCTATGTCCGTGGGTTAAATCCAGACTGGAACACCCATGTCTCGAGCCCCCTGGCTCAGGCAGGCCAGTTTGAGGACATTATGAGTTTTTAAAGAGGCTGTGTGTTTGACAACTGCCCTTTTTTTTTTTATTTTTGTAGCTCCAAATGAGAAAATGAAGCAGGTTTTAAAGAAGACGGTAGAAGAAGCCAAAGCGATGGTGTCTAAGGTCAGCTTCTCCGCAGGACGCACTTCTGTCAGCTTGTCTTTGAAGTGGCTGATCTAGAGGATGGGTCAGTTAGCTGTCGATCGGCGGCACCAGTCCCTGCTCCTCTCCTCTCCTCCCCACCTTTTTGTTGCCTTGGCTTCTGCATTTTACTTTCTTTCTCTGCCTTCCAGTGGCACAGCAAACAAGGGTGTTTGCGGAGGGCCCTGGCTTTCCCTCCCTGACGATGACAGTTACCCAGCCCTGCCAGTGCCTGCCAAGCAAACAGAGGTTTCCGTTGTCTTGTGCGAATGTGGGCGGTGTGCAGTGTGCAGCCCGACCTGAACTGAGTTTTCTGTGTGTTGAAGAATTTAGAAAGCTAAGCTGGGAAGGTCCTAGCCGAGCTGTAGATGCAGGGCTGACAGAGACGTTTGCTACAAAGCAGTGGTAATCATCTCCAGCTTACAGAAGACCCATCTCACAGAAGGGAGATACCACCATTGAAGGGCAGATAATGTGCCCCTGGATGAAGAGGATTCAGGCATGTCTTAGCACCTGGGGGCTGGAGAGCTGGCTGGGTGGGTAGAGCACTTGCTGCCGTCTGGGCCTGATGGTGTAAGTTCAAGAGACCTGGGTTTGATTTCAGGACCCACCTGGTAGTAAGAGAACCAATTCCCACAAATTGTTCTCTCACACTACCCCCAAAATGTGCTATAGCACACACCACACACACACACACACGCACGCACGCATGCACGCACGCACGCACACACACACACACATCTTTGGTATTTTCACTTGTCACATTTATCTGTTGGGTGACAGTCGTTGCCACCCACATGCCCACATGAGCGCGTCTTGGCATAACTCAGTCCTCCCATGCTTCTAGATTTACCCCACAAAGTGTTCTTCTGAACATTCTCCAAGCTCTTAGCCTACATATTTTTTCAATTTATTACATTTGAACTCTTCCTATGTAGCCTTTGCCAGCCTAATACTCAGCTACGTGGCCCAAACAGACCTTGAACCCATAGCAATCCTCCTGCATCAGCTTCTGAGTGCTGGGATTACAGGCATGCACCCCATGTGCCTTGCCCAGTCTGCGAGGAGCTCCTGCAAAGCCGCCTGTTGAGGTGAGGTCTGGAGTCTCGCCAGAGCCTCAGTCCTGCTGTTTTGGAGAGACATTTGAGCAAAGAGCCTCTGAGGAGAGTGTCGGTCATGGCTTCAGAGCCCGTGTCCTCTCAGAATCCTTCACCTCAGACCACAGTCCTTCACCCCATTGGGACAGTCAGGATTCTAGAACAGAGTTCCGCTAGCCTCACCCTTTGCTCTGCATTCTGTACCTCAGAATGGGCATCCCCTGTAGGTTCCTGTTCATAGGACCACAGTGTCACTTACACAATTCATAGACTATAATCCTGCGTCACCCTCAGAGCTTCCTTCCCTGTGTCATCCACATGCCTGTCATCTTCTGGTCCTGTACCATCTACTCCTGAAACACCTCCTCTCATTCCCACCCCTCACCCCGGTGCTGTTTAAAACCTGCTCAGTACCAGCAGGAGATCAGTTCAGGTCCAGCCCCAGGGACCCAGTTAGGAGCCACACCCTTCAGCTCCTGCATTTGTTTCAGATCCCCCAGCTAGAGAACACCCAGTGAGCCAGTCACCCTGCATAAAGACCCCAGCCCCTCTCCGCCTTGCTAGGCAGGGACTGTGTCCAGTGACCATGACCTAAGCTGCTGATGCACACGGGTTTAATGAAGAGGAGCTTCTTGTAGGCAGCAGGGAAGCCGGGTGGTGCACACAGGATGCTGAGGTGAGAACCCCGAGACCCAGGCAGCCTGCCCTACCCATGAAGATCTGTCTCATCAGGTGGCTGTGGCTAAAAGCACTTGCTGCTCAGAGCACCCACGTGGCTCTCAACTCACAGTGGTCTTCAACGCAAGTCCCAGAGGGTCCAGTGACGACCTCTGTAAGCACCAGGCAAACACATGGTGCATAGCATGGTACAAGCATAGACGTGCCTGTAGGCACTGCCCCATCCAAGCACTTGGTGACCCCACAGGCTTCTGTGTACGAGGGAACAGGACAAACTTTAGCTATGTTCTTTTCATAGACCTCCATCTGTCCTCTTGAGAGCCTCCTGACTGATTTCCCTCCAACTCAGTCCATACTGTGCTCAGTGCAAGATAGGCTCCCAGTGTAGTCCCTGCACCTTGGAGATTGTCACCCTTTGCCTAACACTGAGGCTCTGCCTGCCCCTTCTCCCCCACCTGCCCAGGGCAGTACCTGTCCTGAAGCTGCCTCTCACCACCTCTTCACTCTCTCCTCCCAGCTGTCTGCCCTGAGCACTGCAGGCTTCTCTGGTGCCACTCACAGTCTGCCTGGACCACAGTGTCCTCAGCTCAGCCCCAAAGTGGACAGTAGTCACCCAGAGAGCAGCACCTCTCTGATTCCTTCTCTGACCACCAGGGCCCTTACAGGAGAACCTGACGGGGGTGGGTGCAGAGGTGAGGTGGGGGGTTGAATTGATAGTGATGCCTGACCCACTTTCAGAAACAAGTGGAAGCTGGAGTCTTTGTTACCATGGAGATGGTGAAAGATGCCTTGGACCAGCTTCGAGGTGCAGTAATGATTGTTTACCCCATGGGGCTGCCGCCATACGATCCTATCCGAATGGAGTTTGAAAATAAAGAAGATCTGTCAGGAACTCAGGTGTGGGGCAGCGTGGGGAGACCTACAGGGCCTGCAGCCAGGCTCTGGTGCTGGGGTGGGATGCGGATGGCTTTCCTCCTCAAGCCACTTCCTGCGGCTTACCACAGGCAGCGCTTGAAGTCATTCAGGAGTCGGAGGCACAGCTGTGGTGGGCTGCCAAGGAGCTGCGAAGAACAAAGAAGCTTTCTGACTATGTGGGGAAAAATGAGAAAACCAAAATCATTGTCAAGATTCAGCAGGTGAGCGCCTCTGCTTCACGTGTCCTCAGTACTGTGTGTGTCCTCTGACCCCGTGTGGACTTTGCCTTGTTCACCCCAGTTTGAAGTAGAAATTTCCTTTCTATGTTGTTTCAACCTAAAGTCAGGTCTACGCACAGAAATGTCCTCATTCTGAGAATGCAGCCCACACTGGTTTAAGGCTTTTCAGGCTGCTGCCGTCTGATGGGAGGTGAGGGAAGCCATTCATCCAAGGGTACATTCCTGAACCACTAATTTGAGGAAAAAGGCCTGAAGATTTCTGTCTTCTGAGTTATGGCTCTGAGTGTCGTCCTGTCTGCACTGGACCATGACAGAGATGGCATCCACTAGGAGCCCAGAGCCCAGAACCCAGCAGGGCTCATGCCCATGACCCCACATTGGCTTAGCATCTGCCATCTAAGCTGTGAGCAGAGGCAGCTGCAGAGTAACCCTGCTGCTCTCCAGTGTCTCTGCAAAACGATGGCTCAGCCCTGGTTGACTCTGCCTTTGCCTTTGCAGAGAGGGCAGGGTGCACCCGCCAGGGAGCCGCTCATCAGCAGTGAGGAGCACAAGCAGCTGATGCTGTTCTATCACAGAAGGCAGGAGGAGCTCAAGGTAGCCATTGGGCAGCAGGGGTGGCAGCAGATCTGGGCCACATCGTGCATCCGGTGCTCACCCACGGGCGGGGGCCCCGTGCCATCCAGCCTACGCAGTGCTGGGGAAGGGCTCTCTGGCTCTCCAAGGCTGTCACCAGCGTTAGGCCACAGGGTGGGGGTCCCACTGCTGGCAGGGTTCAGGTTGGGCGGCAGGAAGTGGCCTGAGTTGTTTCCTCAAGTGCTGCCCTGAGTAAGGCGTGTTTATTTCCAGAAACTGGAAGAGAATGACGATGACTCCTGTCTAAACTCCCCGTGGGCTGACAACACGGCTTTGAAAAGACATTTTCATGGGGTAAAAGACATAAAGTGGCGACCCAGGTGAAGCCAGCACTTGATGCGGCTGTCAGAACCACAGCCCACCATCCTTGGGCAAAATAATCATAATACTATAAAACACTATCAAAGATGTGGAGATTTCTATTTCCCTGGTTTTCCTTTTGTTTGAATTTTTGAAATAAGTTGTTGGTAGTTTTAGAACTTAATAAATAAAAAAGAAAATGTGTGAATCATCCTCATTTTAGGACAACTGTGTCACATGTAAGGACTTCCTCGTTGGTGCATCATAGTTCATTAGAGCCATGTCTTCCCTAGTTCCCTTATCTTGTGTGTGCAGTGTTGGAGGGGATCTCAGTTTCCTCTGTCACGAGATACCCACAACTATATGGAGCTTGACCATCATGGCCACTAGAGGCCGCTAGCTGCAGACCTGTCATTCCTGCTGTGAATGGGTGTTGAATTCTGAGTCTTTTTTTTTTTTAAGTAATTAGTTTATTCCCAGTACTTTTCCCAGTACGCTGCTGTTCCTAAGAATCAGTCATTACTGAAGCTGTCAAACCAGACAGAACAAGGGGTTGTTTCTTCCAGAGGGAAGTCACTCTATTGAAGTCCAGAAGAGCCAATAAACCACAGGAGGACAGCTCTTTAGGCGCCTGCTTGAAACCAACAGCTACAGTACAACTGCTGGTCTTGAATTCTGAGTCTTAACCTGTAGGTCGAACCACCCTTTCACAGGGGTTGTAAACCAGATGTCTCGCATGTCACGTGTTCACATTACGATTCATGACAGCAAAATCACAGTGTGAAGTAGCACTGAAATAATGTTATGGTTGGGGGTCACCACAACATGAGGAACTGTATTAAGAGGTCGCAGCATTAAGAAGGTTGAGAACTGCAGCATAGGGTGAATCCACTGGCAGATCTGACTGTGCTAGCTCTCAAGGCTAAGCCTGGCTCCTGCTTGGTGCCCCCTGGCCTGATCTGCCAGGAGGAGAGGCCACCTATGGTTCAAGTTGGTGGCCAGCTAGGCTAATCTGGCATCTTGATTCTTGAGTTAACCATTCAAGTCTCCTCTGCACTAAGACAGGTTGGGATAAGGAGTTGTGATCCAGGCCCAGACAGCTATGCCTGGGGATGGCTACAACAACTCCAGGCTCAGCTCCCTGCTGTCCCTGGGCCACGTCCACACAGTCAGGCTGATGACAACAGATCTGTGAGGCTGTGTTCAGCTCAGTAATCATCCATAGGACATACTGGTGCACTGGCCCTTTTTAAAGTCACTATCCCCCCCCCCCCCGCCCCAAGCAACTATACACCTACAACACCTACATCTGCCAACAAATGAGGCACACCCCAGGCTGCTCCCTGTAGCCACAAGTGTCCTAGAGACACACTTACCCTTGACCTTGGCCTCCAGGATGCTGGCTCAGTGAAAAGGAAATTGTTCATGTGCCCCGTAACGGGAAGCAAGCACAGTACTGTTCCCTGCACTGGACTTCCTGTCCCACTGCCCTCCCACTCACTGCCCTTCCCACTCAGTGCCCCTCCCACCTGAGCACCCAAGGTCCCCAGTACAGCCTTGAAAGGAGCTGTAGGAGCAAGGGGAGCTGATCCCGACAGGTTCCAACTGCTCGAAGGCAGCCATTCTCTGGAGCCAGCACCCCAGATCTGTGACAAGAGCAAGCCGCTTTTTCTGCCCAGCTTCATCCTCAGGTATAAAACTAGCTAGATGTCCCTGTCCACACTTGGAGGGAGACTTGGGCATCTGGGAGAAGCCATGGGACTAAGCCCCACACCTTGAGATTCTCCCAGAAGCTTCAATCTCCTAAGCTACTTCACCAAGCTACTTAGAGGGAGCCCCTGAAAGGCCACTTCCCCAAGCCAGATGTAGCTGACCATGCTTTGTAGCTCTGCTACTTTGATCAGATTTTGTACAAACCAAATTTGCATCTATTCCTCCTTACTTTGATTATAATTTTAAGTTTTTTCTGGGAATGTTTTGGCCTTGCATGATGTTTGCTCTTAGAGCCTCCAGTTGTATCTGGGGAACCTGCCTTTGCCCATGTACAGTTTGTGTGCAGAAGATTCATGCTTTGAATTACATGGGAGAGTGAGTCAAGGCGTGTGACCTCAGCAGAACTTTTAGAAACTACACTGATTAGAAACTGACATCCGTGACACCAGATGTGGCCTGTGGCCTCACAGTGACACTTGCTTCACGTAAGCAGCAGGACTCGCCATCCCAAGCCTCTCTTCTCATTCTGAGGGAAGAAACAGCAGACAGGGAGGTCCTCCATACAATGCACAGCCCTCTTATCCTCTGCTGCAAACCCCACTGAGAGCCAGATGCTCAGGGGAACGTGGCCCCTCCATAACAGCCCATACAGAAGGGCCCACTGCAGGTGACCACAATGTGTTTACCAACCTGGTGTCTCACCTGGATCACATGACTGGTGAATCTCTGGGAGACTCCCAGCAGACATCACCTTGACAGTGCAGACCACCATCTAACATGAAATCTTGTGTTTCTTTTCTTTTTGACCTGGTACATCTTTGGGTTCTGAAGTAGCCGATGTTTGCACCGACCAGCTGTGGCTCTCTCTGTCTTTTGACACAATTTGAATATCTCTCTGTGATCAAGAATGCTGGTGATAAATTTTGATACCACTTAAACTCCTTTAAGCCATCCAACTGCTAGTGCCTAACCAGACTTCTGTCGCAGGACAGCCGTGTCCCTTGGTCACTCTGCTGCAGTGAATGTGCCATCCAGCTTACAGTTAACTGCCACTTGCTTAGGCTACTGTAACATTGAGTCTCAGCCTTGTGACTCCTTATCCAGAAGCTAGCGGGCACCCTTTCAGAGAGGGTAAGATGGATTCCAGGGCTCCTGTCCATGGGCAGAAGGGTCAGGGAGGATTATTCTCAGAGCGCATGTCTAGTGGTTCACAGCCACCTGGGACTCCAATTCCAGGGAAGTCTGACCCTGACACCTCTGGTCTCCATGGCACCTGCACCTTGGGCTTGGAGCTGACCTGGGTGAGAAGCTGACCTGGGCTCGGAGCTGACCTGGGTGAGAAGCTGACCTGGGTGAGAAGCTGACCTGGGTGAGAAGCCATAAGTAGAGCAAGAGGAGAGGAGGAGTCTGGGTCTGCAGCACCGTGAGCCATCACATGTGTGGCTCACCCTTTGTTCATCCTACCAGGAATAACCGGCATCCCATCTCCTGCTACCATGCCAGGCCCATCCCTGAAGTGCCTCACAAGGCCACAGAGAGGAACGAGATTGGAGCAGATAGAGTTGCATAAGGTTCTCGTAAACAAAGATGTAGTGTTGCTGGCTATTGTGCTCAAGGGTTGAAGGACTAAAGAGGGATGCTTCAATGCATTGTGCTTTAAAAAAAATAATTAAACAACAACAAAAACCAACAAAAAAACAAAACAGAAATAAGGGTCTTCTCCACAACAGGCACCATGCTGTCAGCCTGACAGTTGGGACAGTTCACTCCACGGTCAGTTTCCATTTGGCAGTTCTGATGAGGTAAGTTATTACTCCAAGCACAGCCTAACTATTCACACCAAGAGATGAGACCATGTCTTAAAATACTCTACAAATGCAACTTTGGGGAGAAAGAGCTTATTGTAGCTCAGTTCCACCATTCGGGGAAGTCAAGACAATGGGAGCGTCAGCAGCTGGTCACGTGATGTCCACAACCAGAAAAAGAGAGCAATCGATGCAGACTCACTACTGCTCAACTGGCTTTCTCCGATTTAAAGCACCTAGGATACCATGCCTAAGGAATGGTGCCGCCCTCAGTGGAAGGATCTTCCTGCCTTAACTCAGACAATCGAGATAAACCCCTCAGGGACATTCTCAGAGGTCCACCTCTCAGACATTTTAGATTTTGTCACATTGACAACACTAACCATCACAGACCAAAGGATTGTAGCTCAGAGGTAAGCACTTGGCCAGCATGTGCAATGGCCTGAAACTGGGAGCGGGGGGAGTGGAGGGGGGATCAAGACAAAGAAATAGTATCCAAAATAAATTAAAATTTTCTTAAATGCTACAATAAGAAACTGCTCAAATTAAAAAAAATGATCCAAGGAATTGTTGAGATGGAAGGAACATTTATTGAATGAATAACAGATGAATTTACTAAGCCAGTTCTCACCCCCTTTTCTCAATAACCTTGCTAGGATGAAGAGCGGAGGACAGGAAGAGAGCCCTGTTCACAGAGCTCTGGCAAAATCCCCTTTGTGAGGAGCAGGTGGTGTCTCCATGACCATGACAAGGGCCAGAATTTGAAAGTGTTGATGGATCCCTCTCACATGAGAGTGCCCAGCACACCATCCAGACACCTCCTGAGGCTGGAAACGGGGCTGACAGCTGAGCTTGTCAAGCAACACTGACAGAACTCCCTTGTACTGACTAGAGATGAAGGTGGGGGCCTGAAGTCTGGTCCCGGGGATTGTCTCAGGAAGAGCCACCATGTGACAAGGTACATGGAAGGGGACTTTCCAGAGCCCATGTTAGGGAGCCATCCTGGCGGGTTCCATCGAGCCAGGAGGCCCCCACCACCAGCACAGTCGCCTTGATCTCTCTAGGGTCACATTCCTGGAACAGCAAACACGTCAGCCTGTCAGAGGCAGAAAAGGGCATTGTCCTGGCTGACAAGGTGCATCTTAACCACACACTTGACTTTCAAGACCTTGAATGAGTTTTGCTGAAATAAATGTTCACCTTTGGGTTTGGTCCAAGTGTGCGAGGTTCTTGGTCCCAACAGTGTTTTCCTTTCTTTCTTTTAAAGGAATATTAAAAGTGACTGAAAAGAGGGATTTAGAATGAATGGCATTATTCACTGTGTCTTATAAAATGGAAGGAGCAAATGCTCTAATATTTCTCTGGGACATGGATTTAAGGAAAATGAGATTTAGAGCCCACAGCTATTTATTGCAATGTGACAGCAACGTCCTTGTGGGTCTCGCTGTTCAAGCTGAGCAGGCAGAACAGGTAAGCATCAGGGTGACCTCCCCCCACCAGGACTTCCCAGGGCTGATCCCCCAGTCTCAGCACTTCAGAGCCTGGGTTGCCTCTGTGAGCCAAGAGCTACCCTAATGGGGTGATGACAGCTGTAACAAATGCTCCCCAAATCCCACCCCAACCAGCCAGGGCAGAGGGACCACATTTTCTAGTAACGGTCATCACAAGATGCCTACACCATGCCGTGGATCAAGTGCCAACTGCAGGGATGTGAGAGGGTTTGTGAGACAAGAGATAGCAATTCTAAACTCGGGAGGCGCCTGTCCCCTTCAGAGCCGAGGCAGATGCAGGACTGAGCTGCGTGGGCCAAGGCAACTGTAGACAGCAGCAGCCACTCATCCAAGGAAAGCACTCAGAACCGAGCTTGCCTCTTGCCTTGTATCTCAGCTCTTTGGCTGTGGATGTGACTGGATGTTTCTAGTTTCTGCCCCTCTGCCTTTCCTGGTATGGAGGGTGGTAACCTAGAATTGTGAGCTACCCTTCTCCTCTACATTGTTGGGTTTGTTTGTTTGTTTGTTTGTTTGTTTGTTTGTTTGATCACAGCAACAGAAATGCGACCACAGCATCCTCTAAGATCAGATCCTGGATGGACAAGAATCAGGAGCAAACGGAGCCCACCCCACACTGCTGAATCCTTGCTGCAGAGATCACATGGGGAAAGGGCTGCCTGGCACTCCTGAGCAAAGGGGGCCTGTGAGCCCACCTGCTCCACTTTCCTGATTAGCCCATGGGTAAACAGGGTCTGCCCAGCCGTCAGCTCACACGCCCTGGGTTGCTGCTCTGCCCCTGTCTCCCCACCTCCCATGGCCACTAATGGAGGATCTTGCTTTTCAGTGACAGCCTACATTCCATGTGTATGCAGTCTCTTCCTTGTCACCTTCAGAGACTTACAAGTCACTGTTCATTTGCATGCAGATCCAGCCAAAGCTTCCAGGACCCTGGAGACTCAGAGACCTATGTCAACTCCCATCAGTCTTGCTGGGCCCATAGTGATGCCTCACACCTGTGGGGCACGGCGCGCCTGTCAACGCCAGCCTTGCTTACTTCACTGAACCTCATTCTCATCCAACGAGAAAGCACAGGAACTCGCTTCCTCTTTCCTGCAACTTCAGGGGCTTAGAGGCTCCAGTGGAGGGAACAGTCCCTGGAGGAGACACTTGGGGCAGGAAAGCATCTCAAAAGCTAATGCTATGGTCCCAGTGGGGGCTGGAGAGGCAGAGGGAGGGAGACAAGTGTTCAAGGGGGTGAGGATCTCTAAGAGGCTGCTTTGGGACAAACACCCCACTGCGGGATAGGCCCATATAATAAGCAACCAGTACTGGGCTCCTGGAAACACAGGCAGGACCATGCAGGGCTCTCAGGTACCCCTTAGCTAATACTGAAGATGTGAATCCACAGGACCCACCCCCCAAAAGTTCATCTCATCATCTTTGTGTATGAAGTGACGTCTAACTATGGCAGGGATGTGCCATGCGCTCAGGATTCTCAGTAACTGAGGTGGGGTTGTATTAGGATCCATCATTTTAGATGTCTAATGTTGAAGAGACCTGGGCAGAGGCAGCACATGGCCTCCGCCAAGGGCCAGTTGGGGCTCGGCCAGCGGAAGTCTGGGAACAGACACTCACACCCTCAGAGGTAACATAATTTGATGCCTCGAGAAGCCCTGCTCTCTCTCCTCAGGCTTGTCCCAGAAGCCAGTGTATTCTCTTTCCTGTGTTCTCTTTTGGTGTGACTCCATGAACTGGGCTGTTGTTTTTAAAACAAAAACCCAAACGTTTGACTTACCAGTAAAGACTCAGGAGCCAGACACTGTGGTGGTGAAGGCCTGCGAGCTCAAAGAATCAGAGAAAGCGCCCAGCTGACCTTCCTACTCCACTGACTCCCAGAAGAGAAAAGAGCTCCTTTTCCTTCTCCTCCCTGGCCTTTCCTGTGTTCACTCCCTGTCAACTGATTGCTCCGCCTCTTGACCTAACCCTGACCTTATTTAACTCTTGTAAACAGAAAGCTCTGGGGTCAAAGGTGAGTGCTAGGGCTGAGTCGCACCACAACAAGAAACAGGTTTTTCCAGTTCACAATCTTGAGATTCACAGTGTGATCAAATACCCTGCGATACTGGGTTGTTCTCCGCTGTACTGGGTGTGCAATGTCTGGTCACATGGCTGGTGAGAGGGTGGAGTGGGCAAGGCAGTGGATAACAGAGAAGAACACAGAGGCCAAGAGAGCTATGCACAATGTACCTAGGACTGGCCACGCTCTCCCGGGATAGTGCCCATCGCCCTCCCATGGGCTCTGTCTCAGATTTTGTTACTTTGAGCTACTGAGAGCTGAGGGTGCCCCAGATAACTGACTCCTAGAGCTTTCCAAAGTGTGAGAGGGGAGGAGGCAAGCACTGGGAGTCAGGACCAGCTCCTGAGGGACAGCTAGAGGTTCCCACAGTCCCAGGAGTAGCAGACATCAGCCAAGCACCTCACAGGCAACCCTGCAGCTGTGCAGTAAGGTACGCAGATTCTGAGAACAGAACCTCTGACTCTGACCTCCAAGGATGACCATGACTTTCCTTCTCTAGACAAGCTGATTCAAAACAGAGCCACCAGAGGTGGACCTGATCCCTGTGAGGATGCTGAGTTGGGGGAGAGAGAGACATTCCAGGGTGTTCTGCAGAGGCTGAGGTGGGAGCAATGCTGAGACCAGGATGAGGTGGGGTGGAGGTGGATGGAGCCAGTCTTGATTTCTAGCTGCATTCCCTCCAACCAGCAACTGGGGTCAGGCTGTCTCTAGGATACCCACCCTTACAGCACCCTGACTCTCTCCACTCACTGTGACGGTGCCATCTCTCGTCCCAGAGACTGGCATACAACAGAACTTGGTGACCAGGAGGATGGATGGATGGATGGATGGATGACAGCAAGACAAACTGGCATAGGCACGGGAGGAAGGGGGAGGAAGCTGCCAGCCTGTCCTAGGTCTTATGTATGGAGTGGGAGAGGTTGGGGAAGAACCTTTGGTCCAAGAGCTCATCCGTGGAGTTAGTATCATCAGATTCAGTGCATGATGCCCAAGCATTAAACATGAAAGAAATAAAAATTGATAGAAAACATGGCCCACGTGTCTGCATGGGCTTCAAGAGTACATAGTAAGTGAAGAATTAGCTGTGAGTCTGGAGTGGAAATGCAGCAGAGTGCTAGTTAAGCATAGTGGTGGTGTCAATGATGATGATGATGATGAAGGCATGGTGGTGCACATCTGTAGAGAGCTTCGACGTGCCACGCCTCAAAGTTGGCCCTGGTTTCTGCCTTCCACCCTGCCAACGGTGAGCGCTCCTTGCAGTAAACAAGTCCTTATTTGGCTATGTCTGCCTGGCCCGCTAGCTTCCGCATAGTGACAGCCTATCTACATGACCCACGTGGCTTGCTAGGACTGGCCAGTGCTAGCTATTTAAGTGTGGTGCAGGGCGTTCCCCAAGAAGAGAGAATCAGAAGAGAGAAAGGGAGAGAGAGAGAGAGTCAGAGGAGAGAGAGTCAGAAGAGATAGAGGTCAGAAGATTGTATCAAGGTTCCTGAGTAAAACTGCTTGAAGAAGATCTCCTGTGGTCGTGTCTTCCTTGCTGGTCCAGGTTGGGCGCGGCACACACCTTTGACCCAGGAGGCAGGGGCAAAAAGATATCTGTGAATTCAAGGCCAGCCAGACCCACATAGTAAAAGCCTGTTTTAAAAACAAACTGGACTAGTCGGATGTGTGGTAAAGAGCACTTCCTGCTCTTCCAGGGGTCATGTGTTTGGTTCCCAGAACCCACAAGGTACCTCACAACCAAATGTAACTCCATCTTCTAACATCCATGAACACATGTATGCATGTGGTGTATAGACATACATGCAGGAAATACACGCACACACACACAGACAGACAGACAGACAGACACACACACACACACACACACACACACTATGCCAAGTGGTTTAACCTCAGGAGCTCATCACAGTCTCTCTTCAGGAGCTCAGGGTAGGCAGCACGGGGCTCCACAGACTGGCATAGATCTTGCCTTGGAGCCTTATAAGAAGCTCCCCACACTCTCTGCTCTGAAGCAACTATTTGTATAACTGTTAAAAACTACCCAAAGCATCACTGAACAGCCACTGGAAACTGCCCTGGGGGTGTGTAATAAATGGGAAAACATTTCCAAGAAAAAAGCCTACTGATCTCACTAGCAACAGGGTCAGCCTATGGCCTGGGCCACTGATGACCTCCTCCCAGCTCCCTGAGACTAGAACTGCACTGTGGGCAGCTGCAACCAGGGAGACAGAGGTTCCCTCTCCCCTGGGCCACATTGTAGGGGTCTAGTTTTATCCTGTGAAGGGCAGGAATTAGAAACTCATGGAGCTCCGCACCATAAAAGCCCTATGTTGGATGAGCATGGCTGAGAGACCAGGACTCACTCCCTAACCCATCTACACCTCTCAGGCTTTGGGCTAAGTTCCTGAGGTCTCTACCACCCTCAGGCCAGCTCTCTCGGTGCACTGGAAGAGCAGAAAGACCAGGGACTGACCTCAGCCCTCTCCCAGGACAGTGCCACTCTGGAAAAGGTACCCTGTCTCTGCTCCCAAGCACTGGAGAGAAACTGCTCTGAGACAGAGGCTGCCCCTGGTGGTTCTGCTATGGGGGCTGACTGCATTCAGAGCAGAGTCTGGCAAAGTGCATGCTTCCGGGTATGGACCACAGCAACGGAATAATGGAGCAACCCAGGACTAGCAACCCCAAGATATTAGTAGCAACAAGTGGGACTGTAGAGCCAGCTAAGAAGAGCCTCCAGGGAGTTTGCCCATCCTCGAGGAGCAGAAACCTGTCTACTGGCCCCAGGCTGCACCCACTCAGGAACTGTGCCATAACAGTCATGAACCATGTATTACTTCACAGCCTTTACGTTATCACTTTTTTCTTCCCGACTCATTTTCAGTAAAAAGGTATCCAGGACCACTGAGATGGCTCAGTGGGTGAGGGCACTTGACAATCTTTGGTGGAAGATGACCTCTGACCTCCACACACACCGTGGCACGGGTACACACACGCAAAATAAATGAATTAAATAAAACATGGAGATTTTATCTCTGTGCACAAGCTGTGTGACAGAAAGGAGACCCCAGAGGAAAATTCAGCTCATGTGATGCCCCCTCAGCTGACCAGCACCCACCTGACTTTCTCAGGGTCCAGCGGCACTGGGTCAGAGGTCAAGTTCTAAGGATGGAAGCTTGGGAGCTCCGGGCACGGAGGCAACTCACCGGGTTGGCAAATTCTTTGTAGATTAGTTAACACATTTTCTCTCAAGTTCATTGTTAGCCCAGAGGGAGCTTTTCCCTTTCTCTCAGTGAGGTAATGTCATTTGTTCATACATGCCCCTAATTGGACTCTGTCCCTTCTGCATAAAGGACACGAGTCTTTTCCAGGTCAGATGCGTGCTTAGTCATCTGAACACAGGTCCCCTCCCGCCTTCCTCATTGGTCCTGAGCTGGACTCTGTCTTTGAAGGAAATGAGAGAGGCTCTATTTTTCTTGAAAGCGCTCAGTTTGTGAAGTCGAGAGCTTGGAACAGAGAAAGTAAGGCCACTCCATGGCTCCCATGCAATCGGAAGTGACCAGTTTTCCTCTCTTTGTTCTGCCCAGTCTAAGCTCATGATAGCATGGGCAGTTCCCTCAAAAGCAGGAAAACAGTATTTCTACCCCAAGATAAGTTCTCAAGTGCGTTTTCTGCTGAAGCAATTTGAAAGAAATGAATTTATGCTGTGAGCCACTGTCAAAAAAAGATTGGGAACCTTTTAAAACAGGGCTCCACTGGAGAAAATCTGTCAGGGTCTTGACAATCCTGCAAAGGTGGGCCTAATTACGTCTTAAATGCTCACAGGACTCACGGCTGCAGGAGCTCTCTAAGAAGGTCAATTTTAGGGGGAGGAGAGGGGAAGCACCCTCTCTGAGGCAAGGGGGAAGAAGAATTGTGGGAAGAGGGATGGGGAGGGGTCAGCGGCTGAAATGAAAACAAAATAATTTTTAACAAAGAAGAGATTAAAATAAATGACATAAACCGACCAAAAGAAAAGTCAGCTTTAGTTTCCTAACAGAACTGAGCTGTAATTTGGCAATTTCTAGGCTCTCAAGACTAAGTGAGTGGCAGTCTTTATTAGTAGTATTAGTTATTAAATAATGTCCAGGGCAGGTGCAGTGGTGCCTTCCATGTCCCAGCACTTGGGAAGCTAAGGTGGGGGATTAGAGTTCTAAAGAAGCCTGAAGCACACAGCAACACTGGTTCAAAACCTATTTTTAGCTGATAGATGTGGGACCACGAGAGCAGCCTGGTTCCAGGTTGAGCTAAGGCTTGAAACCCCAAAGGGAAGGTAAGAGCTTCACCTGTTCCCAGGCACCAGGCCCCTGTCTCTAGCCGCAGGCCCCCATAGATTTGTGACCATCAGTCAGGTAAGGGCAATGCCCCAAGCCCCTCCACAGGTAGAGGGCATGACCACAGGTCAAGTAGACTCAAGACAGACCTCCATTATAATGAGGTACCTAAAGGCCTGGAGGCTTAGCCAATGAACTTTCCTTCCCAGACACTCCTCCCTGCAAAAGGTATTTAATCTCAGGCCCACCCTGAGAAGTGGGGTACTGTTCTACACTTTCACTTTCCACCATGACAATAAATGTCTTAAAGCCACGGACTGCCTCTTTTCATCAGGATCGGTTGTGGGGAGCCATGCAGAAGGCCTTTGCCTACAGAGCCACCATCTAATCTCCCATAGAAAGCCTCCCTGTGTTCCCAGCCGCAGCCACTACCAAGCCCAAGCTCAAGTCAACAGCCAACAAGCCAAAAATTCTCCCTGAGGGACCAGCCGGAGCTCTCCCTGCCCCAATCAGATCCAGCCCAATGACTACTCCATTCTGAGCTCTTCCTCAGCTTCCAGCAGCGCCTGGATGTCCAAGAGCCTGAGAACCAGATAGCCTTGGCAGTCCTGTGCCTCAGACTGCACTTCCTCACCCCGAGAGCAGTGTCCCCAGGCTTCCCTAGGGACCAACACCATAGGCAACAGCCCCTTGCAACAGCATGGGGTAGTATGGCGTAAATGGGGTCACCTTCCCATGTCCTTACTCCCTGAGCGGCCAAGCCCTGTGGCAGGAGCAGACTTGGGACTCCACTAATCCTACAGATAGATTATGAAAAACAGCTGTCACACATATGGATGAGGTACCTAGAGATGTCGCAATACGTATATACAGTGTACAATATTTAAAATGGGCTAGGGATGTCTTTCTCCTCCGATGTGGCATCTACATGGTACAGACATGGGAAATCCTTTCTTCTATTCAGTTGAGAGCTTGGAGCTTGCTGTCCCTATAACAACCATTCTCACCCCTCCCAAGCTCCTTAAGCTCTCGATAGCCGCCCTCCTGTTCCCAGCTTGTCTGAGGCTGATAGTTTATATTTCACGCAGGAGTGAGGCAGTGTGGTATCTGTGCACCCAGCTTATTTCCTAAAGCTAGGCAAGGTGACTCAAGGAGTCACGGCCGGCTCACATTCCTCGCACTCAGGAAAGCTCAAGTTCTTCTTTTCCTTCTTTATACCATTTTCTTCTTTCAGATACTTGTGCTGTCCTGGACACTGGGCTTTCTGGTATAGAGTGAGCTTACCTCCCTCAGCTTCCTCCAGCCGCCTGCTGCCATGTGACTTCCTCTGGAGACGCTCACCTCTCCTTCCCCGGGCACAGAGCCAGCCACATGCAGCCTTCCACAGAAGCAGAGCTACATGCCGGAAATAAGCTTCTGTCCATTAGATTCCGGTTGTGAGCCTAGTCTTTACTGGCTGAACCATCTCTCCAGCCCCAAGTTCTCTATAAAGTTTCCAACAACAGATATTTTGTTACAGTGAGCAGAAAATGGAGGTAAGGACCTCAGCTCCAGCCTGACAGCTAAGTCTCACTCAGCCTCAGGCTTTGGTTTTTTTGGGTGACCTGGAGCAGACAGGTTTCCAGAGACTTGTGGAGAAAGAAAGAGCTGGTTGTAAGTGGGTTCTAGTGGATCCCCTGACTTCCTAAAAACTTTCTGAAGAGTTCCTCCCCTATTTCCCCATGGACAGCGTGGACCAACAAGGATGGCACCCTCCCCAGGACCCAGACCTCATCCCTGTGGATGCTCTAAGTCTGTTTCTGAAGTGGAAAGTGTTGGTTTTTGTATCTTAGGACAGGGCTCTCGTCTCCCAGGACAGCCTCCAACTCAGCTTGAGATTTGACCTTGAACATCTGATCTCTCTGCCTCCAGCTCCTGGGTGATAGGCACGCACTATGGCTGCTTTATACAGTGCTACAGATGGGCCTGAGACTGCGTTCCTGCTGGGCCAACACTCAGCAGCAGAGCCCTATTCCCAGCCCTCAGCAGAGGTGGGGGTGGGGGATAGGGGACGGGGAAGGGGAAGGGGAGGGACACTTCTACACAGAGGAAGGCAGGTAGGAACCAGACACAGCCACCCTTCCCATGGCTGTGGGGTCTAGTAAACACCCATGTCACGAACTACTCCATTCATGTGTCAGCAGTAGTGGGCTGATCACATGACTTCACAAAGCGCAGGTGGTTCCTGAATGTAGACTCCTTGTCCCCAGAGCAGTAGCAAACACCATGACACCCCAAGGTCCCAGCAGACCCTCTAATGACTCAGGCCAATCTGGAAGGGTGATGCTCACTGCAGACAGCACTTAGCTTCAAAGTCAGCATTAGCACAGGCCACCGAGGTGGCTATGTGTGCAAACCTCCCAACAGCACTTCCTAAGACCCCACGGCTTGGTAGTGGCAGGGATGCCTCTGCTCAGAAACACACACAGTCGTGGAGGGTGGAGGCTCTGAGCTCCCTGGGCGCACCTCCATGTAGGCGTTTCCCACCCCCGTCCCCCAACCCTACCCTCCGTGCTCCACAGTCTGGTCCAGCAGCCAGCCCTCATCCAAGTGTGCGTCGGTCATTTTCCTCTGGGCTTGGTGCCCAACCAAACACTTTCAGCAGGGCCCGTGAGGCCCAGAGAAGAAAGGGGAGTTCTCTGCTGGAGGTCAGAAAATGCAAACCAACAGCTTATTGCACTTGCGGGACTAGAGACTGATCCATGGTTAGGCAGCCTGGTGTACAGCCACCCTCGAAGGGACCGAGAAGAGTATGTGCATGTGCCATGAGTCTGTCTCTGTCTCTGTCTGTCTCTGTGTCTATCTGTCTCTGTCTATCTCTGTGTCTGTCTCTATCTATCTCTGTCTCTGTCTATCTCTGTCTCTGTCTCTATCCCTGTATCTGTCTCTATCTCTGTCTCTGTGTCTGTCTGTCTCTGTGTTTGTCTCTGTGTTTGTCTGTCTCTGTGTGTGTGTGTGTGTGTGTGTGTGTGTGTGTGTGTGAGAGAGAGAGAGAGAGAGAGAGAGAGAGAGAGGTAATAGCTAAGAGAATGCATGTCTGCAGGCCTGTAGTAGGTAGGTGTTGGGGGAGACAGGGACTCAGAGGATACCATTGTGGGATTCTTTGTGGCCAGTGTTAGTGTGAGCAAAACCCTCTCTAAGTGGTAAAGGAACTCCTTCTGCTGCAATGTTCTCTTTGGTCCCACGGAGAGATGTTAGATTGACAGCGTCTGCTCCCAGAGCTGGAGAAGAGGCCTTGTTGGCTGCAGAAACCGACTAAGGAGGGGGTTACTCTGAGAGCAAGGACCGCAGCAGGATTCAGCCCCTTGAAGTTCAGCGAAATGAAAAGAATACAGCGACATCATTATGAAGAGGTCGGGTTCTGAGGGCTGAGAGAAGGCTCCGTGGTTGGAGAGCTTGCCATACAAGCATAAGGAGAGATTGGGGACCCCCCCCCCGAACGCACAGACCATGTTGGTGAACTTGGGGTCACCTGTAACTCCAACCTCGGAAGGACAAGCTGGGCGCTCTGCAGAGCAAGCTGGCTAGTAAGACTAGCCTTGATCGGTGAGCTCTAGGTTTGATTAAGAGACCCTGCCTTGATGAATTAGGTGGAAGCATGATGGAGAATCCCTGACATCAACCTTAAGCCTTCCGCGCATGCGGACATATGTGCACATCTGCCCCACCCCCCCACATATGCTCACACATATGCACACCACACCACATGCAAATAGAAAAAGGGGGGAAATGGGTACTAGAAGTCACCTCCTGTCTGCTATAATGGAGAGTAAATGACTCCCCAGTGACATTTAGGACATGTCACTCCGCACCCCTCAAGTTCTGTCCAGGCCCTGAAACGTGGATGAAGGCGTCAGACACCTGGGAACCCTGAGGGAATTCTGTTGCCACTCAAATGACAGGACATCTTTTCTGACAAAGCCGTGTGCTGTGGGCCTCGGTGCTTAGCCTGTTGGCCTGCAGTTGCCTGGTCTACATGCTTTGAAGACTCCTGTGAGGCCGGGGAGAGCCAGCAGAGCCGGCTTCAGGAGACACATGTCCTGCTGTGATGAACACCACCACCCAAAGCCACTTGGGGAGGACAGGCACAGGCCACAGCAGCCTGACACTGAGGAAGGCAGGGCAGGGACAGGATGGCAGAGGAACCTGCTCTCTGCCTCATTCCTCCCGGCTTGCTCAGCCTGCTTTGTTTCCTACCCAGCACCCTTTCCTACCCAGCACCACCGACCCAAGGTGTGAGAACTCCTACATCAATCCTTACCCAAGGAAATCCCCCCACAGGCTTGCCTAGGGACCGATTCGATGAGGTCGGCTGAAGTCCCAGATGGCCCTGGCTGTGACAGATGCGGCAGGATCCCTCCCATGCTCCATGTCCGTATTAGTAAACGTCTCGCGTTACTAAAACAACACAGTGCCTGGCAGAGGCAGTGCGCGTGCGGCAGAATGGTTATTCCGGCCCACAGTTTCAGTCCGTTGCAGTGGTTGAAGAAGCTACGTGCACCAGAATGTGGGGTCTCTTGTTTGGATAGCATCCGTGGACAAGGAAGGTGACAGTTGGACCTCAAGAGCCTGCCCCCCTATAATGCACAGCCTCCTGCTGGGTCCCCAGATTTCAATGCTACCAGCTGGGGACCAAATGTTTAAACATGACAAAGCCCCATAGGACCCTGAAGAAAATTTTTGTCACACTACCTCCTGTGCTGTGAGCGTCCTGTCAGCTAGAGATGCCACCAACCTCTGTTCCTGTCTGGCTTGCTCCCTGCGCCCTCTCTTTCTCCTCTTCACCGGCTCCAGTGGGAAGAGCCCAAGCCTTGCAGTGATTTGAACGTGGTCACCAACAGCTCCCTCTTCACACCCTTGGTCACTCAAGCTGCTGGATATTACGACCAGAAGCTGTGGTTCAAAACCCAAACCCAGGAGTCTGCAAATTTTTACTGTGGGGAACAAAACCAGGGCATGGGCCAAATCGCACCACTTACATGGTTTGCGTAGCCCTTGAGCTACCGATAGCTTTCATACTGTTAAAGTGTTAACCGTGGGTGTCAGTCCTTAGGCGACTCCACCCTTAAACCTAGAACTTTCCGAGATTGCTAGGCTGGGGGTGAGCGCGGAGGATCATCGTGCTTTCTCACAAGTGTTCTGAAGAGCAGATTTTAATCAAAGCTTGCCACACAGGATCCTTCATGAGAAAGCCATTGCCCAAGCCCCCAGAATGGTTGATTTTTTTTTTAAGCAGCTGGATCTGGGTGTCTGAAGTCACACCTGGGCTCCCAGCACCCATTAGGGGGAGGGTTGTCGTGAGTTTGAGGCCAGCCTGAGCTACATGTGAGACCCTGTCTCAAAAGACAACAAATAACAAAAGCCATGAGACTGTATCAAACGGAGTGTGAAAGTAAACAGAATCCAAGTGCCAGTGTCCACAAGGACAGGGCCTCCGAACAGACATTCCTACCCAGCCCACGATGGCGATGGGAAGGAAGCCATCAACTGGCCCCCAACAGACACGGAGAAAAAAAATCATGGCCTCCGCTGCCTGAGCAGTTTCTCATCTTTCTTTCAAGAAAAATCCTGTTGAGTCTCTGCTCTAAACAAATAATACTGAGAATTAAAAATCAACTGTGTGCCAGGCATGGTGGCACATGACTGTGACCATGGCTGCAGCCCAAGTGTTGAAGAGGCTGAGGCGATCAGATCTCGGATCCCAAACGAAAAGCAAGCTTGGGATCCACAGAGTGGTTGTGCCTCAAAAATAAATAAACCAGGGGTTTGAAGAGATGGCTCAGTGGTTAGAGCTGACTGCTTTGCCAGAGGTCCTAAGTTCAAATCCCAGCGACCACATGGTGGCTCACAACCATCTGTAATGGATCCAGTGTCCTTTCCTGGTGTCTGAAGACAGCTCAGTGTGCTTGTGTAAATAAAATAAACAATTCTTTTAAATACTCAAATAAATAAATGATAAAATACCTCTGAGCTCATGTTTTCTTCCCTACCAGTTTTATCAAAGTCTTATTGTATATTTATTTACTGTGTGTGTGTATCTGTGTGTATCTGTGTATGCCTGTGTGTATGTTTGTGTATGTGTGTCTGTGTGTATGCCTGTGTCTGTGTAAGTGCCTGTGTGTATGCCTATGTATGTGTCTGTGTGTGTGTCTGTGTCTATGTGTATGCCTGTGTATGTGTGTGTTTTTGTGTCTGTGTGTGTGTCTGTGTGTGTGTCTGTGTCTGTGTATGCCTGTGTATCTGCGTGTGCGCCTGTGCATGTGTCTTTATGTGTGTGTCTGTGTGTGCGCCTGTGTGTGTGCCTATGTATGTGTCTGTGTCTATATGTATGCCTGTGTATGTGTGTTTTTGTGTCTGTGTGTGTCTCTGTGTCTGTGTGTGTGTCTGTGTCTGTGTATGCCTGTGTGTCTGTGTGTGCGCCTGTGCATGTGTCTTTGTGTGTGTGTGTCTTTGTGTGTGTCTATATGTGTGCCTGTGTGTGTGTGTGCCTGTCTGTGTGTGTGTCTCTGTGTGTGTGTGCATGGCACACACATGCACCATCAGATATTTTGTCACAGAAACTAAAACAGTGATCAATACTCCCCTTAAAAAACAACTCTTTCAATCATCGCATCCAACACTTACAATATCCTCCTCGATTCTGACAGGCAAAGTTTCTTCCCTGTTTCTCTATACTCCCAGGGCATTTGTGGGCGTTTACTATCCTGTCACTATTACCCTCTGCTTAGATTCTTGTCTCTGTATGACGACACATGTAAGACGGTCAGAGGACAGCTTTCAGGGGCTGCTTCCCTCCATCCACACTGTGGATTGAACTCAGGAGGTCAGGCTTGCTAGCACTCACCGTTCACCCACTGACCCATCTTGCCGCTTCCCGAATATGTGCGGCCCCCTGTTTACTTAGGTCAAGAATATAGATGACCCGTCACCTGGCATTGTACATGCTGAGTGAATGTGAACCGAAATTCTGTATAGAGTTATTGATCTCTAGACATGATTTCAAACGAGTACAAGACTCCACGTCTTCCTCCCAATTTATTCCGGGGTGTGCTGTAAACAGTGAGGTGTCCCTTTGACACCTTTCCGGCTTCACCCATCTCAGATGACATGACAGGTTATCCTTCATAGAAGGTACAAGTGGACCAGAACTGGACAGAGTGGGGAGACAGCGCATTCTGGATCCTTCCTTCTTCAGAAAGTATAATCTTATCCAGATGCATCTGGTTTTCAGTAGAAATGGCCCATGTTCCTGGGGATCGAGGAGTCTAGGCCACTGTTCATCCATATTTCTTGAATGATTTGCTCCCTGCGCTCAATCCTTTCTGCCAGCTCAGCGGCTTCTATAGAGCTATAGGCTGGATACGTAGTCCTACAAAACCTGGACAATTCCACAGGAAACTCAGAATCTGAGGAGTCCTCCTCTTCCACGTCCTCCTCACTGTCCTCCTCCGCCTTGTCACTCCCTTGCACCAGGTGCTCCCTCCCCTGCCTCAGCTCCTGGAAGTCCTTGGTGCAGGACACTCTGATGACCAGGGCACACAGTGTGAGGAACAGGCCGATGCAGACACTAGACATGAACAGCAGAGCAGCTCTCTCGGGGTGGGCTGCGAGAAGAAGAGAACATGTGAGGATCCGAAAGGGTTCATTTTGGCTCTTAATTTTGAAGACTTGCCCTCTCTCCTGTCAGAGAACAGTAGACCAGGACCCCGGGTTCGTCCCAAAATGGCATTACTAGTGGGGAACACACATTCAGAACATGAACTTAGGGGGAACATCCCAGATTCAAATTATAACTAGCAGCCACTGATACTATGTATAGTACGAGGCCCGTGTCCCAATTAAACTTTATTTATAGATTTGAGCTGGGGCCCATTGATTGGCCACGCCTACAGATGTTCAAACTGAGGCCGGGAGGGAAAATTGCAGAGGCCAGCAGCCTTTCCAGGCAGAACCAGGCTGGATCCTAGAGCTCCTTGTGGAATATACTTTGGTGCCCCCAGCATTTTCTCGGGACATCTCAACTGCTGGGCCTCCTCCCGGCACACTCTTTCATTGTGGGAAAAACAATGAAGACTGTTGTCTTTACAACTGCTGTCTTTCCCCAGAGGTCTAGACTGGAGTCTCAAAACTCCAGGGCTGCCGAGATTCCTCTGCAGGGAGGGACCTCACAGCTGAGATCTGACAGGAGAGATGGAACCCAGACACTTTTATCTTCCTGAAAGGGGATACCTCCTTCCCACAGCCCAAGCTGTCCCTAGAGGGGCTCTACTCATCTGCCCGGCATGTTATGACCTCTGCCTCTTATCTACCCACTCTCTTTAAGATGAAGATGTCTGAATTAACATTTATTTTGGCTGAGGAAAGGACAGCAAACTGTCTCTGTCAGCGTCAACTCTAGTGTCTAGTGTCGAAGAGACAAAGTGTATAAAGATCTGGCTCTCACAGAGCCACGAGCCCTTTCCACAGGAGTGAAGCTACTTTGACGGCTGGGAGTGGTGGGGGATGGGCTATCTGGAGACACTGATGCTTGACACAAAGTCACTAAACTATGATACCAAGGCCAGGGCATCTGGTCAGTCCTCCTCTCTCTTGCAGATCAAAGCCTGCTCTGCCGGTCCGTTCTCTCTTCTGACATAGTTCAGACAAAGCTCGAGAGTCCCATGTGTTGGAATTGATAGCTTTTGTGACGTAGCAAGAGACCAGAGCCTTAATCGTTTTCTGGCCACTTGTGTGGAGGACAGGGCCAGCTCCAGGCAGAAACGCACTTCTATGTCAGGTCTCTGAGGAACAAAAAGATTCATGGTTGCTGTCCAGGACCCCACCCTGCCCCTCCCTGTCCAAGGAAGGAGTAGCGCTGGACCAGATCCTCAGACTCCATCAACTCTGGATCAGGGTTTTGCTCTAGAATACCACACCTGCTAGGCAAGTGCTCTACCACTGAGTCACATACCTCAGCTCTACTTTTAAAGAATTTAGATTAATTGAATTAAGTGAGTCATAATCCTTAGGGTACATCATATGCTACCTTAGGGTACATCACATGCTACCACAGTCAGCACACCTCCCCAGGTGTCAGGCTCCTGGTTCTACTCCTGGGATTCAGAGGTTCCTTTTGCCACAGGAACACTCTGTTCGAGAGTTCACATCACTGTCACTGAGGTCCAGTGGTCCAGGAATGGGGGAAGACAAGCTGTCAGCAGTTCCATGGGAAGAAAACTTTTTATTCATAAGAAGTCAGTAACCAGATTGTAGGCAGATGGCACATTAGGGATGAGCTGGCGTCTTTAGTGATGACGCTTTTCAAAGTCGCCACTGACTTGAACCTGGGCTTAGGCCACTGCCCCAGACTTTACACAAAACAATATTTACTCCACTTTCTAGAACTGACTGGACCAGTCAGACTGTTGGGACCCCTGCTCTGTCATCTCTTTTTGAAACACAAAGCATTTGTTTTGCTGTGGTTGAATAGAATCTTCACAGTGTTTTTGTTGCTATTTTTCTAAATTTAGTCTCAGTTCATCACAGGCTAGAGGGAATGACTTATCATCTGTCTCATGATTCTAGGATGGGTGGCCAATGGCCTCCAGGCCCCATTTGCTCTTTAGATCCTGGTCTGGAGCCAAAATAAGCTCCAGTTCAAATTTAGTCACACCCAGATAAGACACCAGAAGCCACCAGCAAAGGTCTATCTCTTGGGGGACTATGGCCAGAGTCCTCCAGGAGGAAGAAGCACAAAGTGTTTGGAACCAGTTCTGATGGCACTCAGGAGTGTGACAGGACTTTCTGTCAGAGTTGCAGAAGCTGTGGACATGTCAGAGCCCACCCATGTGACAGGGCTGTGCTGTTCTTTGAATATCCTCTCTGCAAGGGTCATGTGACTGACTTTGTGATGTGTGATAAAATCTCTCCTTCACACAGCTCATCAGATGTCCTGGAGTTCCTGTCTTAGAACCACCGAGGCTGCCCTGGCCATGGTTCCAGATTCCCGACACCCCGAAAGTTCTCAGGCTTGCCTGAGGCTGGACACACACACACACACACACACACACACACACACACACACACACACACACACACACCAGAGGCAGTGACAGGATATTGAGTCACGAAGGCAGGCCTGTAGGCACAGATGAGGTAAATACTAAAAGCCAGATGTCAATATGATGTTAATTTGGTGGTCTGAGAGGGACCATGTTATTTATTTAGAGAACAAAACTAAATTAATAAGTCTTTCAGTCGGGGGACAATGGCTTCTGCTGAAACAGCTATAAACTGCCTTCCCCGGGATCACACGTACATACATAAACACATGTGCACAAACACATGTGCACACAGTTCTATCCTAGAGGCTCCCATATCATAAACAAGTACCCCCAGCCTACACACAGCACACACACATACATACCATGCACCATATACATACACCACTCTACTACACACCAAAAACGCAGCACACAAATGTGCATGCACTACATACACACCAAGATTATCACACATCTATAACACATATTACACACACACACATACACACACATACACACACATACACACACACACACACACACACACACACACACACACACACTTCCCCTTTCTATGAGAAATAGCCTTGCAGATCAGGCAGATAACCAGAGGAGATATTGTCTTTCTGAGACACTCTCACATCCCTTCCACTCACCTCCCCTGCCCCTTGGCTTGAGTTGCCTGTCTGCTTGTTTCCCATCAGTGTGATGGATTTATGTGTCAAAGCCACTTGATAGCTGACTAGGAATGTCTTTTGGCTTCCCTCAGTTTACCAGGAATGCTCTCTGCTCAAGCTCTTGGTTTTCCAGCTGCTCTGGCCAGAGGCCTGGCTCTCAAAGAATGCCAGGAGCCCACATGCAGGCTTTGGGCCCCAGTCCCATAGCAAGGTTTCTGCCGCACACCCATGACTTGCTAAGGTGCACATACTGGCTCAGCTCACAACAAACCAAACAACAGCCGTCATATTAAAGGGATGGAGCACTGTTAGGGTTTATAGATGGCTCAGTGGATAAAGGCATTGGCTACATAAACTGGACCACATGCATGCCATAGCACGCATGCACCCACAGACACGTTTTACATGTATGTGTCTGTGTGCATGTACACCACATGTGTGTAGGTATCTGCAGAGGTGAAAGGAAGGTGTCAGTTCCCCTGAGCTAGACTTGCAGGCCGTGGTAAGCCCCCGAGACACGGTGCTGAGAACTGAGCTAGGGTCCTCTGCAAGAGCAGCAAACACTCTTAACCACGGAGCCATCTTTCCAGATACGTAAAGAAGATGCACAAATCACAGATGAGAACGGAGTATAAGACAGCCATACGTCAACTCAGACTTATTATTTAGCCATTTGTTACCTGCTCTCTGTAACCCGGTCTGCCCCCAGAGCTGTCCCAGACACAGAGATATGACAGAGGTGAACACGATGACAGTCATCTGCCCTTAAGGAGCTAGACAGGCAAACACGTCCTCCAGACACATAGCAGGATGAGCACATCGAGGCTGCAGGAAGGGGTATTTACATAATGCAGGGGCAAAAGGCTCCTGTCAGTCAAATCCTGAAGACAAGGTTCTTTGTAGAAGTTGATTGATAGCCTTGCTCTCTACCCAACATGAAGCTGGACCCAGCCACTGTCCGTGGTGCCCTAGGCAAATGTCCAGCTCCTTGACCCTCAGTTCCTTAGGCACAGAATCCGGGATCAAAGCCCCATCCCTTAGAGTCATTGCTCTGTAATGACCATGTCCCCCCAAACTCTAATGAGACTGTGTTGGTGGAACTTTTTGGAGCTAATTAAGGTTAACAGTGTTCACAAGAGGGTTCTCATCTGATAGGACTGGTGGTATTTAAAAAATACACACACTCTCTCTTCTTTATTTGCACACACACACACACACACACACACACACACACACACACACACACACACACACACACACACACAGCAAGCAGCTAGTATCTATAAGCCAGAAGGAAGCTCTTGATCAAAGACTTCCAGCCTCCTTCAGAACTGTTAGGAAACAAACTGTTTCTTAAGCTCCAGTCTACAGAGTTTTATTATAGAGACTAAGTTAGACCAAGGCGGCTGAGAAAGGACGGAGCCCAACAGCGGAGGACCCAGCATGGTGGCACCTCAGCTAGCAGCACCTCTGAGTCTTTCCATCGTTGTCCTCCACTTGAAGGAACTTTGAAACTGGACACACTTCTAAAACCCAAATCTCCATATTCTTTAACTTTGGCAGTCACTAGGGGCAGCAAGGATGGAAATGGGGGAGGGGTTGTGAGGAAAAAAGAGAGGCCAAGAGCCAGACAGCGTCGGGCAAGCCTACTGGAGGAGCACAGTGAGTTGGGAAGACAGGGGTGGGTGTGACAGAGAACTGGGCCAGGCTCTCTAGCTCCTGTATTAAGATGTTTCTCTAAGCCTTAATTTCCCTTTGAGGAAGCTCTACCTCACACAAGCCCAGCCCCAGCAGGCTTGAATAGCAACACCCATGTACCCATTAGAGTGCATGTTACTCAAGTGCTCCTTCCCCCTAAGACCTATAAGTAAGAGTTGGGTTTGATGTTGGTGGCCCTGGAGGCTGGTGTCCACTTTTAAAAGGTGGAGTCAATAGGAAGTCTTTATGTCATTAGGCCTGTGCCATCAAAGAGAATTGTAGGACTCTGCTCTCTTCCTTTCTCTCCCTGTCCTCTGGTTTAAAGTGTGATCACTTGAAATGCCCCATTGTGCCCTCGGCCCCCTGATTGATTGAGTCACTGGGTCTTGAACTTGACCCCCCAGAACTATGAGCCTAACACACCTCCTTTTATTTCAGGAGGAGCCTAGGTCTTGCATTATGCAATGGCGAAGGAAAGATGACTGACAGAGCCCTCCTTGAGCAGGGAGTCAGTGTTGAGACTACAGGCAACATTCCAAGATGCAATCTGTCCTAGGAAAGGCAGAGGGTAGCAAGGACAGTGTACACCCCTCCACAGAGAGGACCATACTCAGCCAGACCTGGTGTTAGCCTTCTCTGGGGACACTAACAAGGAAATCTTGGCGACCAGAGGAATTCTCAAGCCTCCTGAGGTCACTGTGTCATCCCTGTTTTGGTTCTGTGTGAGCTGCCTTGTTTTCGTTCCAGATGTTGGGAGGATTCAATCATCCAAAGTTTTAGACAAAAGCATTTCTACTTTTCCAGGGGGAACTACCTTTGGAGATGAAACCCTCAGTAACTCAACTTTATCCTTGTTGGTCCCTTGGTTTTGTGGCTGTATTTGAGTCCCAGTCCTGTACTATCTGGATATCACAACACCGAAGTTGCCAGGTACAACTAAAGCCATGGTCCTTTGGTCACCAGAGTACTTGTCAGCAAGGCGGTAGGTAACCCCCTTCGTGTCCCCAGAAGTTCCCACTCATTCACCTACCTCGAATGTAAGCAAACGCAGCCAGAGAGTTGCTGACAATAACGCCATCTTTCCGCACAACCCTCGATCCGCTTGGGTTGAATTTTATACCTGCAATGTGAAAAGGCCATTGGTCAGAACTGTGTGCCTATCCTGAAAGTCCTGCCTGCCACAGGAATGGATAGTCCTAGCTGTCAAACCACCAGGCTTCCGACTAAGCTATAGGAGTTAGAACAGCCAGCACCTAGGCCTTCGTGTGAAGTGTCCCCATGGGCTCATGCATTTGAAGACTCGGTCCCCAGCCAGCAGTGTGCTTTGGGAGGTTGTGGGTCTTCACTGGAGGGAGGGAGTCATGGAGGGTGGGCCTTGAGGTTTGTAATCTGGTCCCACTTCCTATGTGTCCTCTGGTTCTTAACTGTCTCCCAGTCCCAACACCACGATGGCCAGTGACAGGAAAAGCAGCTGATGCCAAAGCCATCTCTGAAAATATCAAATCATTAAAGGGATCCAAAACATTGCAAAGTCTCAAGTCCAACTTGAGGTGCAGTTCATGTGCCCTCGTCCAGAACAGAGTCCACTCTTCCATCCCAACAGTGGCTTCCACCAGTCTGAGTAAATAATCCCTCAGTTTACCATGGGACTGCTGTGTGCTCTGTGGTCCAGACCTGGGGTTACAGAGGGAGGTATGTGAGAATTATCAGATCACACACACACACACACACACACACACACACACACTCACATACACACTAACTCACATATACATACACAGACACACACACACTCACATATACATACACACACACTAACCCACATATACATACACAGACAGACAGACACACACACACTCACACACACATACACACACATACACAGACACACACACACTCACACACACACACAGACACACACACACACTCACACACATACACAGACACACACACATATACTCACACACACACTCACATACACACACATACACAGACACACACATACTCACTCACATATATATACACAGACAGACACACACAGAGATACACAGACAGACACACAACACACACATACAGACACACACACAAACACAGATACAGACACACACACAGACACACACACAGACACACACACACAAAGACACACACACACAGACACAGACACACACAGACACACACACACAACACACACACAGAGACAGACACACACATACAGACACACACACACATCACACACACAATACACATACAACACACACAGACAGACACATACACACAGACACAGACACACACAACACACACAATGCACACACAAATACACACACAATACACACACAACACACACACAACACACACAAATACACACACAATACACACACACAACACACACACAAACACATACACAACACACACACAATACACACACAAACACACACACACAATGTGTGGCTGGGCTGCTTTCACATGGGAGGGATCAGGATGCTAGTGGACGCTTAGCAAGTGCAGATGGAGCAGTATTGGAGTTCAGGGAGCCCTGAGACTATCATGCAGGGGAGATATCTCTAAGAAAGATGTGGCTCTTGTGGTTGCACTGAAGGTGGGTAGGGAGCCTTCGGGACCAGGTGGGAACCAAGTGAGAGACAGAAGGAGGCTGGGATGCAGAACCTGGTAGGCAGGGAGGCTATGAACCAGAATTATGGAGGCTGTTTCTAGTCCTCACCCTAGCTTTAGGCTGAGAGCTGTTATGCCTCGGTGTCGTGTTTTCTGTAGCAAGTGGTACACAGGGAAGCAAAGCGCGAAGCCAGTCCTCTGTGTTAGGGTGGCCCACATCCATGGATTCACCCACAGACAGGAAGATTGCGCAGAAGAAATGGAATGTCTGCAGGTTTCTTTCTTGTCACTGTTTCTTAAACTACACAGCACAATGACATGGCATTGATGACCACAAGGCCCCTAGAGATTAAAGCGCACAGGAGGACCATGTGGGTTCTGTGCAAATACTGAGCTGCTTTATTTACAGGGCTTGAACATCTGCTGGTTGGACGGCGCGAGGAAAGTTTTAGAATCAACCCTAGGATAGAGAGGGAACAGCTATACTTTACTTTCAATGGGGGGGGGGGAGTTTTAAGTAAAACAAAATAGCACAAGACAAACCCTTGATACCCAAAGTTAGCGTCTTATGTATTCTATGGGGTTTCTGCAGTTTCTATCAGGCACTTCACAGGGCTGATTTTGCTCTATGTGTCATTAAAAAGAAAATTCAGACTGACAGGAAGGCTCAGTGGGTAAAGGCTGTTAAGCCTGATGATAGAGCTCATGCCCCAGGACCCATAGAGTAAAAGAAAAGGACTGGCTCCCACAGGCTGTCCCCAGGCTCACGTGGGGCCACATCCATGTACTTATACGCATAAGGAAAATGTTTAAAACATAAAAGCAGACTACGTCCCTATTCGTGTTAGTTACGTGGGAAGGAAGGGACTGGGGAGGGATGGCACGGTCAGCTGGCCCCGGGCCCCAGCTTTGCTGCAAGCTCCTGTTGTTGCAAGAACCCAAGTTGTTTCTGAGATCTGTTGTTCAAAGTGAATTTTAATTTTTTTTTCTTCTAGGAAAAGCGAATGGGGGTAAACGTATCCTATTTGTGATTTTAATTCTTTTTTTGAAACAAAGCGCTAGCTGGCCGCATGCAGGAAAGTAACCACCAGCCACACCCTGTTGTATCAGCAGAGCAGCCGGACACCTCTGTGGCCTCCTTCCACCATGGTCTTGTGTGCCTACTTGACCTCACTTAAAAGGAAATGCTGGGAGTAAGCCGTCGTCGAAATTACCGTATTCATCGTCTTTCTTCAGAGAGGGATTTAGGTTAGCAACGGCTGGGTCAACCGCCGTGAGTATGTTCTTGGGAACTAAAAACCAAAAAGAAGTATTTTAAAAACATGGTATATTAAACAAAAAACCTTTGCAAATAATATATATTTAAGGTACAATGTAGGTAAAGATTTACAAAATACTTGCAGATGACTTACAGCCTCTCTCTCTCTCTCTCTCTCTCTCTCTCTCACACACACACACACACACACACACACACACACACACACACACACACACTGACACAGATGGCGATATGAGACCATTCAGTGCCCAGACAGATGAACTTAGGCATATACATTTGCACTATGTTTTTAAGAAGCTGGGGTTGTGGAGACGGCGCAGTTTATCGGCTGGCGCAGAGGGCCCGAGTTTACTCCTAGCTTACACTGGGCAGCTTCTGACTAACTGTCTGTAAGCTCAGCCCCAGGGGCCCCGCCTCTCTTTTCTGGTCTCTGCAGGCACCTCTATGCACACACCTCTGCAAAAATAGGTTTATCTTTATGCACATATATTTAATATTTAACAGATATTTTCTTTTAAAGGATCTTAAAAGTGAGAGAGCTGAGGTAGCAGGGCGTTAACTTTCAAACCAGCTTAGACTACACAGCAAGACCCCACCTCAGACAAAGAGGAAAGTAAATAAACCACAGCACACACATCCCATGGAAAATGTTAGTAATGAAAAGGACACGAGGACGAATCTCAAAACAACACGCTCCGTGGGAGAAGGCAGCTACCAAACCCATCTATTGCACAACTCTATTTATGTGAACCGCCTAGAGAAGGTAAATCTAGAGACCGAATTGATTAGTGGGGGCACTGGAGAGCATGGGAAACTTTGGGGGGTCACAAAAATGGGGGGGCAGCTATACAGCTTTCAGTGTACTGAAGTCCACCGAGGTGCCTCAAGTGGGTGAGCTCAGGCTGGGAGAGCCTTAGAAAGCTGTTAAAGGGGAATCCTAGCATATCTGAGTTACAGTAAAGCAAGTGGACCAGTGAGGACCAGCTCCAACTCCTGCCCACTCCTGTTCTGTTCTCTTCTGCTTTTTCTCTGAAACCCTCATCTTGTCACTTCAGTATAGACCTAGAGGAGCCAGCAATCAGGGCTCACATGGTTCACTAAATCTAAGGAAGGATGGAAGGATGGTTTGTGAGAGAAAGATCAGAGGTGCACCCTTGATGATGGAAGGGTTCAGGACTAGCCTGGGCTACCAGAGACCCAGAGAGAGAGAGAAAGAGAGAGAGAGACAGAGAGACAGACACAGAGAAACAGAGACACAGAGAGACAGAGACACACAGAGAGATAGAGACAGAGACAGAGAGTCAGGCAGACAAAGAGACAGAGAGATCTAGAGAGAAGAAAGATACAGTTACGGAGGTGAAGCACACTGCTGCCAACTGGGAGAAGGGAGAGGATGCCAAGGACTCTAGCTGCAGAAAATTGCTTATTTATATTTTTGCCTCAACCCAGATGGTATCTGAGAGAAGTGGCAATAGGAAGAGGAAGTGAAGCCAACACAAACGAGGTGAGATCCGCAGTGCAGAGACCCTGTAAGTCACCCCAGCTACAAGAAAACCCTGCTTCCTTCTCTGAGTGCTTAACTAAATTCTTCTGGAAACATCCAGGACCAACAAACAGAGAACAAGCCATAAATTGTGAACCCCCCAAATCCAGGAGACCCTGGCACTTTTGTGCCCATCAAGATGAGGGCAGCTTTCTGGAGAGGTGCAGCGGAAATGCTGGAGAGACATAGCATTGATCCCAGAATACAGTAGCACCGGGACAAACGCTTTTTAGCTCAATAACCTTTCGCTCATCCCTGGGCTCCAAGAACACTCTCTCTGATTTCCTGGCAGAAGTAAAGCCCGGGCCCCTGTTGTCTTTCCCTACCGGAAGTGGCAGTTCTCCTTCCGGTCTCTCTCCGTATCCCCTCCCCCTCCCCTCTCCTCCCTCCCCTCCCCCTCCCCCTCTCCCTTCCTCCCTCCCTCCCTCCCTCAGCTAATTCTCAAGATGTGCTGAAATGAGACTCCTGCTCTCCACAAATTGTGGAGAGACGCTTGGAGCAGACGGGCATTCTGGGATGAGCTTTGTCAAACAACCCACCAGATCATGTAGCTGTGAGACATCGGTCTGTTTACTATGTGGAAGAGTACGTGCCTGTAATTCTAGCACCTGAGAGTAGAGACAGGAGGATTAAAAGTTTACAGCCACCTCTGACTATTCGGTAACTTTAAGGCCACCCCGGATGACATGAGACCCCGTTTTTGAAAAGTTTCTTCAAACTGGTTCAGAATGGATTGTGGTGATGGGGATATTCTTAAACTGGCAATAGTAGTAGTTGCATAATTAGGTGGATATGCCGGGGAGGCATCAAGTTCTTCCTTGTTGAGCATCCCGCTTTCCCTCCACCACCGTACTCATTTCAGAAGAGGGAGCTATGCAACAAGATTACAGATTGGACCCCACAGTCCCCTGCACACACATGCTGGTTTGCTCATAAGTGGCTTCCTGAAGACAGAAGCCAAGTGGAGCAGGGATTTCTAAAGACACGGGACAGCGCGTGGAAGCCTGTGGAAGCCTGTAGCTGTGACAGAGGTTGGTAGCTCCTGGGCGAGTCGCTGAGGGTCCCTGAATGATACCGGAGGGCTAAAAAGGAGCCGAACAACACTTCTGTGAACTCACATGACACCAGTGCGTTTCAGGGCTTCGGAAGAAGCAAGATAGAAATCATTTGTTCTCGGCAACCTCTGCGCTGTCCCAGGATGCTTGAACAATCCCTACTCTCCCCATCCACTGCCAATCTGATTGCCTGATGTGCTCCCGAAACTATTTTGGCCAAAGAAAACCCTATTGCTTATCCGATGTGAATGTCATAAACTAGGACAATGGAGAGAAAGAGTCTGGGGTGTGCAAGGCAAGTTGGCAGAGGCCGACGGGCTCTTTCTGTCAGCAGCACAGAAGGGCAGGCACCCTTAGGGGCAAGCGCCTATGTTACTAGACTCTCAAACTGTCCATTCCTTTGGTTTCAGCTGAAACCATTCTGGGAAAGAGATGCCGCATACATCTGAAAATACACTTGCCGGTCATTATCATTACTCTTCTTTTGAGTTAAGGACCTGTATGTAGCCCAGGCCAGCCCTTGAATTCCCAGCAATCTTTCTGCCTCAGCTGCTTGAGAGCTGGGATTGCAAGTGTGCCCAGCTATGCCCATTTCCTGTATGCTGCCCTTATGACATGAACTGAGCATGCCCAGAGGAGTCCTCATCCACCATTTTCACCTTTTAAATGTCTACCCCAGGACTCTGAGTTGACTGGTCAAATGAACTTAAACTGAGCATGCTCAGTACCGCGGACCTCCCCCAAGGTGTTTTTCTGGATGATTGTGTGGGCGCAAACGACTCTGGTGCACTCCTGACTCGTTGTAATAAACCTTGCTCCATTCTTCCCTCGCCTGGTCGTGTTTGTTGGCCATGCCCTGCCCACAATGTACAATTAAAGTGTCACACACTCCTGTTTGGACATGGCTACCATTTCCCTACCAGGCACGTGTTCACAGAGCTGGTTGAGGGTTTATTCTTACCACACGCGTAGGCAACAGTGAGGTATTTTTTCACTCCGGGAAGACATGGGCTTCCGAAGTGGTAGTTATCGACGAGGACCTTACATCTCTGCTTCCCGTAGCACCTTCTGGACAGGACTTGTGAAGCCGTGTAAGACAGGCAGTCTGGAAGGGAAGGGGCAGGGAGAGCGTCAGGCTGGTCTGCGCTTGGCACAAGAGCACTTGCTATAGATGCATAAACACACAGGGCTGACCAAACAATTTCTCTGTCGATCTGTCTCATTGGATCACCCAAGATGCTTTGCGCCAGCTTAGCCATCAGTCCCTAGAGAGCCCTGAGTTTGTCTTGAGAGCCTGCTGGCGCCATCTGGGAACTCTGATGTAGTCCTTGTCAAAGGACCTGCACATTTGACTCACACCAGGCTCTGCAGAAGGTAACTGGCTGGATACAGAGCAGATGAAATAAACACGCAGAACACGGAGGAGGTTCTTTCTCACTTCACGACCGCTACACGTTGAAATGTCTGCCTCGCTTAAGACTTCCTTCTACATGACCACATGCTCTATGTGGAATATGTCTCCTCCTCCTCCTCCTCAACCTAATTCCTGTTGTCCGGCCCACTGTAGGACCCCAGAAAGCAACCAGTGGAAGAATGAACTAGTGAATTCAAGGTCCTGCTGTTAGTACATGGTCACAATACTATCGCCAGATTGGATGGATTAGCCATGCTATGTTCTGATGCTCTCCCCGAAGTTTAAGTGCTGGAGGTCTGAGATGGCTCCATAGTTAAGAGCTGCTCTTCCAGAGGATCTGAGTTGTTCCCAGCACTCACACAGAACAGCTCAGAGGTGTCTGTAGATCTGACTCCCAGGGATCTGGTATCCCCTTCTGGCCTCTAGGGTAAAACTGGGAAGAGGAGACAGGAGAGTCCCTGGTGCTCGCTGGCCAACCAGCCTTGCCTACTTAATGAACTCCCGACCCAGGAGAGACCCTGTCTCAAGAAACAAGGTGGCTGGCATCTAAGGAGCAACACATGTGGTTGTCTTCTGGTCCATATACACACATGCACACATGTGCATTCTCACATAAACATGTACAAGTACACCCACTCACACACAGGCGCGTGTGCGCGCGCGCGCGCGTGTGCACACACACACACACACACACACACAGAAGAGGACCTGAAGGGCTGCTGGCTCTGTCTCTCCTTGTGACGCTCTATGCTATAACAAAATGCAAACCCTCAGATGCTGCTGGGAGACCAGGGCCCTCGCAACTTTGAACTAAATGAACTCCCATTCTTTACGTTACTTTGTTTCTGTTTTTTCCTTAGTAGCAACAGAGCACTGACTACAGCTAAGATCAAAGACTAACACAGCTCCTGGGGTCAAGATTTAACACAATATCAGCCTCAGGGGGAACAGTAATGACTAAAAGCATGACGTCAGATCAGGCGGGCCAGTGTCCTTGCAAAGCCTCAGTTTCCCTACCTGGACAACAAATGCTCTGGTTCATGGGCCAGTGTGATTATCATCCGAAACCCTTCATGGATAGTGTCTGGTGTTGGCACCTTGGAGACCTGGTCACCATCAGTGACATCAGGCCACCTGGTATTAGAATGGCTCTTAAATGTCCTCCCACAACCTTTGTACAGGATTGCTTCTCAGTGTGGTGCCCCTGAGAGGTAGACAGGCTTAGAGAAAGTTTTTTCAGGCATCAAGGATGTGACCTTGATGGGAGTGTTGGACCCTGGTCCCTTCCTCTTCCTCCCTTTTTGGTGCTGTGGTCATGAGGTTACAAGAATGACGGCAGAGGCCATTGTGACTAGCAGGGAAAAGTAGGGTTTGTCATCCCTACATACTTATTGGAAGGTCCTTCCCAACATGTTATGTTGAGACAAGGCTTGACTGTATACGCAAGCAAGGTAATCCTCCTGCCTCGCCTCCTGAATCTTGGTTATGGTAGGCCTGGGCTACAAAATAAACTTCTGTAAATGTAAAAATAAAATCTGTGTTGAAGTAGAAGCCACTGTTTAAATGGTGAGAGTCTTCAGGTATGTTTTTTAAATCTGCAAAAGTTTCTGTAACATTATTCAAACTATTCTTGGGACAATTTAGCTTTTCACAGACACTACAGGGCATTTACCTGGGGAATAACTCCAATCCTCTCTGTGTTCTTCAAAACTCCTTTCTCGTTGCTTTGTAAATCGTGTGCTTGAAACTTAGTAGGTATATTTTTGTCTTCAGATTAAAAACATTGTTCAGGGACTGGAGAAGTGGCTCAATAATTAAGAGTCTCTGCTGCTCTTCTGGAGGACCTAAGTTTAGTTGATCACACTGAGATCCTGACATCCTCTTCTGGTCTTCTTGGGTACTGCACACACACACACACACACACACACACACACACACACAGCATACATACACACAGCACACACACACACACACACACACACACACACACACACACACACACGAATAAAAAAACTTTGCAGTTGTTTCTTCTAAGCCACAATTCACGTATATACACAAAAGACTAGAACCAGCCCCTTTTCCACTAAGCTCCCCTCTCTGAACAGTAAAGTCCTCGGTTCTCCAAAGGGCACATGTTGCCATGCAAGGAAGACTGAGCCTGTATGAGCTTAAATTTTTATCTTAGAAATCAGAGGTTTTAATATACTAGTCCCATTATTTCTTTTACAAATTGTACAAGAGTTCATATTTTAAAAATATAGATAAAACAACACTGGAGAGAGAAAAATCCCCAGTAAATCCTGCTTGTCGGGAAGGAGACGCTTCGTGCCTGTTCGTCTTTAAGGACATCCCTCTGAGCCAAGGGTGGAGGTAGACACTCACAATCCCAGCACCCGGGACGTGGGGACAAGAGGAGCAGGAGTTTGTGTTATTCCTGAGCTACAGGAAACCCTTTTTCAAAACAGGAGAGGGAGCTGGAGAACAGCTTGGTCAGCAGTTTAGAGCACTGGCTACTTTTGCAGAGGATCTGGTTATGTTCCCAGCACCCACACAGTGGATCACAGCCATCTGGGACTCCAGTTTTATGGATCTAATGCCTTCTTCTGATCTTCATAGGTACCGAGCAAATAAGTACATATACACAAGCAAAGCATGTGTGCACACAGACTAAAATAAATAAATGTAAAATGATTAAAGACCTCTCCTTTGCCACTGTATCTGTCCCCTCAATGGCGTCACACACATGTAGCTCTGTGTGTGGCTCTTCCCCTTTATTAACATATTTGGGAAATGTAAATATAAGCTTTATTTTAATTTCAGGTTGTGATTTTTAATGATGTGTATGTCTGAAGGTCAGTGTGTAGGTGCGTGCGTGTAAATGCTTGTGCTGGGGTTGGTGTATCATGTGCTTGGGAATCTACTTCGAGTCCTTACACTGAGTCTAACCACTGAGCCCTCTCTCCGGCCTCATCAGCTCTGTTTTTAAAGGGGGCTGGAGAGGTGGCTCAGCGGTTAAAAGCACTGACTGCTCTTCCAGAGGTCCTGAGTTCAATTCCCAGCAACCACATGGTGGCTCACAACCATCTCTAACGGGATCCGATGCCCTCTTCTGGTGTCTCTGAAAAAACAGCTACAGTGTACTTATATATAATAAATAAATAAATCTTAAAAAAGAAAAGGAACTTAAAGACTGCCCTGATTTTCATCCTCTTGTAACACCCAGGGGGACATTCAGGGTTGGGTTTTTTTTTTTTTCTTTCATTTTTTTGACACAATAAGCAATGTCGTGTCAAACTTGCTTAGAGCTAAATGTTTGTATGCAAATTTGGGAGTTTTCATAGGAATTTGTGGTCATAGATTGAACTGTCAAAAATCCAAAGCATGAATGCTGTGACGAATTGGCAAGTTATTATTTGTGGAAACGGTGCCATTGTATACTGCAGGTGAAAAGGAACGTTCTGGAAGGCCCATGCTCTCTTAGAGCTATGAAGAAATAATGCCTAAATGGGGGAGGAGGGGAAGAGCTGTTATTAGTGTTTTCTTGGGCCAGCCTTGTGTGTTGCCGTGGCTGGCATAAAACTCAATATGTAGCTAAGGATGGCCTTGAACTTCTGCCCCTGCTGCCTCCATCTCCCCGAGTCCTCTTGTTACAAACACGCACCAGCCATGCCCAGGTTTTGCAATGCTGGGATCAAAGCCAGAGCCTGGTGCACGCTAGGCAGGCTCCCTCCTACGTGAGCTCCATCCTCAGTCCATCCCGAGTACGGTCCTCAAGACTGATAGAAGAGAGAAAACAGCCACCTAGGTCTAAGCTGTGAGGACCACGGCTGACAGACTCTGAACACCCTCCACGCTTTAGCGGCAGAACTTATCTTGCCTCAAAGACTTTATCCTAGCCGTGACCTCAGGAAGTGGCCAAGGTAATTCAGGTCTGACTCAGGGCTGGCTGCACCCTTATTGATGCTGAGCTCTGAACCGTTCCCAGGACTTTGTTGTTTCTTTAAAGGTGGTTATTTCCCGCCCACACGGGTTTTGCCTCTGTTGCTGCCAAGCTCCCTCCTCCCCAATACATGTGATAACAAGATACTCCACCGCTTGAATTTTTACTTTTTGGCAATTGTTTAACGCCGGGACTGAAGTTAATCGTTCTTGCGAGCCCGTGTTTATTTAGATAATTGGGCTGGCTGCTCTTAAGTGGCCCTGTCTTGGCTGGGGAGAGCTCCTGGCACCTTGATCTTGGCTAAAAAGCCGAGGCCTGCCCACACTTGGCCTTGGGACAGCCTTAGCCCAGCCTTTGAGGCCCATTGTGTTGTGTGGCTTTTCATGCTCTTATTAAGGAAATAGCAGAATCCCTGGAGCCCACCCAGAAAATGTGACCATAGCAGGAAATGACACACCAAGGCGGGGGCACACCCTGGTGCCCAGTTCTTTAGGAAGGCTCCCTCCTGGCTCAAGTTAAACCATGCTCAGAGGGCCAGCGAAGGCTCATTGAACTCACCCTTTCTCTCCTTTTCCCTTCTCCCAGATGGATTTTGGTAGGAACAAGACGAGCCTGGCTCCCTCCAAGATCTCTCAGAAATGCCTCTGGTTGGCCCAACCTCGACACAGAGAACTCAGACCTCCTTCTGTCCGACCCCACAGGACTATTAGATGTCACTTTCCATTGTCACTTATTAGCTGTAACCTCCTTCTTTGATATTCATTTGCTAGGGCAGCAGCAGTGTGCCCCCAGACGCACACCCACCCGGAAGCCTGCTTCTCCACAGTTGTGGAAGTTGGAACTTCAAGACTGAGATGCCATCAGGGCCGGCTCCATGGGGCCTCTGGCTGGCTTTGTCTGTCTTCACGTTTGTCTGTCACACCACCCATGCCCGTGTACAGGCTTGGCTTCCTCTTATTATAAAGGCACACATGAGATTGTTCAGGGCCCAGTTGAATGACCCCACATCAACTTACGCTCCCCTCTAAAGGTCCTATCTGTAAGTAAAGGTCCTATTCTCAGGTACCGGCAAGAGGGATTTCAGTGTGTGCGTCTTGGTGGGACATCCGAATAGAACTCAAGTTTGCAGCCATAGTGAACTGCAGGAATGTATGTCCGTGAGCGCCCTCTTCCTACACGCACCAAGTCTGGTCTGCATACTGTGGTGAGGTTGGCTTCTTATTTGTTTACATCCATTCCCAAAGAAGCCAGCTGCCACCTCACACCCTGGGCCTGTGAGGGGAGGAACCAGTGCCAACCTCCACCCCCCCCCTCCAGCGGTGCCAACTTCTCCCTATCAGTTGGTTACCTTGGGAGTGTAGCCCTCCAACCAGAGATGTAACCTCAGGAGACCTCCCCGCACCAAAAGCAAGAAACTCTGCTCTCAGCTGCCCCCGAATTCCTGCCCCACAGAGGCTGCAAGATGATACGTGTTTTATCGAAGACCGTTAAAATGTGGAGCGTTTTATTACAGGGTAACAGGAAGTGAGTACACAGGTTGAGTTTTAGGAATGTGTGGCTGAGGTGGTGACTTTGGGACTGAGCGGTAGGCGAGAGATAGGAAGAGAATTTTTGAGAAAATTTAGGGGGTTTTATGAAAAACTCAGTATCCAGTGACTTTATAGAAGTCAAGAGAGGCTCCAGTGTGGGCTGCCCCAACTTAACTCTGGAAGGATACAGTAGGCTAGATGTCCCCGCCCCCTGACCCACCCCAGCCATTGATTTGGACATCAAGCAATACCCGGTTACTCTTCTTTATGCTATGCCAAATGAATACAGCTATCTGTGTGCACGAAACAGATAGTTGTGGGAAGTATTGCCCTAGACGAGGCTGTGCTGTGCAACCAATGCTGACCACCTTGGCCTCTGCCTTCCCATAATTCACCTGGTCAGATGGGGCATGGTGGCTGCCATCTTCCCTGTGGTCCCAGAGCACAGTTGCAGGCGTAAGCACTCTTTCCCTTGTGTTCACTAAGAGAGTGTGTTCTGTTGATAGTCAGACACTGGGCATTCCTGGGGGTGTATATCACAGCACAGTGGAATCACTCCTGTGACTTCAAGTGTGCCACACACACATATTGAAATCTACCATGATGGGGTGGGGAAGCCTCTCATAGTCACCCAGTCAGCTCCTCTTGGAACCACTCTATGTATGACACAGGCAGAACCAAAGTGGTCCGCACTAAGAAAACTTGGGGCTATTAATAATAAATAGTGTTTTTAAAAGGAGATAGAAGTTGGGAGGTAGGTAGGTTGGGAGGTCCAGGGGGAGTTGAATGGAGGTGGTATGATGTGGATAAGATCAGAATGTCCTGTATACAGGTATGAACATATCAAATAATAAATAAAATGCTAATATAGAAGCCAGTAGCCAGCTCTATGTAGCAAACCCAAGCTACAAATTCTGATATAATAGAGTGTGGGATATTTACAGTAGGAAAACCATTCAAGGTTACTCTCTGCTCTGCTAAGGGCTTAAAAAAAATTATGAACTCAGCAATCAATCAATCAGTCAATTAATCAAGACTCCAGCAGGGAGGAAATGTGGAGAAAGGCTAGAGACAATGTATACCAGTACAATGTGCACATTGCATATACATTGTATACACATCCATAGTCCAAAGAAGGAGAATTAAAGTGGTATTATGGAAACCTTCAGGAAAATCAAACATCCAACCGTCAAAGTTGCAGGGCAACCCAGAACTTGTCCTTACTATTTATATATTCAAATCGGTACACATGTGCTTGTCGTACAAATCAGTAAGTTTATCATGTAAGTCAGGATATAAACAAGCCCTACCCACTTCTGATATAAAACATGTGGGGATTTATTCCAAAGGAATAACCCATAGAAAACTATCAGAAGGGGTTGGGGATTTAGCTCAGTGGTAGGGCGCTTGCCTAGCAAGTGCAAGACCCTGGGTTCGGTCCCCAGCTCCGGAAAAAAAAAAGAAAAGAAAAGAAAAGAAAAAAGAAAGAAAGAAAACTACCAGCACACACTTGCCTACAAAATGTATTCCGAAACTCAGAAACAGCAAAACCCTCCCAATATTGGAATCTAAGCAAGATGGTAGGCAGTATTGGCCACATGGAAAAAGACCCTTGCTGCAAAGTTAAGGAAAAAGAGGCCAGAGGATAATTACAGAATTTATTCTTAGACATTAGGACCTCGGAGAAATCCAGAAGAATAAATACCGTGTCATTTTGACGGTTAATATTGTAGTTCGGTCATATTGCTATTTATTACTGTTTGCTGCCGTTATTGTGTTTGCGCCAAAGACAATGGCTGTGTTTTAGAAAGTTTGAGAACTATCTTCTTCCCAGTCTTTGAGTGCTGACGTCATTCTGAGCTGTTGTAGAAGCCAGAATGGTCCGCGACCACTATGTGCCTGACAGGCCATCTCATGGCCACCAAAGCATGGCCTTGCAGAGGGATGCACTGAATCTAAAGCTTGCAGACCTGCCAGACTTTCCTCATCTGCATAGGAAAATACACAAATCAATCCCGAAAGCCAGATGCCCTGGGGCGCCAACCGCAGGGCTCCCTTCACAGGCCCCTGATGAGAACCAGCCCTCAGCTCTGTGTGCTCATCCATCGAGCCCCTGCCAGGTCTAGAGCAAAGGCCAAATGCGCCTTCCTCCTGCTTCAAAGCCATGTGCCTGGGCTGCAGGAATGGCTGGGAACAGAAAGCAGAGGTCTCTCTCTCTCTCTCTCTCTCTCTCTCTCTCTCTCTCTCTCTCTCACACACACACACACACACACCAGCAGCCTGTGGCCCGGATGTGGCCTTGTAGGCATGTTGTCTTTGGCTTATTTCGTGTTTTAAAGTTGGAACATTTTACATTTAAAAAAAGACTGGATTTCCAGCATCTCAGGAGAGCTTAGAGGCTGTGATAACACCAAGCCCACATCCCAGCCTGCAACCCAGAGCCAAGGATGGGCACCCAGCCATGCTTACAAGGGGCCCTGGTTCATTCACCCACCAAAGGTTCAGAGGGCACCCATCCTGTGACAGGCGACACTCCGGTTGCTGACACAGTCCCTGCAGAGCTCAGCATCTGGGAGGATGAGCCACATACTCATTCCGTGGAAGTTTTACTGTGAAGACAGAGTTGATAATAACAGGGCTCTGTTCTGGCGGGTGCTGGGGAAACCTCTCTCCTGTGCCAGTCAAGGTGACTGTGAAGAAGTGTGACCGAGCTGGCCACGTGTGCTTTAGAGATCATGAGGGAAGCAGAGAGAGGAACAGGACCACAGCTGGCTTCTGTGTCTGGTTACAATGGGCAGAGTACAGGTTTCACACAGTGGGGGCGTGACCTGCTTCACTTAAGTGAAACCTTTCAGATGTTGGTCAGTGGAGAAAGAAGGGAACCCCGTGGCCCAGATGAGACATCCCCAGAGTGGGCTGGGAGCCAAGAGGCCGGATTGGAAGTATGCTGTCACCTGGAGGGACAGGAAGTGGGTTTTGTCAGTGGGGTGACAAAGTTTATTTATACAAAAGGGACAAACTGAGGTGTTTCTAGGGAGTGTTTTCCAGGTGCACTCAGCAACCATGATGAATGGTATGCCCATCTGAAGAGCAAAGATTTCTCAGCATCCAGCTTGTCAAAGAAATGTATTAGCCAGCAAAGGTTTGTGTCTTCTAAGAGATTTATGTATTTACTTTATAAATGTGCATAAAAAATGAGTTTATGTGTGTGTGGGGTGGGGGTGAGATGCAGGCCTGAATAGAGGTCAGAGGTCAACATTAGGTGTCTTTGTCTTTTGCTCTTTATCTATCTATCTTTCTTTCTTTCTTTCTCTTTCTTTCTTTCTTTCTTCTTTCTTTCTTTCCTTCTTTCTCTCTTCCTTTATTTGACAAAATATCTCTCTCTAAATCCAGATCTCATCGATTAGCTAGGTTGGCTAGCCCCAAACGTCCAGGCACCCTCCTGTCTCTGCCTCCCAGTACTTGGATTTCAGGGGTGTACCCCCACACTTGACTTCCTTTTTAATGAGATTGCTAGGGACCAGAACTCAGGTCCCCTCGGATCCCCTCAGGTCCTGTCAGGTCCTTACGTTTGCACAGCAAGCACTCTACCACCAAGCCTTCTCCCCAACTTTGTGTGCCTAGCTCTGCCCTGAGGGATGGGTACAGACTTGAGGTTCCCATGTTTGGTCCTCAGGAGCCCCGACTTTCCCTTGAGATCTTTCCATGGCAGCACGGAAAGAAGAAAGGCTTCGGGGGTCATTAGTGCAGCAATGAGCTTCATCTTCATTGCTGTGTGTGTGCTGGGGACACTGAGCCTGGATAAGGGACAGGGTCAGCCATGCAGAAGAGGTAAGCAGGCTACTCTGGCCAGAGCCTAAACTCTTTATTCATACACTAAGCAAGGGCAAGGTCTTCAAGCCACAGATCTTCTGCATCCGCCATATTGTCTCCGGTGTTGGTTACAGCTCTGGGCTGCCCTGGGGAGTCCTCCAGCTCTCCAGGGAAACCTGGGGTCTACTGCTTTGCTTCGCTTGCTTGGGTTCTTTTCCCAGTAACTGCACCTCCCATCCAGCGTCCTCGTGATTTCAGCAGCTGCCTGGTGAGCACAGAGCATTCAGCCAGTGGATCTGCCTACTTGGCTTGTGTGCTCAAAAGAACAGCTGGGGCAGTGGATTCCCTGAGACACACATTAGATTTCATAAGCCTGAGAAACAGGACGTCCTTCACCCAGGTTAGGAAGTGATGCTGAGCCATTGGGGTAACTGAGGGAGTAAAGGGACCTGTCACCAAGCCTGATGGCCAGAGTTTGGTCGGGACCCACAGGGTAGGAAGAGGGAGTCAACTCCCACAAGTTGCCCCTGACCCCTGCACATGCACAAGTATACGATGAATAAACAATGTAGAAAATGTTCTTAAAGACAAGCAGTGAGGAGAGGAGATGCCCTTGGTCCTGTCGGGGCTCGATACCCCAGTGTAGGGGAATGTTAGGGTGGGGAGGTGGGAGGGAGTGGGTGGGTGAGGGAGCATCCTCATAGAAGCAGGGGGAAGGAGATGGGATAGGGGGTTTCTGGAGGGGAAACCAAGAAAGGGGATAACATTTAAAAATATATGTATACATAAAACAAAAAATATATCCAATTAAAAAAAAGAAAAAGAAATGGTGTGTGGAAAGAGGCTCGGGAGAACGCGTAAAGGTACAGAGCCCATGGCAGCATCCTGTATGTGAGTCATCTCTTGAATAGCAAAAAAAAAAAAAAAAAGCTGAGAAGAAGAAGGAGGAGGAGGAGGAGGAAGAGGAGGAGGAGGGGGGGAGGAGGAGAAGAAGGAGGAGGAGGAGGAGGAGGAGGAGGAAGAGGAGGAGGAGGAGGAGGAAGAGGAGGAGGAAGAGAAGGAGAAGGAGAAGGAGAAGGAGAAGGAGAAGAAGAAGAGGATCCTATTTTGCCATCAAGGGTCCCTTGTCTGACCACAGGATGCACATGGCCCATGATGCCCCTACAGGGAGGTTAAGAGAATGACAGTTCTAAAGGTAATGACTAGCCCGGGGACAACACCAGCCTAAGAGTGGAAGTCTCCTGCAGCCCAGGCCACGGTCCCATCTCCTAACTCAGGAGGCATGGAGACTCTGAAGAGGGAATTCGCTCAGCTCCTATCTCGGCACGTTCAAAGTGATTTGAGAGAGAGAGAGAGAGAGAGAGGGCCGAATCGGTCACTCATGGGTCACTCAGGGATGAAGCATCGAGTAGAGCCATTAACAGAAGATCAGGACTGACCCTTGTGGGCGCCTCTTGGCCCATTTGGGAATCACACACGTGACACAGAAGACTCTAGAAAAGAGCAGCTGAGAGCTGGTGCCTTTGGGGCCTGCCAGGGCTGCCCTGTGACAGAGGTGCACCAGGAATGGGCATGGGCTCATGAAATGCTCAGCAAGTAAAGGCCCTTTCTGCCAAGCCTGCCAACCTGTGCTTAGTCACCGGGGCCCACACTGTACGGAGAGAACCAGTTACTCTGAGTTACCTGACAAAATCCATATGTATACTTTGGCACGTGCAAACAGTCCTTCCCATGTAACTAAGAGAGAAACTGCACATGGGTCTCTGTGACTACAATTTTTAGTTGCTATAATGAAATACTTGAGGCTGTGTAACTTTAAGGAAAATAGGTTTATTTTGACTCACAGCCCTGGTCCAAGATCAATACTTAGGTATAGCTTTTTTAATGTCAGGAGAAAGCATGGGGCTTCACACAGCTTCACATACAAGTGTGTGCCTCTTCTGATCTCTCCTTCCTCGTCCACAGCCACCAGCACTGAACCTCGTGCTTTCTCTACTCTGATGACTCTACCTAACCTTCAACTTTGCCCAAAGGTCCCACTTCTAAATATCATATCACTCAGCTTCTTCCTTCTCGGCACCTTCCAGTGGGGAGTCTCAACCCAGGAGCCCTTGGGAGCACACTGAAGTCATATGTAAACCATAGCACCCTTCTCTGTCCACCTCACAATGCAAAATCCTATGTTTCTGCCCACAAGAATCCTACAGCCTTAGGCTCAGTCTTCTGACATTCATTCCAAAGCCTCAAGGCTCAGCAGAGACTCAAGCTGACTCAACAGTTGAAAACCTGGACAATCAGAACACGGTCCATTTCCAAGATCTAAGGGTGAAACAGGGGTAGTGCTCCTGCCCCAAAGGAAGGAACGGGAAAGTGGGGAAGAATGCTCAGCCTGAAACGAGACTGAAATCCTGCAGGGTAAACACTAAACCCTAATGTGCCAAGGCCAGCCTCTCTAGCACAGTGTGAGGGGAGAATTCCAAGCCTTCCTCAGTGAAGGCTGCAGGTGTCCATGGCTATACCTTTCTCAGACGGACAGAACCCTGTCTCTGAGGAAGGACAGGGAGACAAGAGCTGAATGAAATCTGGAAGGCCCACACAAAGGAAAAAAATAGGGTATGAGAAAAACTTGTGGGCTAAGACCAGAGGAGGCCTGCTAGAATTACCTATGGGTACTCCAGGAAGTCTGGGATGAACTGTGGCATTTATAAGGTACTCCCAACACACGGGGTGTGTGAGAAGCCTGAACAATGCAAATTAACAGAGCTCCCCATTGTGAGGTGTAAAAGTCCACATGACTTGTATAGTCGAGGCTCCTTCTGGATTCCTCTCTTGTGACTGCATTTTTTTTAACAAGACAGGATTTCTCTGTATAGCCCAGGCTGACCTTGAACTCACAGAGATCTGTCTGCCTTTGCCTCCCAAGTGCTAGGATCAAAGGTGTACACTACCACTGCTCGGTTAAAATGCATTCTTAATAAATTCCTTCACTTTGCTTGCTCCTAACCACATCAAATTCCTTATTCAAATTTGAGAAGCTGGGAACCCCAACAGGTACCAAACTCTGGCACCCACCATCAGCTACTCTATACCTTGCCTCACCTGGGGGCTTCCCACAGCGGTTGCAATCCATGGTTAGCTTCTGCCAGGCTTCCCTTTGAAACCTCAGGGGAAACCATCATGACGCCACAACTGCACACCTAAAATTCCAGCCTGGCATGGATGCCAAGGGCCAGCACCCACAGGAGCTGCAAGCTGGCCTGTTTGACTCCAGGCCTTTTTCCAGTTGCTCTGATCTCAGCCCTTGGCTGGCTTCTGTCCACACTAATGTCTCTAGCAAGTGTTTTTCCAGCCACTCCTTTAGAGCTTGTTCTTTGGTCCCTCCTTGGCCAGACTGAGAGGTTTTCAAATCTTTCCCTTTGGTCCTGAGTTTTACTATACATCTGACTAAAAGCAGCCAATAATGGCCACATGGCAGTAAGAATCTTGGTTGATCTGAAATCACATTTGCCCAGTAAACAAGTCAGTCATCTTTACATGTAGTGTTCCTCTGGGTTTTAGGGTGTGGACTCCATACAGCAGGGTTCTTTGCTATTTCATATAAGAATAACCTCCCTCCTATTTTCTAAGGGGCTCCCTGTTTCCATCTAAGACTACTTTGCCAGTCTCTTCTGACCCACCCCCAGAACTGGCCAGCAACATTTGACTTGTAGCAATACAAACTTTCCCCAACCCATTTCCCCAGACTCCTCTGACCTCTGCACATTATTCAGTTTCCAAGCCACTTCCCTCCACATTCTCGGATATAGATATAGTAATAACCCCATATACTGCCAGTGCAAATTTCCTGCATTAGTTTTCTGGGTTTGGTTTTATTGTAACAAAATACCTGAACTGAGTAACAATGTAAAGAAAAGCGGCTTATTTTGACTTATAACTCCAGTCTAAGGGCAGGAGCCTGTATCCGATGATGACCTTGCTGTCAGTTTCTAGACAGCACAGGGTACCACATAACACAAGACAGGGATGCCTCCTCTGGTCTCACCTCTTCCTATAAAGGAATCTGGGGGTTCCACACTGATAACCTTATCTGCCTCCAAAATTCAGACCTCTATATGCCTCTGTAACACTTTCTAACATTTTAGTATGGAAATTTTTCCCATCAGAGATTAAATTTTAGCACACGATCCTTGAAAGACATACAAGCCACATCCCAACATCATAAGGCCTTCGAGGCATGTGCTCCTAGCAACAATACAGTATGATGTATACTTGTGTCATATATCATAGGTGCGATATTATAGAAAGTATTATAAACAATTGACATTGAGCATTGACTTCATTGGCATTGACTTCTACAGACGCATTGAGCCCTTTTCATATCTACGCTAGATGTGTGTGGCTGATGGACAGCAAGGTGGACACTTCTGGCAACAAAGGGAATATATCCGTACCTGTTGAATAGAGGAACTTTCCTCTAGTATTTGCCATTGTGCTTGGGCTAACCCGCAGTTGCAGAACTTGTGCACATGAAGAGCCAGCTGTAACCACTCCTTCCTCTTCTGTTTACTTATGGCCTCCTTCTGTGGTGCTGGAAGGCCACTCCGTGACTGGGTAGATTATTCGTTGATGAGTTCCCAGTGCCTAGAACGGGTTCTGCATACAGCAGCTGCACCTTGACTTTCCCTCTCATGCTGCTACAAGCCACATCTCACTGCTGACCCGGGACCACAATCCACTCAGACAACAGCCTAATGACAGCCAAATAAAATCGCCTACCAAAGGGGGGCAGCAGCTCCGCCCCAGAGGAACAGATGTCTGTCTGCTGGGTCCTCCGGCCGTAGGCGGCAGAGTAGATGTTGAGAAACTTGGACCCGTGGCAGTGAAGCTTCAGTTCCTGGTCTTCACACACTGTTTTGTTTTTCAACTCATCTGGAGGAGAAGCGGAAAGCAGCGACAGATTAGCCTCGCTGAGAGGGAATGACTGCAAACCCAACACCACACACATGGGAGCTGGCGGCTCATGCCCATAATCTCAGCACTGGGGAGGGGCCCGCAGGAGGACAGGAAGCTCAGGATAACCCTCGCGCTCCCAGCTGTATAGAAAGCGTGAGGCCATTCGGAGATACACGAGACTGCTTTTTTTTAAGGGGGAGGAGGGGGTCCGTCTTGTAATTCCAGTGCCCAGGAGGCTGAAGCAGGAAGATCTCTGCGCTACCATAATAAAAAAATCTCTCATTACATATCATACAGAGCTCATTTTCCCTGAACTACGAAGGTAAAAAGTCTTGGCTTAAAAAAAAAACTAACAATTAATCATACGATAGAACCATCCATTTAACCCAAAACTTAAACTTTTGTGTACGTGTCTGTGTGTGGGAATGAGTATCTCAATGCACGGATGGACAGCTGACTGCGGGTTTTCTCCTTTTGATGTGAGTTCCAGGGACTGACCCATGTCACCAAGCCTGACAGCAAGCCTGTTTACCCATGAAACCATCTTGCTGATTCAAATAAAAATTTATAATAATGTCTTCCTCTCATCCCTCCTTCCCTCCCTCCCTCCCTTCCTTCCTTCCTTCCTTCCCCCTACCCCCTTGAGACATGGCTTCTTTTCTGAGACATGTGTAGCCTGGCTGCTTTGGAACTTGCTCTGTAGATCAGGCTGGCCTTGACCTCAGATACCTGTCTGCCTTTGCCTCCCATGCTGGAATTAAATGCTTGCAGCACCACCACCCATCAATGATTTTTTCTTTTTAAAAGTAATAGTTTCTTTCACTATAATCTGTGGGTATGATCAAGGAGTAGATTCAAGGGACTTGGGCACAAGACAGATGGGACATACGGTCAAGAGAACACGGTTCAGGAAACTTCTCGGTGTTGAACTGTTTATTTAAAATGGGCGATTTCGAGCTATAAGAATTATACCTTGGGATACTTTAAAAATAATGGTAGTTGATACTGAGGGCTTCCCTCCACTCGTTCCTGCTCTCCACACTTTAGATGTAGTAAAGAACTTCACTCAAAATGGCCATTAGGGGAGCTGCTGTGTCACAGCCTGCAGGAGCAGGAGCTAATGACAAGATGGTTGTCTGGAGGGAGTCAGCTTCCCTAAGAAATCTCTTGGGGCTGGGAATTTAGCTCAGTGGTAGAGCGCTTACCTAGGAAGCACAAGGCCCTGGGTTCGGTCCCCAGCTCCGAAAAAAAGAACCAAAAAAAAAAAAAAAAAAAAGAAATCTCTTGCCTTCTGTGTCCCTCCTTAGCTCACGTTTGTCTTCCACTCTGCTGATTTCAGATCCTCATACACCTCAAGACCGAGTTCTCCCAATTGTGATCTGAGACCCACTGATGAGTCTTGAAATCAAGTAAGAGAGTTGTCACCAGGAAATTTAAAAACTACAGACTGGCTGGGAGTGGCCACATACGGCTGTGATCCCAGCCCGGGCACAAAGGCCCAGAGTCTGAGCTACATGGAGAGTCCTGTCTGGGCCCTCGCTCAGGGAAGAAAGAGGAGGAGGGGAAGGAGGAAGAGGGGGAAGGGGAAGAAGAGAGAGAGAGAATGAGGAAGAAGAGGGGGAGGAGGAAGAGGAGGAAGAGGAGGAAGAGGAGGAAGAGGAGGAAGAGGAGGAGAAGTAGACGGAAGGAAAAGAGAAGAGAAGCAGAAGCAATAGAAGGAAAAGCAGAAAGAGAAAAAGAAGCAGAAGGAGGAGGAGAAGCAGAAGCAGGAGGAGAAGCAGAAGCAGGAGGAGAAGGTGGAGATGAAGAAAAGAAGAACAACTACAAGAAGAAGCAGAAGCAGCAGAAGGAGAAGCAGGAGGACAAGGAGAAGACGATGAAGATGAAGAGAAGAAGAGAAAGAAACAGAAAAGGAAACAAGAATGATTAGAAATCATCAAAACATCAAAGGGCGTTCCGTCAGGACAAGCATGGCTATAATTTCAAGCAATCGCCTTTCAGTTGTGTTAGTATGAGTGTGTACCGTGTTGGGCCAATAAGCACAATGTTTTTGTTTTTGTTTTTGTTTGTTTTTTGTTTTTTGGGTTTTTTGTTTGTTTGTTTGTTTGTTTGTTTTAACTGTGGTTGGAGTCCAAACGATCTGAAAGCTCTCACCATAAGGCTTCCAGAAAAGCGTATTTAACCCGACCCAGAGTTAGGGCAGCTGGCTGGCCTTCCACAGAACCAATACTGCTTAAGCTCTGAAATTAAACCATGAAAGAAAACCATCTGTAGCAACAAAGCCCACCTTCCTGTGACTTTGAAGTTCCTGTGATTCTTCACCAAAAGCCCCAAAAGAAGCAGAAAGACCAAACCTTGGGTCATAGGCAGGGAGAGACTTCAGATCTCAAGATGTAAGCCAGCTTTAGTGGTGAGCCTCGGGAGTGGTTTTTAATATAGTCAACCTCCTACTCCTCCTGCAGGTGGATTTCTGTGATTTTAGGTAACCCGCAACCAATGACAGCTTGGTAATGATAAGTAGAAAATTCTAGAAGTAAACGTTTCCTAAAATTTAAACATTCCTATTCTCAGTAGTTTGCTGCACTCTTCTGCAACTGGGCTCTGTCTACACAAGATATGAGTCCTTCCTTTGCCCAACGTTTCCACCCTATATATGTTACCTGCCCATTAGTCCCTTGGTTTATTGTCTTAGTTATCAGATCTATTGTCGAAATATTGAAATATTTATATTCAAATAACCCCGATTTTACTGCCTAACAGCTCCAAAGTACAAGAATGTTGATGGTGGCAATTTTATTATTGCCATAGTTATAACTTTTATTATTAGTTGTGACAGATCTCTCACTGTGCCTAATTTACAAATTAAACTTTATCATTGGTGTGTATCTATATAAAATCACAGTCTACATAGGGTTTGATAATATTCGTGGCTTCAGACATCCATGGAATCTCTCGGAGATTGTCCCTCTGGATAAGGGCAAATGATTATGTATTTTAAAGAAGAAATTCCAGGCAGTTGCCCAGCCTGATGCCTATGGGCCACACATAGCTATTTACAAACGCAGCCGACACAAATCCAGGGCTTACTTTGTAGGTGATAACATCACACCACAGTCGTAAAAGGTTGCATATGCCTATGAGCGTGATCGACATGCAATCAGCAATAGCCAGGCCGTTGATGCTCACAGATTCCCGTCTTCTCTGCTCACTTGACGCACAGGAAGAACTGGTGAATCAGGGCAAAGAGCCCAAGGTCATGGCACACATTTAAAAGACCCCCAACTGGCTCACCGCAGTGTCAGCATGAGATTTTACACTTAAATCCAAGGAAAAGTTTGTCTTCTTCTAAATAAAGAGACCACTGCCTCTGTGTCTTGGGGCACTGTGTCTGAGTAGGTGCTCAACCTCACCAACAATGACATTTCCTTTGACGTCAAAGGCCCAGAGTGACAGCTGACATTTGATGCATAAAACATGGGAGCCACGTCAGAGAGCTTTGCAGTCAGAACGTGCTCGAAATGCCTGCCAGGAACAGAGAGCCTTCAAGGCAGAGGTGGGAGAAGTTGGCACAACCAAACTTCAACGTGAACCTTTTTAGTTCATGGCTAGTTTGGTTTCTTTACATTGAAACAGTTACTATATAGGTCAGGCTAGCCTTAAACTCACTGTGTAGCTCAGGCTAGCCTTGAACTGTGCCTCAGCCACCCAAGCACTGAGATTGAAGGCCTGTGTTTTAAAAAACTTTTAAAAACAAGACTTATCCCCCCTCCTCCCCCTCTCTCCCTCCCTCCCTCCCTCTCTCTCATCTCTGTCTCTGTCTCTCCTTAAGTTAGCATTTAAAAATATTACAAAGTGTTCATTTTATTTATTTAATGTATATGAGTACTTTGACTGCATGTATGTATGTATGTGTGTATGTATGTATGTACGTATGTATGTATATATGTATGTATATACATGTACTACATGTGTGCTTGGTGCCAGCAGAGTCCAGAAGATCCTTTAGTACTGGAGCTACAGAATGTCGTGAGTCTCCATATGGTTGCTGGGAATTGAACCCAGGATCTCTGGAAGAACAGTCAGTGCTCTTAATTACTGAGCCACCTCTCCAGCCCTGGTTATTACAATTTTTTAAAGGCACACCATGGAATAAATATTAGCCATGACTCTTTGATTAACGAAAGCCCAGTCATTCAATGGCAGCAAACCCCACTGAAGGTAACAGGGCACCCATGTGTAAGGCTTCTAGATGCCCTGTCCCTGACTGTGCATCCGCAGCAGAGAAGCCTGGTGCATGCCAGGTTGCTTCCTGCTGTGTTGTATTGAGTTTCGTGATTGCAGATGTGCAGGCTGTCACCTAAGAGTACAGTTTTGGGGTTCTAAAGGAGCAGGGGCCTCCTAACATAACTGCTGCCCTCTAAGGGGAACCGAGCTGCTCTGAGATCTAGATAGACTCCCAACAGTGAGTCGCTGACACACTTGGAAAGAGCCCAGCAGAAGCCTGGGAAGGCAGACGCAGGACTCTGTAGAGACCAGTGTAGGCACCCCCTTTTTGGTAAACAGTCCCTCCCTGACCTGAAAGGACTATGTCCAAATAAACCACAGTGGGTTAAAAAGTCATCTAGTTGAAAATACGGACGTTAATTTTTTACCAGAATTTTTTTCTTAAAAAATGTAGATTGTGTAAATAAATTAAAAAATATCCAATAAAAAAACTGCAAAAAAGTACATTGTAACACATGTAACACACCTAAGCTACAAACACATTATCGGTTCTCCTTGTGATCAAATGACCAATCGGGTGCCGGAGCTGCCAAGCCTGATGACCTGAGTTCAATCCCTGTACGAATATGTTGGAGGGAGAGAGCCGAGTCCTGCAAGTCTTCCTCTGCCCTCCACATACATGCCCTGGCATGTTCCCTCCCCGCTCGCACTGTGGCTGGAAGCTACTGCTAGGTGTTGTGAGGAAAGAGAGTACTGTGTGTGGATAGCTCAGGGAAACACAAAAATTCAAAACTTGCTGGGTTCAATCCCCAGCACCATAATAGATAAATATTCAAAGTCTAGTCCTTCCCACAATGCACATCACTTAGTGTCTGGACCAGTTCGCTTTTACATCTCAGCAGTGGAAGGTCGGAGGGGCAGCAATCTGCCGTGACAGGAGTAGCTAGACATTGATCTTGCTCACCACCGCCACTGCAAGGCAGTGTTAAAGTTGAGATGGACACTTGGTTGCCTGGATTGTGTCCTCATACTCTCTGTACTGACAATGCACCGCATCCTCACCAGCTCCCAGGATGCATCTGCCCCAGGAGCATCACTGCTTGTCAGAGTGCACATCAGTGACCAGAACTAGTTAACCTGTTTGTTGGCATGCTAGCCAGCCCTGACTCCGCTCAACTCCACCACAGGCCTGTGGTAGGCATCTCACAAACGCATATTGGGGACATTTCTTCACTGCACGGCTGGGCAATGGAGCTTCTGCAAGCCACTGTCCAAGATTACACAGCAAAACCAACTCTGGTCTATAGCACTTGCCAATTTCCCTGGTGTCAATTCCCTTGTCCTGCGGACTTCTCAGGACTCAAAACCAGGAAGAGATGGGCCGCTCTGTATGGCAGCATCAGACTCAAAGACTGCTCTGAGTGGCAGTACTGGACTCACGGACCACTCTGCATCACAGCCCCGGAGGCAGCTGTGGTTGCAAGGATCACAGCAGAACAAGGACCAGAGACTTCAAAGGAAGGAGGGCGGAAGAAAAAAGGCCTCCAAAACCGCCTTCCAAAACTCTGACTGCCAAGGACCAGGTCACACGGCCTCCATGCCTCATCTTTCCCCTGGGGCAGTCAGAGTGGGGCTTTACCTACCCTGCACCTCCCGGTGCAAACATCACTGTGGTTTGTTTCCTCCAAATTCATACTTGTGTACAATCCCCATTGGGAAGTCATAAGAGGGTGGACATTTAATGTAACTGTGATGTTTAGAGATGGGCTTTTTCTGTATTAGGACTAGAAAAAGGTTAACCACATTGGTGTAAGGCTGGGGACATATCTATGTTCTGTGTCTCCAGTCCATAATACTCACACTCTCACCACCCTCTTCTCCAGTTGCAGGCAGTCTGAGCGACTGCTTCTGAGAGGAATATTTGCTTTCCTCACGGAGGTGGGAACTAGGGGTAGGGAAAAGGATGCCAAATCTAATGGCAACCAAGGGCACAGTGGAGTTTCTCTGAGTCAGCCGCAGAAGGCCCACAAAGGATGCGGAGACTCTGAGGGATGCTCTTCTTCTGTTGGCTAAGACAGGGGTTGTTGGGTTGGGAGTGCTAGGGGTGCTGGAGGGAGCTGGAGGGGGCTTGGGGGGGCCTGGGAGGAGGGTTCTTCAGGCACTCTTCAACATCTAGGTTTGTTTGTCACTGCTTACACTCTACAATAGTGTATGTGTGAGTGTGTAAGACAGTGTGTGTGCAGTGTGCATGTACAACAGAGTGTGAGACAGTATGACGTGTGAGTGGGTCTGCATGGTTAAGAGGGTAGAAGGCCACAGCAATGTGTATGTGATGGGGCACAGGAGGGTCTCTTGTGTGCTGTGAGTGTACAGATGTGTGCATGTACGAGTCTGGGTGTGAGTGTGTTTGCAGGCACAGTACCAAGGGGTCCTTCTATCATACTCCTGGTCGTTTCTGGGAGATTATTAGAGAAAAGTCTGCTGGCTGCTGAGAGGGTCCCCAACAGACAATAGAGCCAAGTCTTAGGCTACTAGTGTTTTAGAATGGACAGAGATCAAAAGCAAAAACAAAAAGAAACAAACAAACAAAAAACAAAACAAAAAAAACCCAGTTGAGTTTGGGACAACATAGAGGGTGCTGTAGAAACAAACTATCGTTCCTAACATCCTGCTACATACTATTGCTACAATGTCTTTTCAACACTCATTTATTCAAGCAAAGCCTGCTAGAAAGACAGTGTGAGAGACCTCATGTGAGAGTCCAGCTATAAATTTTTGTGTTCCTGTGTCTGTGTGGGTGTGAAAGTAAAAGGGAGCCTTAATAGAGGAAAACAGAGACTTCAAGGAGGTGGAGGGAAATGAATAAAAATGTGTGTGATGTGAGGTTGGAAAGGGAACAACTGGGAGTGGAAAGGTGGGGAAGGGGGACAGGGGATGAGGGAGGGGGAGGGGGACAGAGCCGTGGGAGAGCATCAACCAAAATATGTATGCTAATTTAAAACAAAGGAAAGAAAGTCTGAAGTCACCAATCCCCTGGGCTTGTTGCAGGCACATCCCAGGGGCCTGGAAATGGGACAGCTCCTTGAAGAGGGATTACTTAGAGTTTACAGTGGGCTGATCATAAAGCTCTGTGCACCCTGGATGGCAAAAGTCAATGGAGAAAGCACAAGAACGAGAATGCAAGCGATTACTTCTGCACACCATGCATCCATGAAACTGGGGACAGCCAGTTCGCACACACATGAGGTGGTGGCTCTGGTGGAACCTGTGCCACTGAGCCTAGTGAAAATCAAGTCTCGTAACACTGGGGTTTCCTCCACTCTGCGGTTACTCTCAGAATCAATACAATCGAGCTGTATACCTTGAGAGGGATTTTTACTTTTGAAAGATGTGTAAGTGTGAGTGTACACATGCCCTTGTGTGTCTCTCTTTTCTGATCTTCCTGTTAAGGGATTTGAGGTTGGATGGGCAGAGGACTTTGGTCAGGAGTGTCCATGAGACCAGGGGCCAATCCCAAACACACTGTCCCCCCCTCAGAAGTTACTTACTAGGTTGGCATTTAAAGGAGACCAGGAGGTATTTACTGCTTCCTGGACAAAGGTCAGGTCCGAAGACTCGGCTATTGACCAGGAGGTGGCAGGCCCGCTGGTTCTGGCACTCGTCCAGCACCTTCTGGAAGGAGGGGTAGAAAAGGGATAGGCTTGTAAACTGCACACGGTGTCTGCTGGGCCCCAAACCTGGGTTGCTCTGGGCTCTGAGGGAGTGAGGCTTCTCTGCCCGGCCTGAGCTGTGTCTTAGATGGAAACACATGAGGTGAGGGGTGGAGTATCTCCCCATAACATCCAGAAGAAAGGACTTGGTCCAGAGAACCAGGCCCATGGGAGAGCCAGCCGCAACCAGCCACAGTGGGCACTATGACTGACTCTTACAAAGCGCCATCTCTCAGAGGATCCAGGGCATGTGAGTGTGATCAAGTCATGTTTGATTGTTCAGTCCGGGGAGAGGGGGTAATCCAAACTTTCAAGCTGAGCAAGCCGTTATGACCAGGAATTATGGCCATACCATCTTACCTTTAGAATGGCCACACACAGGCCCTAGGAACTCGGGGAAAGCTTCAAACACCCAAACTTGTTCCACCAAATAAAGTAAAGTTGATTTCCACTTTTAACGAACCCAAGGGCATGAGCCTATGACCTTGTGGCTGAATGATTTCTTTAGTGGACTACTCATTTAGTCAAAAAGCTTCTCCTACACTCCCTCTGGAAGCTCGTGGAAAACCCTACACGACTTCATGGAAAGATCCACCACTCCCTCCTGCTCCTCTGGGCTCTGGCTCCCAGAGAAAGCTCTGCCCAGAATAAATTCAGGTCTCAGCCTTGGTTGTGATGAAAGAGAGATCAAGTCCAGAATGGGAACTGTTCTCACAAATCCACACACACTTCAAGACTGAATTCTATTCAGATTTTTGAGCTTTCCCGAGTTACTGTGTTCTTAGAATCTGCTCAAGGAACACATAATTCCATGAGGATGTTGGTCCTGCCATGTCACCTACTCTACCACCTCAGGGGCCCAGGAGATCTGGATCTGTCTGTCAATCAGAAAGAACTCGTGGGGACCCTTTACGCCCTGGGAGGCACAGCTCTCAGATGATGGCACACTGGAATGGCCTTGGTGAACTACATACCCAGCCCTCAGGTGCTCCCCTAAAGCTTTTCCCTCTGAGGCAAAGTGTGCTCAAACCATGTTACCAACTGCAAAACGCAGAGAGGCGCCGCGGTGTCTGCCTTGGCAGATGTGAACCCGTCCCTATCTTGAACACCACTGCCCCTCAGGACACTGGCTGCCTCAGTATAGTGTGAAGCCCTCGGGGAAGGAACTTGCTGAGCTGCACAGGGTTGTTCCTGGCAGACTCAGCCTCCGACTGTGTTCACAGATGCTAACATGTCAGTCTAAATGAACTTCCTCTTCCCTCAGGGCACCAGGCTGGAGCAAGGATGCGGGTACCAGCAGTTCCGACTTTCAACAACTGGGTACTTCTGTGCTCCTGTGCTGGCCAGCTCTCCTCTCATGCACCTTGGAAGGCAGCAGAGGGCCTGGTCACCCGGGTTGGGTGAGGAGGACAGGGACTATGGTTTTTAGAAGGGAGGCTGGGTGGTGGTGGGGGGACTGGGGCAGGATGGGGCACTTAAAGATACTATGCTTGACTTCCAAAGAAACCTGTTGTTGCTCATCACAACACAGAAACCATATCAAGGGGATGTGTCAGCCAGTCACATTCTTTTCTGTTGTTCACCGATCACATGACAGCCCAGATGCTATGGCTTTTGGACTGAATACGTGGTACGAGAAAAATGGAGGGATTTCTCTGTCATCTAATAATTTTGCTTCTTCTCTGTAGGCATTAGGAAAAGGATATGAAAGTCTCCTTAGACCTTCTGGTAAGTTGACCTTCACCCACATACTCTATGCTGGTCATGAACAAACTGACTTCTAACACCATTTGTTGCAAAGAACTTGAGAGGTGTTAAAATCATCCCAGGCCAGTGACTTAGCCAGGTAGTTGAGGTGACAGGTTATAAATTGTTTGGATAAACTTGGCCTTAGTGGCACAGGCCTGTGATCCCAGCTTTGCACAGATAGTAGGATGGAGGTTCACAGTTCAAAGTTAGCCTGGGCAACTTAGCAAGACACTGTCTCAAATATGAAAAATAAAAGGGTGGGCGTGGGCTGAGACTATAGCTTGCCGAAGGCTATAGCGCCCACCCAACGTGCAGAAAATCCCAGGTTCAGCCAATCTCCAGTAATGAAAAAAGTTACATGGATAAGCCACAGATAGGCTAATACCACCAGAGAAATGATTTGACCTCTATATGTACCAATTCATCCTCAAATGTACCCAAGGAGGAAGAGAAGAAGAAAGGTGGGAGGGGAGAAGAAAAGAGGAGGAGGGAGAAGAAGAGGAAGGAGGAGGAGGAAGAGGAGGAGAAGGAGAAGGAGAGGAGGAGGAGGAAGAGGAAGAGGAGGAAGAGGAGGGAGAAGGGGGAGGAAGAAGAGGAGGAAGAGGAGGAAGAAGAAGAGGAAGAAGAAGAGGAAGGAGGAGGAGGAAGAGGAGGGAGAAGGAAGAGGAGGAAAAGGAGGGAGAAGGAGGAAGAAGAAGAAGAGGAAGGAGGAGGAAGAAGTTGTTGTTCTTTCTGGCATTGTTCAGAAGAAAAACTAAATCCAACCAAGACCACTCAAAATATCCTCATATTCTCCAAGTGAGAGTAACAGGGTTGTCCACAGGTAGAGAAGCCAACCATGAGGCACAAAAGCCAGCCACTGATACGTCTCTTGGGACAGTCTTTAGGAAGTTCGATCCAATTCTGGTATCAGAAAGACACTTGGGGGTCTCCACCTTTCCCACTGGGGCATTGATCAGTGTTGTGGCCTGGAGGTCAAAGTCCAACATGGCTTTGTTTTGCTTCACTACAGTAAAGAGCGTGCCCTGAATTTCTCACTGAACATGTGCTGAGGGAATGCTTTACGGCATAGGGATTCCATGTGTTCTCCATGACAGCGTCAAAGTTTGAGAAGCAAGGAGCAGCTCACCTGTAAAAACTAGTGATGTATAATAATTGGAGTTCCCATGGGGTTTTGCTCTGAATGAACTGTAAAAATCACATATATATGAATGTAGGGAAGAAGGGGGAGAAAGAGAGGGACAGAGATGGGGGGACCAATTTCATGAGCTTAGAACATCCACGAAACTCAGTACCTGCAAAGCGGTGGATGCCACACAGGTCAAGTTGTCTTCCCTCTGGGAGATGGGCTCCTGGGGGCTACACCTTTGGAAATCTTGCCCATAAAATGCCGACTGCACACTTATTGTTGAATGCCGAGGACACTGCAGATTCAAATAGTCCCCGTCACAGGCATAGGCGGTGTGGTTTTGCAGGAGTTTGGTTAAGTAACCTGGAAAATATTTAGCTGGATTACAGGAGCTCCAGGAAGCCCCCTTCCCCGTTACTATGGAGATTTCGGAGCAAGGAGACACTAGTGTCCCGAGGCAGGGGCTGCTGGGTTAAGAAAGCATGGGTGTATTTATCGGCTATGGAAGATCTGAGGCCACAGGGGGCTGCGGAGGTCCAGATGCTGGCTTTCCTGTGTAGGCCAGGCACCTCGGGCTGTGATGGCCCAGTGTAAGGCTCAGAGGGCTCTATTCCCTTCAGGCAGCACACTGAGGGATTGGACATGAGCCCAGGGAATCTGGAAGAACCTATAAAGCAGGAAAGTATGCTGAGTGGGTGTCCCTGGGCGTGTGGCTACCCGTCCTGAGGAACACTTGAGTTCTCTAATCTCCAGGCCTTCCTGGAGTAAGGGGATGCCATTAAACTTCAGGAAACCACTCCTGGGCCTGCCCTACCCCACAGAGGAAAGCTGGGGGTGGGGGGATTGCCTGCATAGGGTAAGGCCTGCCAGGAAGGAGTTCAGAGGGGCAGGGGAATGAGGTAATGAGAAACATAGTGAAGCTTTGTCGTGGACTGAATAATATGTCTCCGTATTCCTAGCGTAGCTCAGAATGTGGCTTTATTTGAACACAGGGATGCAGGCATAAGTAGTTAAAAGGAGGGCATACCGAGCTCAGGGGATCCGTTCATGGCATATGATAAGTGTCCCCAGCAGGAGACAAGAAAGAAAGAAAGAAGGAAAGAAAGAAAGAAAGAAGGAAGGAAGGAAGGAAGGAAGGAAAGGAAGAAAGGAAGAAAGAAAGAAAGAAAGAAAGAAAGGAAGGAAGAAAGAAAGGAAGGAAGGAAGAAAGACAGACAGACAGACAATGATGTGAAGAGTCAGTGATAGAGGGACACAAGCCAAGGGTAGCCAAAGGATGGCCAGCCTTCAGCAGAAACTGAGGTGTGTGTCTCCGTCGACGCCTTGATTTCAGACCTCTGCGATTCTGAGGTACACAGCCACCCATTTTGGAAATTGTACACTCTGCATGCCAGTCTCTCTGGTGACTTCTCAAGCAGTGGGGGAGGATGACTCAGGCTGGTCCTGGGCTCTGAGAAGCTCTGGGGACCGACAGCCTTGCATGTCTGGAGCATGGCTGGTTCTCAGAAATGAGGAAGTAAAGTTCTGGCCAGAGTGTAGATCTCCCTTCCTCCTTCTCACACCTCATGAGGTCAACAGTGTGGCTGCTGGGAGCAGAGCCAGGGACTTTCTGCTGAGGTGTGTGTGGGATCTGCTGGGCAGACTGACAGGAGAGCTTTATGGGAGGAAGGGCCGTTCCTGAAGTCTCTGATTCCCACACAGCCGACCCACGCCTATGTGAGTCCCATTCTGGTTTCAAAATCTCTCAGAAGTGTAATTCCCGACTAAAAGTACCTAGGCTTCCTGGATGCTTACAGGCAGTAGGGCCTTGGGTCATTCTTTTCATACATGAGTGTTCTGAGGAAGGCTGCAAGTGCCCTTCGGAAGGCTTATCCTAGCCATAATGCTCCCTTCATCTTCCCTCCTCCTCCTCCTCCTCCTCCTCCCCCCCCCCTCCTCCTCCTCCTCCCCCCCTCCTCTTCTTCTTCCTCCTCCTCCTCCTCCTCCTCCTCCTCCTCCTCCTCCTCCTCCTCCTCCTCCTCCTTCTCTTTCTCCTCCTCCTTTGGGAGGCTACCTTCATCAGGTAGGAACAGCAAAAGGAAATCAGGTATCAGTTGGAATCTGTTTCTTCTCGACCACCAGCCCTCAACTTTATAGGCTGCAGGTCACTGTCTCTTTGCACAGCATGCAGGGAGGGAGCCTCTGACCCAGTGATAGGCACCAGTAGTTCAGGATTTCATTATGGCTTTCAACACCCTGTGGGGCACACTCTGCCTGCAGGAAATTGGGGTAGTTATTTTGGAAGGGCCAGCATTTTTATTCTGAGATGTGCTCAGCAGGGACCCTTCTCTACTTGATCCCTTTGGACATCTCCTTAAAACTTCCTGTCCATCAGCCCTTATCCCCAGAACCCTGCTGAGTAGTCAGCTGATTGCAACTTCAAAGTAATTCTCAGAGGAAGATGATATTGGCTTAAGGCTCGTTGTTTATGCAAAAGATGCTTTGTTGCGCTAGTAGATAAAGGACAGGACAGGCTTCTAAGGATGGTGGAGTCTTCAGACTCTCAGAAGAGTTCTGGGTCCTAGAACCCTGAACAGAAGTGTTCTGTAATGGTTAATCTTGATGCTAATTGAGATCCCCTGAAGGGTTGTCTATGAGGTTTCCAGAAAGGTTTAGCTGAGGAGGGAAGACCCACCCTAAATGCAGATGGCACCATCCCGTGGCCTGGGGTTCCAGACAGAAGAGGAGATAAAGAGGGGCCGGGGAGGTGGCTCAGTGATTATGGGCCCTGGCTTTGCCATCATGAGGCTCAGAGTACAGATGCCAGCCCCCATGTAAGGAGCTGGGAGTTCTGGTACATGCTTGTGACCTCAGCTCATAGTGGGGCAGACCGCAGAGGATCCCTGGGCTTGCTGACTTCCAGTATAGCTGAGAAACGTGAGCCCTGTGTCCCCACCTCAGAGAAGTGAGTAGAGAGTGCACGGGGCACCAATGCACACATGCACATAAACTCACACAGAACCAGACCCTGCCCCGCCCCCCCACCGCCCCCTTCCCCCGCAGAATAAAGACAGAAACAAAGAAGGAAAACGAACCAACAATAAAAAAGAACAGAGAAAGAAAGTTTTAAATGAGAAAAAAAGGAGAAAGCAAGATGTGTCCCTGGTACATCTCTTTGCCTCCTGATCAGACACAATGTGATCACCTGTGTCACACTCCTGTCATGCCCCCTCCTGCTACAGTGGACTTTACCCTCAAACCCACCAGCCGAGATAAACCCTTCCTCCTGGAGTTTCTCCCTCTTGGGTCGCTGGCCACAGCAATGAGGAAAGGCACAAATACAAACGGCTTGCTGCCCAGATCATCACAGAAGAATCCTAGCCATGTTGGGTTAGCCTCTCGCCTCACTCTATGAACCAGGGCCTCTTCCCATGAAACTGAGCTTGACCGCTGTGGGACCATTTCCATCAAAACAGATGAGTAGGGGTTGGGGATTTAGCTCAGTGGTAGAGCACTTGTCTAGCAAGCACAAAGCCCTGGGGCAAGCACAAAGCCCTGGGTTCAGTCCTCAGCTCTGGAAAAACACACACACACACACACACACACACACACACACACACACACACACACACACGAGTATGTGCTACGTCCAACCACTCACTCTGTCCCATATTTTTATCCTGGGAGTGTTCAGAACAGACTAATGCAAGATCATCAAAGCCCCCCTACTCTGAGCTACAAAGAGGACACTTGGGCAGGAAAGCCTGCATTTTATTTACCCCATTCCCTGTTTCCAAACTGGGTCCATGGACTGTGTTTTAAAAGAGACCTAGGGCATGAGGCCTTAGGTTCCAGCTCTAGTCTTTGAAAATGAGTTATCAAATCTCTCTCTCTCTCTCTCTCTCTCTCTCTCACACACACACACACACACACACACGCACACACACACACACACACGCACACACACACAAGTACCTTACCTTAAATCCGCATCACTGAATGAAAGAAACTAGTCTGAAAAGCAATACTATATACCATGCAATATCCTGGGAAAGACTAAAGTGTGGATGCGAGAGAAAGATCAGCATTGACAGAAATTACAGGAAGAGAGAGAGGAACAGGCAGGACACAATGAATGCCCAGGGACATAAAACTACTCCCTGGTGTCTGGGATTATAATGGTAGACATATGTCACTTACACTGCCCCAAATTCTTATGTACACCACCGAGAGTGGATCCGACAGACACTATGGATACTGGGTGATCCCACCAGTGGGCTTGGCACTGTGGAATCGGAAGCAGAAGCATCAAGAATTCAAGGCCAGCCTGCCATACACAGTATCTGTGACAGCTCAGCATAGCCATAAGAGTTATTAGGAGGGAAGCACGGGGGTGGGGCAAGAGCAGGAAGAGATGCTAAGACAGTGCGTCCAGGCATGAAGTCATATAGTCATTGGCCCAAGAGTGCCGGTGGCCTGAAGAGACTGGAAAAGCTAAAGAAAACGATCCCAGAGACTTCAGAACAGAGCCATTTCCACATCGGACTTTTATCCAGTAGAACTACAAATCTGTGTGCTGTGTGGGCACAAGTGCATGCACATCTGCTCACATGTTCATGGAGACCAGAGAGCAACCTGTGATGTCTCCTCTTGAGTGTTGTCCACCTTTCTCACTGAGAACACGTTCCTCATTGCCCAGAGCTTCCCAAGTAGGCTACTAGTGAGATGGCCAGCCCCCCTGCCCATCGCCCCTCTCCATCACCAGAATACAAGATGCTCTACCATTCCCCGCTCTTCTGTGCCTGCTTAGGACTCTAGCCAGCACTTTACAACTGAGGTTCCAAGCAGCCCCTCTGTGCTGCTTTGAGACTAAGTTTGTGGTGATTTGGTTTCTTCAGTGACTATTGGTGCGCACGAGAGATCCAGAGCTGCAGATTTAAGAATGTTTTTTAGGGAAAGATTTTAAAAATGAGTATGTGTGGGTTACAGTGAGGAAAACCTTGGATGTATACATTTGTATATGTCAAAATATATATCAAATGAGTTCTAGACCATGTGCAAATTACTGTGCTTCTTGCTGTGAGCTGTGGCCAATAAATTTGAAAGTGAATATTGACAAGAAACTGCTTGGGATGAGAGACCATGGGTCCCAGTGTAAATACAGCAAAGGAGATGAGTGTGGGAGGGACTGAGCCCGGGGAACTGAGGTCCTGCTGAGAAGGGTCATAAGATCAGAGGGCAAGCACAACTGTGAGCCTGAAAGTCCTTAGAGGGCAGAGTGATAGAACGCCCCAGAGGGAACAAGAAGGCGGCTCAGTGTGAAAATGTGCTTCCACCAAGCCTGACAACCTGAGTTCAACCCCTGGGACCCATATGGAAGGAGAGAACTAATCCCACAGCTTGACCTCTGACCTCCACAACAGACGCCATAGCAAGAATGCATGCATGCAGGTACACACACACACACACACACACACACACACACACACTAAATAAGTGTAATAATAATAGAAAGAGAAACATCACTGAGCAGTCTAGAGGAGCACCTGAAAGTGGAGATGTTTCTGTACAATAAACGAGGAAACCCCTCAGGATCAAGAACACCTCAAAAGAAAGAGGAACAGAGCAGCCTGCTGCCAGGGTTCTCTGGGGTGGGGAAGAGTCCACTCTCACCAGTGTGCTGTTCAGTGAACACAGTTGGCTTCCCCACAACTTGCTTTCTCCGCTGCTTCAAAAGGTAACCCTTGTCAAGAAACAGCTACCTTTGGTTATGACTTCTCTCTGGACCATACTGGATGAGTCAAATGCTTTCTATTGCCATAGTCCCAGCCAGGGATTTTATAATCTTAACTCTGCTTACCACCTTAGGAGAAGACTGCAGTGTACGGTTTTGTCCTGTTTCTTGAGACAATGCCTCAAGTACCCCAGGCTGGCCTCCACCTTGTTAATTACTTGAGGCTGATGTTGAACTCCCGATCCAAGTGCTGGGATCACGGGGGAGGCCGCCTCCCCATCCTCATTTTTAATATTTTATTTCCTGTTGAGACAGATCTCTTACACTGTATCCCAGCAGCCTGGCCTGTAATCTACCATGTTGCTCAAGCTGGCCTGGAACTCATGGCCATCCTCCTGCCTCAGCTGCTCAAATTTTGGGTTTCACAGTATGAGCAACAAAGCCCAGCATATGTAGAAGTGTGTGTTCTTTTTAAAAATCTGTCTTTAAAGTCCAGTGAGACACTTTGCTGGGTGGGTCAGGGCTTACCATAAGGTAGGTAGAACTTCCTGTCAGCTCAGGAGCCTGGCCACAGATTGTGATTTTCACTCAGACTCTCTTCCCTGGCAAACAGTCACATGATATTACCAGAACTCTGGTGGCTTCTTCAGCCTTAATCTTCCTCAAAGGAACAGTTGAAAGGCTGGTTTCAAGGAGACCTAAGAGCAGACTAGATAAAGGGTTCTTATGTTCTTGTACTATCAATAAAGATGAGGAGTTTGCTAAAAAGCCATGGGAGCTGGGAGTTGCCCTCCATCTTTGGAAAGAAGTAGAGAATGGAGATGAGATGTCTCAGCTGGTAACCCCATAAGAACAACAATGCCAACCAACCAGAGCTCCCAGGGACTAAACCACTACCCAAAGACTACACATGAACAGACCCCTGGCTCCAGCTGCATAGGGAGCAGAGGATGGCCTAGTTGGGCACTAATGGGAGGAGAAGCCCCTGGTCCTGCCAAGGCTGGACACCCCCCACCCAGTGTAGGGGAATGTCAGGGCAGGGAGGTGGGAAGGAGTGAGTGGATGGGTAGGGGAACACCCTTATAGAAGAAGGGGAGGGGATGGGATAGGGGGCTTATGGACGGGAAACCAGAAAAAGAGATAACATTTGAAATGTAAATTAAAAAATACTCAATTAAAAAAAAGATATGGAGTCCTTTGGGTAAATTCCCAGGGGGAAAGATGTCTGTCGTAAAACCCAATGACCGGAGTTCCATACCTAGAACCCACGTGGTAGAAAGGGGGCGCCAGCTCCTACAAGCTGGCCATATAAGCACCACAGTGCCCACATGTGTCTCACACGAAGAAATAAATGAAGAAATCAGGTCTTCATTATTGAAAGTCACTCTTGAGAGCACCGTTATCACACAGACAGTGAAAACTCTCTTCTATATAAAGAGCACAGTGACAGAGGCCAGAATCATAGGAATGGCTGATTCCTACAGGTGCTATGTGGAGCAGGAGGGGAGTTTCACAGCAAAAGCTTGGGTATCGTTCGCAAAAATATCGTCAAAACAGTGCTCCTTTGCAGACCCTCAGAGTCAGTTATGCTACATGCACTGAGACTCCTGATGAGAGCGGGCACACAGCCCCACCAGCTGCGGTAAGCGTCTCAGGACTCAATTAAATACATCATTCTTGTGTGTGCACACGGATGTACATCAAATACGAGTTAAATGCACCATTCTCGTGCTAGTGTACTGAACATATCATTCTTTTCTTTTTTTTTTTTTTTTTTTTTTTTTCCGGAGCTGGGGACTGAACCCAGGGCCTTTCGCTTGCTAGGCAAGCGCTCTACCACTGAGCCAAATCCCCAACCTGAACATATCATTCTTAAATGATCTTCACTTGCGCGACATAAAGCTCAGTCTGAGCCAAGACCTACACCTAACTTGAATGACTACAGAGTTCATAAAGCTTTGGAGTCCTTGTGAGCAGGCCAGTGAAGGTGGGAAGGGACAGAGGATTAAAGATCAAGTCAGAGGTCGAGACAGTGTTTGACAACGATGCTCACCTCTCAGTACCGGTGCCCAGGATTTGTGGTGGGAATCAAATGATGCTGCAGGCATACACGTCCTTTACCTATCACAAGCCGTGGTGCGGCTCTGCCCCGTTACTGTTCACATCCCATTCATCTTAACACTAATTCATGCAGAGTTCCCACTGGTGGGATCCGGAGCAGCCTCTCTCCATCCCTCTGCTCTTTAGGCAGCTCAGAGGTAAGCACTCAGCCCAGAGGCTGCCCTTGTGGGTCAGAACCCCAGCGGCTGAGCTATGGATAATGGTGGCTTGTCTCCCCCGTCGGATTGCCCTCCCTCCGTTCTCCCTTTCTTTTTTTTTTTTTTTGGTTCTTTTTTTTTTCCGGAGCTGGGGACCGAACACAGGGCCTTGTGCTTCCTAGGTAAGCGCTCTACCACTGAGCTAAATCCCCAGCCCCCATTCTCCCTTTCTTCCACCCTTCTAGCTCCAGCCCTTAGTCAAGTCTAAACATTCCTAATTGTTATATAATTTCCTTTCTGTTGCTGTGGCTAAAGAAAACAAAAACTGACAAAAAGTAACTTCCGAAGAAGGGTTTGCTTTAGCTTGCGGTTCCAGGTTCCAGTCTTTTGGGCAGAGAAATCAGGGAGACAGGAACCCAAAGCCTCCTGTCACAGGACAGCCACACCCCAGGTCACAGGACTGCCACAGTCATCATCCAAGAGAAATGAGTAAAGTGTGCTTAAGTTCTTAGCGGCTTTTCTCTACTCCCTGTAGTACAGGGCCTAAAACCAGAGAATGGTACCCCCACCTTCAGTTAACATCATCAAGACAAAACTCATAGACATTCTCACAGGCTGATAGTGTTACGTCAGCCTGACGCAAGCTGAGGCCATCTGACAGAAGGGAGACACAACTGAGAAAATGCCTCCATAAAATCCAGCTGTGGGGCATTTCCTTAATTAGTGATTGATGGGAAGGGCCCCGCCCACTGTGGGTGGAGTCATCCCTGGGATGGAGGTCCTAGATTCTGTAAGAAAGCAGGCTGAGCAAGCCATGAGGCGCAAAGTCAGTGAGAAGCACCCTCCATGCCCTCTGCATCAGCTCCTGCCTCCAGGTTCCTGCCCTGCTTGAGTTCCTGTCCTGACTTCCTTCAATGATGGACAGTGATGTGGAAGTGTACGCTGACAGCAATACAAACCAAGACACCGGGGATAATTCTAGGTTGTATCGAGTTCGCAATTAAAAGTAAGCATCACACATATTCAGAGGAGGCCAAACGGGCTGTCAAGTCTTTTTCCCTCTTTCCCTTTTGAAGCCAGAGATTCTCCAAGTTTTCTAAGGGCTAAGGGTGCCTGAGTCACTCTGAGCAATGTTATTGGCTCTACATCCAGGTGCTGAAGTTCTATCCTGGCCTTCCTCTCATCTCTTTAAAAAGATAATTGGAGTGGTACCCCCCCCATAAGAGGCCACACCCTTCTAGTCACACAATCCAGAGGAGTCTCTGCCTGTTTGAAGTACATTTCAGAAAAACAATTTTTCTTTCATGTTTGTTGTGTGTGTTTAGAGCCATGAGTTGGAGTCTTTTGGGCGTTGGAAAGCCCCTCCACAGGTAGAGCCCACCATTAGGCCCTAAATGCCAAGAGCAGCATAACCAAAAAGTAATCTGGGGGTGTGTTGGGGGGTATGAACTAGAAATGTCTCCTCAGAGGTAGAATGTTTGCTGCACACACACAGAGCCCTGGGTTCAAGTTCCAGCGTCACCCAAAACAAACAAAAAACAGTGACATTGGGGCCCGCCATAGCTCAGTGGCAGAGTACTTGCCTAGCATGCTTGAAGCCATTTGGAAGCCATCTCTGAACCCTTTAGAAAGAAGGTCTGGAGATAAAGAAAACTAGGACCATCTGCTTGTTTCTTAGCTATCTGAAAGGGAAATCACAGGAAGTCATGGGCCCCAATGGTAGCGATTACAACTCTTAAATTCAGAGACCTTGCCAAAGAGCATACCAGATAAGAAGAGGACACCCAACTGTTAGAGCAGAGATGTTTTCTGCGTGGGAGGAAGCCCACCTGGTTTCTAGGGGAAGGGACCTTTCGTCAAACTGGCCAGCAAACGTTAGGACAATGGGAAGAGGGCAAAGGAGATGTTTGCCACTTGAGAGGCTGGGACATGAAACCCATCTCTATAGGACACTCCTGTTCTTGCTTTCCCCCTTGCTCTCCTACATGGACAAAAAGCCCAACTAGGACCCCAAACGATACAGCTGTCCCAGGAGAGAAGGAGCCCTGATCCTTATGAAATGACACAGAGTTAAAGTTCCCTTCATTTTCCAGTTCCAGACCTGAATAGGAACTAACCCTCTGTTCTGTTCTGCCACAAAGAATCAGGGGTTCTTGGTTGCAACATCTAGTTTACTTTGTATCAATAATCTGGAATCCTTAGAGCTGTTGCTTACAGTAAGTAAAATGCTGGCTGGATTTTTGAAAAGTAACAAAACCACCTCACTCTTCTGTGATGGTATTCTAGAGTCTATCCTGCTAACTCCTGTAAAACCAAAATGTTAACCTGTAACCCGCCCAACGACCAGGTAACTTCCTGGAATGCTGGGAGTTGTAGTTCTTAAAAAATAACAAAGCCACATGGGAAAATATGGTGACCATGCTGGTTTGTCCTTAAAAGCCTCTGTAACACATGTCTCTGGGCCACTCAGTGGAAATTCCAGAGAGTGGTCCTTCACAGAATCCATCCTGGTCAGTATTTAATTAAAGCTTGCTTCAAATTGACTCCAAATTGTGGAACTGGTGTTTCTCTGGCAAATCTCAGGATTAACACTTTCCAAACCTCACTGTGGAAAACATTTCTTTGAATTAAGGATGTGCAACAGGGTGCTGGAGAGATGCTCGCTGGTTAAGAGCACTTACTGCTCCTGTAGAGGGCTGCAAGCTTGGTTCCCAGCACACACATTGGTCAGTCCACAACCTTCTGTAACTTCACTTCCAGGAGATCCGACTACCTCTTCTGGCCTCCACAGATGCCCACACCCATACACAGAGACAACCACATACACATCTATGAAAAATAAAAACGAATCTTTAAAAAAAAAAACAAAACTTGCTTCTGGGTAATGTGGCTTCTGCCCATAGATTTTTGTGCGAGGTGCAAGGAACTGAGTCTCACGTGTTAGCCTCCAGTCATGATATTCACTGTACATCTGAGTTAATCACGACGCGAGCCACGTTGGGAAACTGACGGAGGTAGCTTTTGATGAAATGCTAAGGAAATGTACTGAGTGTGGAGTCGGGTGGGGCCTGAGGGCGGGCTAGGGGACTCTCTGGAGAATCCCAGACCTGAATGAAAGGATCCAGGCAGCGAGCAGTGAGGCTGTGAGCTCCATAGAGGGAATGAAAGTTCTAGAACCTTCCCCAGTCAGCTCTTATGAGAAGACTCATTACTGCCACTGTGACTCTCTGCTCCCTCCTCCGCATAATGTGAGGCCTGTGCTTCCTCTGCAGCTGCCCACAGGTGATGAGAAAGGTGAACAACAGGGACCCAGGACGTGAGGGCAATGGTTTGCACAGGGTCTGTATGTGGCTCCGTGGGTTCAAGTCAAACCTTCGTTATTATTTGCAGGGATTAGGAGGTTAGAAACTGAATCAGACCACAGTGTTCTGAGGCAGGTACCTAAGCTTAGGTAATGTCATCAGAGTAATGCCTCCAGAATGCAATCCTGGCGGCTATATAAGAAGGGAATGAGACGTGAGGAAGCAGACACACCTGCACACACGATGTGGTAATTCAAGGTTCCTCCAGCAAAGAGATCGGCACCAGATGTTGGTCTTTGACCTAGAACTGAAACTATGAGCAATTTAATTGGTTTTCCCGTATTAGTTTACCCAGCCTGAGGTATTTTGGTCACAATATTTAAAAATGAACTAGTAAGATAAAGACAGAAAAACAAAGAGATTGGCCATTCAAGGTTTGTTGAAAAGAGAAGCCCTAAGAGGGGGAAGAGCAACCAATACCCCAAAGGTACTGCTTTCAGGCTGAGTGTGAACTCAGGAGTACAGCATCTTAGAGAGGAGAGGAGACGCTCAACTTCACAAGGGAATGATGTCATGGGTTATTTGCCTCCAGTTTGGGGATGCTGAGAAGACACACATATTCTCTCTCTCTCTCTCTCTCTCTCTCTCTCTCTCTCTCTCTCTCTCTCTCTCACACACACACGGGGGCGGGGGAGGGGAGGGACAGATGGAGAGGGAGAAATGAGGTTTTCAAAATGCCTGATGTCAGTCAGTTCTTCAGCACCCGTCCTCAACACAACTATTTCCTTTGACAATAAAACTGTTTGCCTGTCTTAAAACCAAACAATCCTATTGCCAAAGGCATGAGCTTTCCCCATATGCTACTCAATAACAATCAACAATCGAGTATTCCCAAATGTCTCAATGTGGAAAAAATAATCCTAGCAATTACCGGCTTCCACGTGATGGGAATTCTTGGTTCTGTGGCTTTTCTGCCCGAAGCTATGAGAAGCCTCACGTCACCGAGGGGGCAGCATGTCACTGTCAGCCGCACTGTCTCCCCACCCAGAGGCTTCTCAACATTCCCCTGGACTTTGTGTTCTTCCGTCAGTTTCTTCTGTCTCTCTGTGCACTGACCCACTGGTTTATGGACATGTTTCCGCATATTCTCACATATGTCTTAAGTGAGTGTTTTCTGCACGGACATCCACATACATACAATTATGTATTGCTCTAAAACAGGGATGCAGGCTAGAGAGATGGCTCATTGGTTACAAGCACGTGCTGCTCATGCAGGGGATTCGAGCTCAGTTCTGGACACTTGTGTAGCAGGGTGCCTTGAAACTGCCTGTGACTCCAGCCCCAGGCATCTGATGCCTTCTTTTGGGCTCCTCAAGATGTGCACATACACACTCTACCCTCCACGAAGATGCATTATTAAATTTAAAATAAGGCCTCTGCAAATACAAGTGTCCATCCTGAGAAGCATGTCATTTGGTAATTTTGGAGTTGGACAAACATCATAGAGTATACCTATACACAACATGCATAGCTATGACAACCTAGGCTATGCTATAGCGCTACAGAGCCACTGTTGACTGACATCATTAGGCTAAATGTGTGTTCATCTGTGTGGAGTACAAATCCTTATGCTTGTTCGCTAACCATGACCCTAACCTGCCATATTTATTAGCCACACCCCCAAATCTGCTGAATTGCTACTGAGGACATAGTCAGTTTTCCCCTTTAGAATACTTAACCAACAACCACATCTCTAGTACCTAGAAGTGCACGTGTGTGTGTGTGTGTGTGTGTGTGTGTGTGTGTGTGCGCTCATGCAAATTATTTTTTCTATTTATTATTTTTATGTACCTTTGGTGTTTGGCCTTCATGTATTCCTGTATGAGGGTGTTAAAACCTCTGGAACCAGAGTTACAAACAGTTGTGAGCTCCCGTGTGGGTGCTGGGAATTGAATCTGGAGCCTCTGGAAGAGCAGCCAATGCTCTTACCTGCTGAGCCGTCTCTCCAGCCCCAGTGAATTATTTTTGAATGAGAGTAAGAGAGCCAGTGAAGAAGGCTGGCCAAGCCAGAGCTGAGTGAGCAGCAGGCTGAGCCCTCGTGAGCTGTCAGGACCTGCAGATTTCTCTTTACAGCTTGTTGCATGTATCTGTGAACAGCCATCCCTGGGTATGCACAGGATAACAGTTCCAGAAAGGTCTGCAGCTGTTCGAGTCCTCAGAACTCACATTCTTTATAGGAAAACACAGAAAGATAAGGAAAATGGTCATAAGTTCTTCAGCCAGGGCCACAGACAGGGTTTAAAGCCAGGGAATTACAACTATGTAGCAAGATACTATCTCCAAAACCAAACCAACAAACAAACACATGTATCTACGTATAACCCTTGCAGTCTTCCCATACATGTTAAAGCACCTCTTGATCACTAGGATGTGGCCTATAACACATAACTAAGATGCTTTGTATCTAGTTTTTATACTGTGTCATCTAGGAGGTACCGAACAAAAAGCCTGCACACACTCAGTTACATATGCAGGGTTTCGCTTTGGTGGTTTGTTTTGTTTTATTTTGTATCTTCAGTCTAGTCTTAGTGGAGGCCACAGGCAAGGGAACTATGAGTAGGGAGGGGTGCCTGTGAGTGGCAGGGAAAAGGATATGAATCAATCAATTAAATTATTACCCTAAACAATTCCTCTCAATGTGCTGTGTTAGTCTGAAATTACCACCTTTAGATTACACTCACTATTTGATCCCTACAGGTCTGGTAGGAGCCCCTCTGCACCTTTCCAATGGAAGGTTTTAGTCCCTATAAAATGAACACCTTGTTTCTAACCAGGTACCAACCCCAGCAAGTTATTCAGCAAGCCCCATCTGGGTTAGATTAGTTTAAGAGAAACTGGATCAATTCCTCACTCCCCCCTCCAACCCCAGCATCTAAACAAAACACTTTTTCTTTTCTTCGGGATGCAGAATAATCCCCCAACTACAGAGCCACTTGGCGAGGAAGCCCGGTTCGCAGTGCACTTGATAACTTAATGCAACTTTTACCAGCACTTAAAACCCAGATATGAAATCTACCCTTGATCATTTTCTGCTTGGAGTTGGCCGAACTTGCAGCCCTCTCTCTGTGTTCAACAAAAGGCTCTCAGAAACAACGCTCTGGGTCACTGGCCAATCAGCAAGACCCACAGAGCCTAAGGGCCAGACACTGTGGCTGGGAGGCGCAGTCTCCCGGCTCACCCTGACCTCCTAACCACTCTTGGTTCTGACTTCTGACGGCTTTTCCTCTGCCCCTTCTCAGAATGGGTAAGACAATCAGGGAAGAAGGTCAGAGTTACTGGCACGGCTTTTGTGCCACATTCAGTTAACTGGAAAATTATCTCACCTCTCAAGTTAAGTAGTTTTTTGTTTTGTTTTGTTTTGGGTTTTGTTATTGTCGTTGTTGTTGTTGTTTATGTGTTTGGGATGATGATACTTAGCAAAAGGCTATTGGATGTGGAAAACAGGGCAAGTTTCCTATTCTCCTGACCAGACAGACACACCATGTTCCTAAGCAGATACAAACCCAACATCCCGTGGTTCCTAAGGCTTGAATCTGACCTAAGTGGTGTCATCTGAACGAGTGCCTCAGTACAATGTCGCTTCATTTGGTTCGGCTGCCACCTGGGCTCGGTGGATGATCTGGGCAGACCCTCCGGCCTTCAGTTCTTTGGTTTCATTTTAAAACCTGGGTAACCCACTGCATTCCCACCGTCCTGCCCCCACCCCTCCCTATCCCATCCCCCGCCCCGTATTTCCTAGACACCGGGCGGCTGGATTGGTAGCCACCAAATGAAAAGAAACACGGGCGCCTGCACAGTAGTTAGGCGGGGCTGGCCCGGAGCTCTGCATTCATCCTTAATTGATTCCCTGGCACATACACCAGTGCTACCCTAGGACCTACCTTCCTTCACTCTTGCTCAGAGTGCGGCTCTCCTGGCTGCCCACATCCATGCTCACTGTTCTCTCCACCTGTTGCCTCACTTTGTGACAGCTGAGTGACCAACACCCCTCCCCTCGGAGCCCCTGCCTTGACAGCTCTACCCACCACCAACTCCAAGGAGTTTGTTTTCAAGTCTTAGTTCTTGGCCACCTTCAGGCTGGATACATTGAACACCAGATCCTGTCTGCCAGTAAATATTCAGGTGAGCCCCACTGTTCATGGATTTTCTTTCGTAAACTTGAAGCACTCACTTAATTGTTTCCAGGGATCTCTGGGTCACGGGGAGAGAGATGATAACTCGGAACCTTCTGATGCACACGTCCCAAGTGATGCCAAGAAGGCAACCCTGCCTTCATAACAGACAAACAGCAGTGGCATGACTGGCAGAGAGTACAGGTTCAAGCAGCCTCATTTAGGCAAGGATTCTAATGAATTCTGACTTCAGGTCCAGCCTCCTCCCAGGGTGAAAGGGTGAGTGGGAGTCACTAGCTACCTCTCACTGCCTTTACAGATTGTTTCAAGGCTGGGAGCATCGCCAGTGCTCCGTAGAGGAGGGGGAGAGGGGAGAGGGACCATGCACAAGTGAATGAAGCTGAAGAGGAACTTCATTTAAGGCTAGAGAGTTTGGTAGGAAAATGTGTGTCTCACAATCGTAGGTATGACTGAGAGCCACAGGCGTGGAGGGCACATACTTGTAACCCCAGCGCCTAAGAGTCAGAGAGTCAGAGACGGCGGCATCCCTGAGGCTTTCTGGCTGGACAACCTAGCCTACTTGGTGAGTTCCAGGAAGAGGCAGGCAGATTTCTGTGGGTTCAAGGCCAGCCTGATTTATATAATGAAACCATGTGTATGTGTGTGTACGTGTATGTGCACGATGTGTGTGTGCATGCATGTGTGTGAAAGTATGTATGTTATATATTTAAATAAATAAATATATAAGAAAAGAAAAAAGTCCCTTTTCTCCAGTTCCAGTTTAGAAATGTGGAGTTCACTTTTTTTTTTTTTTTGGTTATTTTTTTTGGAGCTGGGAACCCAACCTAGGGCCTTGCGCTTCCTAGGCAAGCGCTCTACCACTGAGCTAAATCCCCAACCCCTGGAGTTCACATTTTAATTTTGCACTGTGTCCTACAAATTACACAGCTGGTCCTGACTGTACGACGGCAATTGAGCCCTGGAATCAGGAAGGGATAGTGGAGCCTGGGCATACGGGAGAGCAAAGCCTTCAGGCAGGACGGCTGCTGTTTTAATGTAGTGGTATCATTTGCTTACAGAAGCCTGTATACAAGGGCCAAGCTTTTCGATTCTGTCCTTCCCAGGCTGAGCCTGTAGGATGTTTCATGGGGTCCAAAGTCACAAGCTCTGAGACAGATGATGGAGGATGTTAGTGATTGCCAAGCCGTGGGAGATGGGTAGCTACTGTGAGGACTTGGGTGAGACACTTGGGAAGGTAAATGTGTGAGAGACAGGACAATAAAGGCTTCATCGGAGAAGATTCTAGGGGGCACAGGTGACTGGAGGGGTGGGAAGGAACGATGGGGGTCATGTGACCATTAGCTCATGTGACCTCGGACAAACTGTTCAATCTTTGCAGGACAGGTGTTAGTTATCAAAAAAAAAAAGACAACAGCACGTGTCTCAGTCGATCAAGGAGAGCAAATGAGCAGCTATATGGGAAGTGCCCAGAAATCCTCTATATGGCATCCCTCCACTGCTTCAACAAAGTACTAGAAAAGGAGGGTGGGCGGGCATGGCTTACAACAATAGGAGTGATTCTCTAACACTTCTAAAGACCAGCAGTCTGGGGTGGTGTGGCTGAACCTCACTTCATTTGAAAGCTCTAAGGAAGGGTCGGTTCAGAGCCTTTCTTCCACCTTCTGGAAGGTCCTTGATTCACCGGAGTGTATAATTCCAGTCTTCCCATGCACATGTGTGTCTCCAAGTTTCCTTGTGTGAGGGCATCAGTCGTGTTGGGGGAAGACCCACCCCGATGACCTCATTCTAACTCGATCACCTTTGCCAAGGCTCCATCTCCAAATAAGGCCACGTCCTGCAGTACTGAGACTCTGGAACGACACCATCCAATGCTTAGCTGCCTTCCCCGGCTCTGTGGAAGGGCTCATCTTTGTTGTTCTTTCCCTGATTGCTTGCCAATTTATTCTCAGGTATGTGGGAGGGCCCAGTGACTGGATAGCCGAGGCCAGAAGCCTGAATCTGTTGTGGTCACAATCTCCACAGCCAACCAATGTTTTCCCAGCAGCAACTGGGGCCCAGGTGAGGGCAAACAAGTGGAGTAAGAAGAGGGAACATGGAAAGGGGAACAACACATTCCCATAAGCTGCCGAAGACAACAGGCAGGCATGCCAACAGCAATGTACAGAGAGGGAAACAGCTCATGGTCAGTACTCTTCTGCTGACTCTCAGGGGCCAGCATGAGATCTGGGATGCCAAGCGTACAGACCTGAATGGCACCGCACCGACACAGAGCTCCACATGCACAGAAGGAAAGCCAAGTGTGATCAATTCCTAATCAAGATCCATTTATAGGGGCAATCGTTTTTGCCTCATGTGGACAAGTTCAAGGACTCTTGGAAACCTCGGACTTGCATTTTACCTGGGGCTGAGCAGTAGGACTTAACAAGTAGACTTAATAAATGTGCCCAGTCAGACATCACCCTAACAGAAACCTTTCTTGGATTGGGAAGCCATTATTCCCAGAGGAAATGATGGAGATGGAGCTGTGAGTGAGGCAAGACTTAGAAATACGGAGTTCTGTCAATAAAAGAGAGCCGTGAGGGGCTGGTTCGTGGGAAAGGGCTTGCCAGGCGGATGCCATTCAAGCAGGAGGACCTGAGCTTATTCTCCCACACCCACAGGAAACACTGGGGGAAAGCCAGGCATGTGAGACACGTGCTTGCAATTCCAACACTGAGGAAGCAGAGGCAGAAGTCTCTGTGGCCAGACACCCTAAAACCAAACTGGCAAGCCCCAGCTCCCATTGAAAGAAATTGTCTCAAAAACAAACACACACACACACACACACACACACACACACACACACACACAGAGGTGGGGGAAAACAGTATTCTAGGTTGACCCCTGACTGCCACAGGAGACATGTGGGCTCAGGTACATAGTAGTTAATTAAGCAATAAGTATTTTAATTAAAGTAGGCAGTGAACTCTATGGGTACAGTACAGCCCTCAGCAAAGCCACAGAGAATCAAAGCCTGACTCCTTACACCCTCTCCCCAAACCCAAAGCCTCAACTGTCTTCCTTCCTTCTCTTCTTTAACGCTTCCTAAACCAAACTGTTCCAGTCTAAGGGAAAGGATCAGTTCGTTGGAGTGAAAATGGCTGATGACCTTCTTGGACCTTTAAGGCATCTTTCCCAGCCCTGATCAGACACTGTTCTCTTCAGGGTGATGGGGAGTGAATAGCTGTCAGTGCAGGGGACTCTAGGGGACTGTAGCAAGTGCCAGTGTTAAAGATGGTAAAGACTATTCTTGGTTTAAAAAAAAAGCCTAGAGAGACATCAGAACCAGTACAGAGAGATAGCTCAATAGGTTAGGTGCTCGCTGGGAAGGCATGCAGGCCAGAGTTTGGATCCCTGGAAGCCATGTCAAAGCCAGGAATAGTCCCACATATATGTAATCCCAGTGGTCCTATGGTGAGAGATCCTATAGCATAGAGACAGAAGAATTCCCAGGAAGCTCATGGGCCAACTAGCCTGGTGTACAAGGCCACAGACAACTAGAAAGACCCATGTGAAGGCAAGGACTACCATCGAGATTACCCTCTGACCTCCTTATGGGTGCCCCGTGAACAGGGACGATACGTGAGTAGGTCCACGGTACATGTTGAGATAATGATATTTTATGTACACTGAGTTAAGCGACATTTATGGTGGATGTTTATCCTTCTTCTGCTTTGCCTGCAGTGGTCACTATAATATCTAATTTTCCATACACAGATTGCACTGTGTCTCCGCTGTCCGGCTCCATTTCTTTCTTTCTTTCTTTCTTTCTTTTTTTTTTTTTTTTTTTTTTGGTTCTTTTTTTTCGGAGCTGGGGACCGAACCCAGGGCCTTGCACTTCCTAGGCAAGCGCTCTACCACTGAGCTAAATCCCCAACCCCTCTGGCTCCATTTCTAACATACGATTTCCTTGGTGACGGTTTTACTAAAGTCTAGCTTTGATGAAGGGTTTAGTAGCTGCTGGAACAGGCCAAGGCTGTGGCTGTTCTGTGGAATGCCCCTGTGGTCCTCGGCCCTCGGTAACTATAGCAAGTTCACCCTTGCCGACAGTCTGCTGAAGTTCACGCGGGGTCGCCTAGTGCTCCTTTCTCCCCGCCTGCTTGAACGGTAATAATGATGATAATTATATTAATGTACAACCCGCCCTCGAACCCTGCTATTTCATGCCAGTCTGTGAGGCTGAATCACACTTACCATTCCTTAAAGCTCTCAATTAGTACATCAGTCTGCCTAAACCCTACCTAATAATTTACCTTCTCGCTGCGAAGAAGGTGCGTGGGCCAAGAAGGTAAATGGTGCAGACTAGGCTTTCATCAGTAATAGGTCACATTCCAGAAAGTTCCACAGGGCTCCAGAGAAGGCCGTTGGATCAGTAGATCAGCACTGAACATCTTCTAAAGATACAGGTTTCGGGGCTGGGGATTTAGCTCAGTGGTAGAGCGCTTGCCTAGGAAGCCCAAGGCCCTGGGTTCGGTCCCCAGCTCCGAAAAAAAGAACCAAAAAAAAAAAAAAAAAAAGATACAGGTTTCATCATGTTTCTCTCCTCACACAGGAGTAGTGGCCTGAGGCATTTCTTGTGGTCAGGTCTGTCTGTCAGGCAGCAAATGACCTCAGCCAGGAGGGCTACATGTGTCTGCTTCCAAACACTCATCTTGTCCAAGGTCTTATTCTATCTGAGAATCAGTCTGGAGAAATTCTTGCTGTATCCTGGGTTCTCCACATTACACCACATCACATTTCCTAGTGTAGAAGCAAAATAAAAACCTTCCGAGCTATAAGGAACTTTCTGGAAACCAGGAAGAAGGATGTCCAAGTTGCTGTGCTAGGAACAGGTTGTCACTAGACAGAAGGCTCAAGTTAGCAGAGAGATGCCACCATCACAAGGGTACGTTCCTGGCCCGGCTGTGACAGGATTCCCCAGCCAGCACGTCATCAGTTCCTCGTGGCTCAGAGCGCCCTGAGGCTGAGTGTGATGCACCATTTCTTCATACATAATAGTTAACAGCAAGAAAAGGCAGGGCTGAGAGAGGCTACCTATGCACTCACCATGTACACGTGTTGAAAGCAATCACTACTCACTATTCAGATCCGGGGAAGACAATAGTGTGATTTAACACTGAGTTTGTCCTGCTTCTGTTTGCGACGTCTATATCCAGAAGTGAGCACTAAGGCATCAGGGAAGCTCAGGGCGATTTCAAATGGCATCGAGGAGGAGGGGGAGTATAAGGACCCAACTCTGAAAATATATGCAGCCAGCCTCCCGTAACCATGGATCCCATACTCATGGGTTCAACCAACCGTGCAGCAAACACTCGGGGTGTGGGGAAGTGTCTAATACTGGATATTACAGGCTGGCTTTCTAAATAATACAGCATGCCGGTGTTTGCGTAGCATTCTGCCGTTGTTAAATAACCTGTAAATAGACGGGAGTGTGCGTGGGTTACCTGGAAAGCCTTGGTTCATTATGGAGGAAATCTCGGGGTGAGTGTCCTCAGAGTCTGGTGCTGAGAGAGAGCTACACTACAGAAATATCTATTGGATACACACTCGAATGTGTGTTCGGTTTGTCCAGTAAGCCACATGCATCTCAAAACACCCTCATCCTTGCCTAAGGGCACAACGCTGTTTTTTTATTAAGAAGGAATCACAAGAGAAGACCTTCCAATACCAACGTGAGTTGGTTCTGAAAACCGAAGTAAACCACTGGAGAAATTCTGAAAGAACAGGAACGAGGAAATGAGCAGAGGCCCCACTGTTGGACGGCATTCTAACATCACCCACTTGAAAATCAAATCTGAAGCGGCGCTCCGATGGGCTTGCTATTTTCTTCAGTGCCAAGAACCATACAATAGACCTTTCTCCCACCTCTGGACAAAGCTCTTAAAATACTTAGGAATTCAGATGGACTGAGTCACAGAACTGTTCAAATACTGCACACCCATTCCTGCCAGTGGTGCTCGCTCTCTCTCTCTCTCTCTCTCTCTCTCTCTCTCTCTCTCTCTCTCTCCTCATTCTCTTGGAAACGATAGTAGATTTTCAGTTCTGACAGAATATTCTGTGTGGCATTGTGACTTATCTTTAAAAGATGTGACCGGGCTGAGCATGGTCTGAAAGTGGGAGTCATCCCTCTGGTAGTGGGCTCCCCTCTGCTCAAGATGGGCCCTACGGAGTCACTTAGTGCCAGGCCGCAGGACAGCAAGTGTGTGTATGGGTGCAGAGGTGGGTGAGGTTGTGGGCAGAGAGAAAGGAGGGATAGCTGCAGGGGAACGAGGAAGGAAGCCTGGCAGGAGACTCCAGGGAAAGTAGACCCCTGCCCGGTCTCTATGGCTTCCTCTCTTTCTCATAAGACTCAGATAGAACTGAACCCCGCAAGCCGCTGATCACTGAGATTTCAAGATAGCCAAGGTATGCTGCAAACTCATCTTCGTTCACACTCCGAGCACACAGAGGCTTCAAGCCTGGGCATCTCTGATGTCCGCACTGTAGTTGATGCCTGCTGGTGGCAAATGGTTGCGTTTGAAATGAAGAGGGAAAAAACCCAAAAGACTCAAGCCAGTCCCTCAGAGGGGAAGAAAGGGGGTGGGAGGGCTGAGTAAAATCCCCCTGGCCAGGGTGGGAAACACCTTAACAGAAGGACCTCCGTTCCCCTGTGGAGGGACTGAAGGGTCCCCTGGTCTAAGAAGGCAAGCTGGCTTCAGGACATGAGCCATGACAGAGTATTGGAACTTTGTGTTCAAACATTATAAGAGCCAGCAAAATGGCTTAGCAGATAAAGGCACCTGCAACCAAGTCTGGCGACCTAAGTTCAATTCCAGGAACCCATAAGGTAGAAAGATCCCAATTCCTACAAATTGCCCTCTAACTTCTGCATGCATGGCATAGCACACACATGTGTTCACACAGTGATAAGTAAATGTATAAAAAATTTTTCAAATTCTAACAGGTTGGGAAATGAAACAGGGACTAGTACTGTGCTACTGCAGTTTCCTCAGCCTGAGTGGGAGGTGGGTCATAGGGGAGGGGTGGGAGACGGATGGATGGATAGGCACAGGGTTGGGTGGGATGGACACTGCTGATGCTTCATCCCCACAGCTGCTGTGTGGATTGGAAGATGCTTAGCAGCATCCTCAAGTGTCTCGGCTCAGTTCCACTAGCATCCTTCCAGACACCGCCAAACATTACTTAGACACAAAATATTTCTGTCTCCATTAAACCTTCTAGGGAGGCATCCTTTCTCTGCGTAGGGAGGCACTGGCCCCTTGATGAGTGCTGATGGTTTCAAACATCCTGATGTGACACAGCACCATGGAGGCCCCGGACAAGGGGAGCCCTTCAGCCTCACAGGGATCCGTTGCTGTGGTAACACGCTATGACTGTAAGCCACAAGAGACGGTTTATTTTGACTTATGGTTCCAGAGAGATGAGTCCACCTTGGCGGGAGGCAAGGCAGCAGTTTGCAGGTGTGGCAGCAGGACCATGAAGCTGATGGCTCACATCTTCAACCACACCTGTGCAGCAGAGCCAGGGCGGGGACTGGAAAGTGACATCCTGGCTCTAGCAAGGCCACACTTCCTAATCCTCCCAAACCACACGGCCAGCTGGAGATCGGGTGCTCCAACACGTGGGTCAGGGGAGACATTTCTCATCTAAAGCATCTCAAAGAGCCAAACAGCCGTGGACTCCGACCTAAGTCAAAGGGGAGTTCAGAACAGAAGGACCTCGAGCTTGACCCTGGAAGTGGAAGAAGTAAATGAGGCCAAAGAGACCACAAGATCTGCTCTGCTCACGAGATGTGTAGTTCCACAGAGAGGGCAGCGTCCTTCCTCCTTCCAAGGCTGGAGACAGCTTCTGCCTCCACTCCGACCTGCCCACGGGTCATTCTTGTCACCTGCCTTGGAACAAGTGTTTAGTCCTTCGAGTCTCACCACACTGAGAGCAGTGTTACACATGAGTGTCCCTTATAGTTCACAATCAAAGAGACCAAAGAGACACAGAAGCCTAACTGTGTACACACACACACACACACACACACACACACACACACACACACACACACACGTAAAGGGGCTGTCGAGTTGCGGAGGCTGTACAAATTGGCTCTCCAGATAAGATCATTCCCTCTCATTTCCACCTGTCTGCTGTCCGACAGGCAGGGGAGGGGCGGAGTGGGCGGTCAGTGACGGGTCCCTTGTACCTTAGGACTACGGTATAATTAATGGCTTATGATTTCAAGCCTGAGAATTTTAGAAGTGGCCAAACACGAAAAGTTTTCGGAGTCGAGAGAAAGAAAGGAAACGGCTCAGTGGCGCGGTGAGTGCCCTTAGACTCTGAAACAACTACTGTGACAGCTGTCACACGTAAGCGCGACACACGGCCCTTTGCAGACAAAAAAAGGGGGGGGGTCGTTTTATCCAGATTATTCCCCGAATTGCCCGGGAAAAGGGACTCGTTTGTAATCATCAAAGGAATGCTGACAGAGTGCACTCTCTCGTGCACATTCAAGGTTTGTTTTGGAGAGCGTTCTTCTGTTTCTCCCCCCTGTTCCTCCGAGCCCAAATGAGGTTATTTGTATTCGAGGGACGTCTGGGGCATACATGGAATCAGACCATTCGCAAACATGGTTCGGATTCAGAGGCCCGAGTCGTGAATTTTAATGCTGCCTGGTTGCCTGGACTTACGTCGCTCTGTGTTTGGGAAACTTGGCTGCCGGACTGAGACTGCTGGCCCGGAGCACCCCGCTTCAGCCTCTGACTTGTTCAAGCAGGGAAGGTGCAGTGCTGGGGCCTGAGTCCTCTAGGGGCACAGGTGTTGGAGGAAGTGTGAGTCAGACATTGTGAACATGTAAAATCTGTGCACGGGCAGAGTCATCTGCCAGGTCTGTGGCACAGAATGAAACACTCATGTGTAGCTCTGTGGTTTGGTTATTACTCCAGAGGCCAGGCAACCTTGTCAGCTCTCCCCAAACTCCTCCCTTACGACGTGCGTGTCCACGAATCCACCAAAACCAAGAACAGGACAAGAGTGGCTCTGCACGGTGGTTGTGTGTCATTGCTAGTACCTGAGAGACTTTTCCTTTCCCATAGGATGGCCCTCGGGTCGTCACCCTGGAACAGATTCTCCTCTGGGGAGGATATGTGAATGTCCCAGGCTGGTAGTGAGTGGAGGAGCTCGAAACTGTCAAGAAAGAGTCTAGAATTTAGACGAAAGACGATATCAGGACTAAGGATGCAACTCAGTGGCAGAGTCCCCACCTGTCACGCATGAAGTCCTGGATTTAATACCCAGTATTTGGAGAGAGAAAAAAATAACCAAAAAGAACATCGCTCTTAAGATAAAGATGTGCAAGCCAGGCGTGGTAGTGCACAGTTTTCGTCCCAGCACTTGGGAGACAGATGCAGGCATGTTTCTGTGAGGCAAGACTGACCTGCACAATGAGTTCCAGGCCAATAGATCTATTTAGTGAGACTTTGTTGAAGAAGAGGAGGAGTGAGAGGAGGAAGAGGAGGAGGTGGAGGAGGAAGCACCACTTGTGGTTTGAATAAAAATGGCCCCCATAGGCTCATATATTTGCATGTTTAATTCCCAGCTGATAAACTATTTGGGAAGGATTAGGGGGTATGGCCTCCTTGGTTGAGGTGTGTCACTGTGGGGTGAGCTTTTGAGATTTCAGAAGCCCAGGCCAGTTCCTCTCTCCCTGCATCCCTGCCTCCCTGTCTCCCTGTCTCCCAGTCTCCCTGTCTCCCTGTCTCCCTGTCTCCCTGCCTCCCTGCCTCCCTGTCTCCCTGTCTCCCTGTCTCCCTGTCTCTCTGTCTCCCTGTCTCCCTGTCTCCCTGTCTCCCTGTCTCTCTGTCTCCCTGTCTCCCTGTCTCCCTGTCTCCCTGTCTCCCTGTCTCCCTGTCTCCCTGTCTCCCTGTCTCTCTGTCTCCCTGCCTCCCTGTCTCCCTGTCTCCCTGTCTCCCTGCCTCCCTGCCTCCCTGCCTCCCTGCCTCCCTGTCTCCCTGTCTCCCTGTCTCCCTGTCTCCCTGTCTCCCTGTCTCCCTGTCTGTCTCCCTGTCTCCCTGTCTCCCTGTCTCCCTGTCTCCCTGTCTCCCTGTCTCCCTGTCTCCCTGTCTCCCTGTCTCCCTGTCTCCCTGTCTCTCTGTCTCCCTGCCTCCCTGTCTCTCTGTCTCCCTGTCTCCCTGTCTCCCTGTCTCCCTGTCTCCCTGTCTCCCTGTCTCCCTGTCTCTCTGTCTCCCTGTCTCTCTGTCTCCCTGTCTCTCTGTCTCCCTGTCTCTCTGCCTCCCTGCCTCCCTGTCTCCCTGTCTCCCTGTCTCCCTGTCTCCCTGCCTCCCTGCCTCCCTGCCTCCCTGTCTCCCTGTCTCCCTGTCTCCCTGTCTGTCTCCCTGTCTCCCTGTCTCCCTGTCTCCCTGTCTCTCTGTCTCCCTGTCTCCCTGTCTCCCTGTCTCCCTGTCTCTCTGTCTCCCTGTCTCCCTGTCTCCCTGTCTCCCTGTCTCCCTGTCTCCCTGTCTCCCTGTCTCCCTGTCTCCCTGCCTCCCTGCCTCCCTGTCTCCCTGTCTCCCTGTCTCCCTGCCTCCCTGCCTCCCTGCCTCCCTGCCTCCCTGTCTCCCTGTCTCCCTGTCTCCCTGTCTCCCTGTCTCTCTGTCTCTCTGTCTCCCTGTCTCTCTGTCTCTCTGTCTCCCTGCCTCCCTGCCTCCCTGTCTCCCTGTCTCCCTGTCTCCCTGTCTCCCTGTCTCCCTGCCTCCCTGCCTCCCTGCCTCCCTGTCTCCCTGTCTCCCTGTCTCCCTGTCTCCCTGTCTCCCTGTCTCCCTGTCTCCCGTCTCCCTGTCTCTCTGTCTCCCTGTCTCCCTGTCTCCCTGTCTCCCTGTCTCCCTGTCTCTCTGTCTCCCTGTCTCCCTGTCTCCCTGTCTCTCTGTCTCCCTGTCTCTCTGTCTCTCTGTCTCTCTGTCTCCCTGTCTCCCTGTCTCCCTGTCTACCTCTCTCTCTCTCTTTCTCTCTCTCTCTCTCTCTCTCTCTCTCCCTCTCTCCCCCCTCCCACCCCTACTGCTTCTGTATCAGGATGTAAAGTTCTCAGCCACTTCTCCAGCATCCGGCATTGTGCCATGCCTGCCTGAGTGCCACCCCATTTCCCACCATGATGATAACAGACCAACTCTCTGAGGCTGTAAGCCAGCCCCCAGTGAAATGCTTCCTTCTCCTCTTGGCGGTGGTGTCTCCTCACAGCACTAGAGCAGTGACTCAGACTCACCGTGCAGTGTGAAGACTGAGCAAGGCACGGTGGGAATGGACTGAGCTGTACAGCTTCTGTGTTTGTCACTGTTCTTTCTCAGGCCCTCTCCTTGGACTTATGTCCTACACGGAGGGCGTCCGGTAGGAGTCCTTTCAGCAAAGCTTTATCACTGGCGAAGGTCTTCATTTCATACTTACACTTATCTACACTCTAGGCTGGCGGTTGTGGGGGTTTTCATTTCCTCCGAAGCACGACGATTTATCTCCCAGTGCTGCTGATGGGGGGAGAGACTTTATAGATAATATTTCCCCCTCAGTTTGTATGTTACAGGTTTGATGTATGTGCGAATTACCTTGCATGAGATGCTTAGAGTGAAGTCTTCAGAAATTCCTGAACACTTGAATTACGGTTCTGTGATGTTGAGTGGGTGCCTCTCTCGTTTTCTCCCTTTCTGGAGAATTTTCCAGTGTGTTAGCTTTTCCTTCCATCCTGTATGCCTATCATCCACTCTCGCCCATTCATTCATCCTGCATGTCTATCCACTCTCGTCCATTCATCCTGCATGTCTATCCACTCTCGTCCATTCATCCTGCATGCCTATCCACTCTCTCCCATCCATTCATCCTGCATGTCTATCCACTCTCTCCCATTCATCCTGCATGTCTATCCACTCTCTCCCATCCATTCATCCTGCATGTCTATCCACTCTCTCCCATTCATCCTGCATGTCTATCCACTCTCTTCCATTCATTCATCCTGCATGTCTATCCACTCTCTTCCATTTCCTATAGTTTTGTTTTAGGCCTTTATTCTTACACCTTCATGAGTAATTTCTCTAGCATTTCCGTACTGCTGTTCTCTCTTCAGCTGCGTCTCTGCTCACCCACCTGTCTACAAAGATGTTCTTTTCAGTCAGTGTATTCTTCATGTATTCTTTTTCTTGGTGGACCTTGTTCTTTTCTGATTCGGGGAATTCCCTCTTTCACTTCCCTGGAGCTCTGTGGCTACTGTTGGGCATCACCTGGATAATGTGGTTTCAATCGTGTGCTCATAATTGGAAGGCTTTCTCACCTGTATGAATCTTTTTCAATTAAATTGTATGTGTGCTGAGGGGGTGTTCACATGAATCTTGAATGACTTGTGTCGCTAATGTTTCCATGTAGGGAACATCTATGTGTTTATTTTTTTCCAGGTAGGGCATGGAATATGAATACGGGTAAATGCTGGCTCTGGTAAAATCGGCAATAAACGTTACAAAAGTGATATTAATTTAAGCCACTTGGAATTTATATTATTTTCTTCCCTTGATAGTAGAAAACGGTCTGGATTAAAACCTCTTGACATTACATCTTCACTTTATTTTTTTTCTTTTTTTCTTTTTTTCTTTTTATTTTTCCGGAGCTGGGGACTGAACCCAAGGCCTTGCGCTTGCGAGGCAAGTGCTCTACCACTGAGCTAAATCCCCAACCCCACATCTTCACTTTAAAACAGAATTGTAAGGAGTAAATGAGATATGAAAACAAAACTTGTGGAATAGTATCTGAGATAGAGGTCTCTGGTTCGCTTCTCATCTGATAACTGGAGGTGTTTCCAACTCATCCATGTTTCTCACTTGTGCCGAGGGAGGCCACATGAGGGAGGCCCCATGAGGAGGCTGCTGTCTGTGCTAGGCCGGAGTTTTAACTGGAGACAGCCACACCTAGGGACCAGCAACAGGGTCCCTTCTGGGAATCAGGGGAGGGTACTGATGCTGGCCCATCTGGGCTTCTCCTCGTAGTGCTCCAGTCTTAACAATCTCGGAGACTCCATGATCTTGGCTCAGATGATAAGTGTGTGGGTTTCTGAAACCAGATGAGTACTGGGCTCAAATCCTGACTCTAAGTTTTATTGACAGGAGGGGAGAAGTAGGCAAAGCAAGCAGTAAGGGTTGGGTAATGGTCCAGGGGAAGATGCTGTCTCATTAACCTTCAACTGGTGTCTTTTCAGGAACGCTAAGTCCTAAGCTGACAAGATGAGAGGGAAGATCAGTGATCTCCACATTTTATAATAAAGGACCACCAGTCAAAACATCTAGAGAAAACATCTCTAACATGAGTGTACTTAATTATAAATGATACACTGTTCAACTGTGAATGTGCGTGCCAATTATAAACCAAACCTCTCTTTTTTTCAGCAGATACAAGCTGCCCTCCCTATGCGTGGGAATCACTGGTCATGGACATTCGACCTCCTGCAGACCAAAGTACTTAATTCCTATACGTTTCTTCGTTATGGCGCCCTGGCTGGCCCAGCTCTTACTATAGATCAGGCTGGCCTCAAACTGAAAGAAGTCTGCCTGCCTTGCTCCTAAGTGTTAGGATTAAAGGTGTTTCCCATCACACCTGGCCTTCAGTCACACCTGTGCGCACCTGAAGCTCACTGTGGTGATGCAAGCTTGAGTCAATCCAGCAGCACTCGTGAGACAGAGATAAGGACAGAGGGAGTTCAATGGCATCCTCAGCTAGCTCCATAGCGAATTTGAGGCAAACTGAGCTACATGAGACTCTTATACACACAGACACACACACACACACATGCATTCATGCACACACACATACACATGCATACACATGCATGCATGTGCGCACACACACACACACATACACGAATACATGAGCACACAGGCATGCACACATATACTCATGTACACATGCATGCATGCACACACATTTACATATGCATGCATACATATACACACATGCATGCACACATGCACATATGCACGCATGCACACAATCTGTTCTGGAGGGGTACAGGCTCCTTTTCCATGGGCCCATTTGCTAAACAATATAACAACTATCTGCATAGAGCTCTAGCTCTTTTAGGTATGATAAGCGATGGCTGAAAGCCCATAACAGGAGCTGTGTAGTTAAACTCAGACCATTTGTCATTTACTCGGAAAGGAGCAGTTCATGTCCATAGAGGTCCTTGGGTCTCTCCTCAGGAGATACCAGATGACCAGAATGATCATGTGTATGGCCCATGACTTCAGCCTCTTTCCAACGAGTGTGTACTGAGAATCTGTGAAGGAAACTGTCACTCCAGGAGCTATCTAGAAAAATTGGGTGAATTGTAGACATACTGTTGGCCTTGTTCCTTTGACACCATGAAAGCCATGTCCCCTAGGCTAGCTGGAGCTCAGCGTTGGAGGTGGTTTTGCCAGTGAGGCATCCAGGGGAAGTTAGATTTCCTAGACAAGGCTGAGTTCTCGTCTGTAAATGAGACTCACCATGGAACTGTTACAGGGCTGAGATCAAATACCATTGAGCTCAATTAATTTCACTCCCTTCTTGCTGTCTCTTCTGTGAAACAGCTGCTAGGCTGCCCTTTTCAATAAGGCACCAGGGAGACCACAGCCATCAATAAGGGGCCCACTTGTGAGCTGAGACATCTCTTTACTGCAGAAGGGGCCAGCAGGACATTTTCAAGTGCAGCTGCTTTCCACGGAAACAGGCAGGCAGTTTGAGACCCTCGGTCCTTCTCTCTTCTTCCGTGAGAGTCAGACAACTTCAGATGTTCAGTTTGGTTTCTTTCTGGGGTGGGCTGGCATCTCACACAGTAACAATTTTTAAGTGACAATAACTCCTAGGTAAAGGGTAAAGTGATTGAGGTGTGATAAAATGTAGATGGGGCATGTGTGTGTGTACATGTATGTGAGTACATTTGAGTACATGTGTGTACATGTGTGCATGTATGCGAGTATGTGTGTGTACCTGTGTGTGTGTGTGAGAGAGAGAGAGACAGAGACAGAGAGATAGGTGGGGGTGGGGGGAATATATATGTTTTGTAAGGCGGTGCTGAGCTGGGGAAACGCAGGCCTGGTAGCCCTGGTGGGTCACCTTGGGCTAATGGGGGAGGGGATCCCATTCAGCCATGTTCTGGGTGGACTGATACATGAACAGGAAGTAGCTTTGCCCTGTGACTATTGGCATAGTGCCTCTCAACGGGTTGCACCTTGGAAAAGCCTAGGGAACCTTAAAAGAACCCAGTGCCTGGCACTCTACAGGTCAGTTCAATCAGAAAGCCTAGAATGCAGCCAAACACCAGCGGTTCAGTTCCCCTAAAACTATGTACCTGGGTATATAGGCCATTCCATACACTTAGGGCTGCGCAGTGTTCATCCTGAAATAAAACAGGGAAATTTCGCTCCCTAAAAATGGACAACTGTGGGTTGGGGATTTAACTCAGTGGTAGAGCGCTTGCCTAGCAAGCGCAAGGCCCTGGGTTCGGTCCCCAGCTCTGAAAAAAAGAAAAAAAAATGGACAACTGTGAATATTCTATCTCCCTCTCAGGACTCGGCCTCTAAGAGCCACCGTTATCACATCCTGAAATTCTGGCCTGTAGGACATGAAGCACCCAGGCAGGTCTACTGGTTGCATTTCAGATGACCCGTGTTACAGACTGATTTGCGTGTTACCTGGGCTCCCATTAGCATGGGAGTAAACTTGGAGGTATGGTTTTTAAATGGGTGATTAGGTTAAGAAAAGGGCATTATGTGGGCCCTGATCCTTCTGATTGGTGGCTTCAGAAGAGAAAATGAGCACATGGACAGACACACAGAAGGATGAGCGCATAGATGAGAAGCCAGCTGCCTCTAAACCAAGAACAGAGGCCAACTGTTGATAGTAGAGGCTCAGCCTCTCAAATTGCTTCTTTATTTTATTTTTTATTTGTTTTAAGAGCTTCAAAAGGGACTCAGAGATCCACCTGCCTCTGCCTCCCGAGTGCCGGGATCAAAGGCGTGCGCCACCATGCCAAGCTTCAGTAGCCAGAGCTGTTAACTGCTCAGTGATCTCTTCAGCCCCAAATTCTTTTTACACTTATAGATTCATCTTGTGCGTGTATGCCACTGTGTCTGAGAATGTGGGGCTCAGAGGACTCGCTGGTAAAGTTGGTTCTCTCCACACCCATTCTGCAGTGTTTTCATGGTCACTGAGGAGATGAAACATGGCCTAGTTCCAAGCACAACTTGCCACCAGTAGGAAAAAGCAGAGCGCTGCATGGTAGCCTTTCCTGAAGTCTCTTCTCCATCCCTCCTGCTCCTACTCTCTGCATCTTTCCAAAGCTCAGGGGAAAGGAACCATATAAGCTTGTAGGGAGACCACATTGACCAAACCCTGGGAGTTCAGCGGAAAGATGAACAAGACTCTGCTTCTCTTTCTCCCCTTCACACTCGGCCCCCAGCCCAAGCCTCTGAACTTCTTTAAGAAGAAAGGGGAAAGAAAATGGGGGAGAAGGGAAAGAAATCAAGACGGAAAGAAACCCCGCCTGTCCTCATCAGAGAAATGACAGAGAAAGGCCAGGCAAAACAGTCCAACAAGCAGCCCTGACAGGCGGTCCATATTCCTCCCGGTGAGTCACCTTAAAGAGCATACTCTTCTCACCGTGACCGAGAGTTAAAGTCCCTCTAACTGCCCCGTGAATTGTCTTCAAGGTTCAAGTGTTTGCTGTGACCTGAGATTGATCCCCAGAACCTGGAGTGGGAGAAGAAAACCTGCTCCTGAAGGTTGCCCTCCGACCTCCACAGGTGCGCTTTTGGCCGCTGTGTGCCCTCACACACACACCACACACCACATATATACAACCAAACAATGATCAATAAAACTTAAAGAGAAACCGACTCAGTAAGTACAGAAGGGCACTGTGAGCTTGATGGTGTTTATCTGTAGGCAAATGCCTTGGGGTTTTTATGACTGAGACTCCCAAAAGGCAGCCCAGCCCCCTACACTCCAGCTCCCTGCTTTATTCTCCAAAGTAAGAGAATGTATGTGTGTGTGTGTGTGTATAATGTATATATAATTTATAAATATATTTTATGAATACAAATATATTTCATATAAATTTATAAAGATGAATATATATTTATATAGAGATAATATATCTGTATGTATATATACATAATTATTTAGTGTGTTTGTCCACATACACACATTCCACAGTGCGTGCGTGCACGCGTGTGTGCAAGTGTGTGTGTGTGTGTGTGTGTGTGTCTGTGTGTGTGTAGATCAAAAGACAACTCTGCTTCAACCACATGGTCCAGATATCAAACTCAGGTCATCAAGCTTGGTGACGAGCTCCTTTACCCACTGAGCCATCTTGCCTCCCGTGGGATACATTTTTTTCTCTCTTTTTTTCTTTTTTTCTTTTTCTCGGAGCTGGGAACCGAACCCAGGGCCTTGCGCTTGCTAGGCAAGCGCTCTACCACTGAGCTAAATCCCCAACCCTGGGATACATTTTTAATGCAGGGATGGTAGCCTTTCAGTGGGCACCACAGCAAGGAAGCCCAAAATCTTCAGAGAGAAGATAGTATCAGAGAGCCTGGGCCTCGGCAGTCTTGGGGGTGATTAGCCCAAGTCACAAGCACGGAGGGGAAGGAAGGACGGCCCACCATGCAGCCTCTGGATTGTAAAGAGATAGTAGACTCTCCAGGGGTGGGGGTGGGGAGTCAATGACCCAGGAAAAATGACAGCAGCTGACAGCCTAAAGCATGAGCCTGGGAGAGCTGCAAAGAGGAGGGGGCATTAAGTAATGTTCTCAAACTGCAGGGATGAACCAGGAGTCTTTGCACCAGGTGACTCCGACAGGGCCCCTCTGGTGGGGGCCCACTACATTCTGGGACTTTCTCTCACATTGACACTTCTTCTGTCCTTCTTCACAAGTCCAGGGGGTCCTGAACCCCCTCTCTCTTCCATACCTTTTTGATGGTTCTCTTATTTAGAAAACAAGTGTCTATATTGTCAAACACGCTCCTAGCCCTGGGCTATTGTGGTAAGGCTCTGCAGGGGAGAGCTGTGTCGTCCCGGCTACACACGTACCAAACTCACGAAAGGGAACAGGCCTGTCTGTCCCTAAGAAATCAGGCAGTACCCTTTGAGGCCACAGAAAAGCAATCACAAGAAGAGGCCGATGCTCTCTGCCAGATGCTCAAACTGTACATTTGGGAGCATAGGATTCCCTGCATGCTACCACATCATTGCACGGTTTGCTCCTGCAGCTGCAATTTAAAGTTAAATGGGCCAACTTTTCTCTATGTGACTTCAGAGAGGTTTTCCCTGTCCCACATTATATAGAACTCAAGTCTAAACCTGAGTGGGCCTATAGTTTGGCAAGACAGGACCACATGTTTCTTTTGGTCCCTGGACAGCAATGAGGAAAGCAGAAAAGGCCTGGCAATGCCACCACCTACTGTTGGCTCTGAGACTCAGAAACCACAGAAAACAGCAGGAAAAGCCACCCGTCCGCCTCACTACTCAAGAACCAAAACACCTGCTTCTCACAGGATGCTGGCTCCCAGTTTGTAGGCTAGATCTGCTCTATGTCAAGTTGCAAAGCACAGTTAATTTCTACCATACACACTGTTAGTACCGCGACTGCTCCCCACAAGAAACAAACTCTAAGAGCCTATAATCTGCAGGTGGGGGAGTCTCACTGCAGTTTGTCTAAAGCAATCTTTGTTCAGTTGCAATGATATCATGGGACGGGGGACAGGTGTCAGTTTTTAATTCTTCTCTTACAATAATCAGGGCAAGAGAGTGGCTGAACTCAGAGCCGCTCACTATAGCTTAAACCAGCAAACACAGAAAGTTTCTGGAAGCCAAGAAAGTTCTATTACAGAAAAGGAAAAAAAGTCAACAACGCTTGGAAAAAAAAAAAAAAAGGATGAATCTCCCCAGCACATTTACCAGAGTTTTGGTTCTCCGCAGCTCGTTTTAAAGGGCCATGATTTGCTTGCCAAACAGGCATAACTTGGCTTCCTTGGCCAGGCAAGAACACTGCCTCGATATTAAACATTCTAAGCAAAGAACCTCTGACCTACGGGCTCTCAGCTAACAATGAATGACATTCTCTGTGAGCGCACCAGAAACCCAGCTTCTTTCTTTGCCTAGTACTCTGTCACACGAGCAGAGCAGAGCAGAGCAGAGCAGAGCAGACTGGTGACTCTGTTTACCACAGTTAATGCTGAAAAAGAAAAGGAAAGGAGAACTGTAGCAAGAGGGTTGCTAGAGAGTCTGTGCCCAGCCTGAACTAGGCAGAAGGTCCCTGGAGAGAGGTAGAGATGCTTCCTAGGGTTGATGGACATCCAGGGTGGTTACGGTTGTAGAGACATTCGTCACTTGAGCATGGCTTCTAAAAGTCATCCCCACAACTGCCACCTGCAGCCTTACCTCACACCTTGCTAAGATATTTTGCCCGGAGGTCAGGTAGGAGTTTGCCGAAGAAAGCATCGATCTTTGACTTGGCAGGAGGGAGGTGTGTGTGTGTGTGTGTGTGTGTGTGTGTGTGTGTGTGTGTGTGTGTGTGTTTGGTGGGGGTGGATGCTGCCACCTTTTTGCTGAAGAGTCATGCCTCTGAGTGTAGTCTCGGTTATATCAGCTTCCACCAGTTTCAAGGTATCTCCACCAGACTGCCAGTCTTCCCAAACTCCCTCCCTCGAGGCTGGCTTGGACTTGAGGTCCAGCGTGTCCTGGACTAGTCTCCTTACATGGGTAACCCTGGAGTTTGGTTGGGACGCACCCTTATCGTGTGGGTGGCCAGCCAAGGGCAATTCTTCGTCCAGAACACCGTAATCTTCAGAGTTGGGCGTGGTACGGGACTCAGTTTAGGGGTCCTCGAGTGAACATGTAAAGATCAAGGCTGAGTCACCGATGCCCAGGAAACTACTAACAAAAGTCGAGAGAAACTCGAAAGAGGTAATAAGGGACTATTCTGCTACTACCACCTAGATGCCAACATCTCCCACCAGGCAAGACAACCGTTTAGGGAGAACACTTCTTCAACTTTAATCCAACCAGGTCGTGCCCCGTGGAGAGGCCGCTCACCTGGGCAACAGCTAGGGGAACGCGGGATCAAGGCAAGCAAAGGAGCTCTTACCGGAAAAATCGGTGAGCGCGGAGGTCTCTTTGGAGCACACTAGGACCGTGCAGTAGAAGAGGCGCAGAAGCTGCCCTGGAGGCTCTACCTGCCTGCGGAGGCCGGGATTCTGCGGTGGCTGTGGCCCGGGCGGCAGACGCGGGTGTCCGGGCAAGACCATGATGCGCGGCGCGGCTGGGCGCGGGCGCCGGTGCTGGGATCGCAGGCAGGAGGATCGCGTCACATGGCGGGGCGAGTCCGTAGCCACCGGCTCCCAGCCCCCTGCCGCCTCCTGGTCCAGTCTGCTGGAGCTTCTTAGGCGGTCGCCACCGGGTCCCGGATCCCAAGCCAAGGGGAGGGGGCGGAGACCTGGGGCGGGGCGAGGATCCCAGGGAGGCCGAGGCGTAGTTTCTTCTGAAGAAATCTCCCTGGTTCCACGCGCCTAGAGAGTCTAGGGGGTGTCACCTCGTGCCCCGGAGCATTGCTGAGGCCGATCCGGGGCGCCGAGCCCCTAGCGGAGAGCGTCTCCAGCAGCGATCCCGATGCTGCGCAACTTGAGCGCTTTCCACACCCGGGTCTCTAGGCGGGGTGATGGCCAAGAGCTGCTGGCCCAGCCTGCGCTGGCCCGGCGCCAACCTCACCCAGGCCGGTGGAGCGGCGCGGCCGGTGCCCGTCCGTGACGCACTTTAGAACCAACGCAGCAGCGTACAGTCCTGGCCAGAGGGGAGCGGAGATTATGGGAAGATGGGGGTCCCGGAGATAGAGGCATTACTGTCCCTGCCACCTTCAGCGATTGATGTTCAGTTACCAAACACGCAGTACGTCCGATCGCACCAAATGGGAGACTGGGTCCTCAACTCTCTGCCCACCACACAGAGATCTGCCTAGGTTCTAGCAGTCCGGACCTGAACGAGCTGATAGCCTCAAACCGGTTGATCACGAGGCTACGAGCCCGGTTCTATTTGCCCCGATGGAGCTTCCGGTGGGTTCTAGTTGACAGCGCCCTCGGGGATCTGAAACTGGGCTGGAATAAACAGCGCTTATAATTGAGCTTTGTTTTAAAATGGGCCACGGAATCTATATGACCCTGTTGACCACGCGCGGTGTCTACCCGTAGATCGGTGAGGACACCCGGGGACAAAGAGTGGGAGTCCAGAGCTGCGGGACAGGTGCTAAGTACTCGGCTTCTTGAGACCCCAGACCTACAAACAGCGCAGGCATCCAGGCCCCGCGGCGCCGGCGGGAAGGAGGAGGGCTGGGCGGGCGGGCGCTCGGCACAAAGTGTTCCTCATCCACCGCCGGGAGGGCTTGCCAAGTTCACCCAGCGCCTGACGCGGAAACGTAGATAACGAGGCCCAAAGGCGGGTCCAGGCTTCCAGCCCCGCCCGGCTCTGGGAAAAGAGCCCGTAAAGTGCGGAGGCTGGGCCAGCGGAGCACGAGGACGCTCTGCCTCCCTGTGGCACTGTCTCAGAGCTGGACCACTGGATTCAAGAAGGATGAGAGCTACACAGCCTGCAGGGGCTAGGTCGGCCAAATTGAGATCTTGAGGATGAGAAGAAAATATTGGTGTTTGTATGGAGAGATCCAGTTTGCATAGTCTTGGGTCGGGGAGATGGCTCAGTGGTTAAGAGAGCTTTTCCAGAGGACTCTAGTTCAGATCCCAACGCTAGCAGCTTGCAACCACCATGAATCCCTCAGCATCAGGGGACCCCAAACTAGTCTGGCTTCCTCAGGTGCGTGCGGGCTAACACACACACACACACACACACACACACACACACACACACACACACAAATCTTTTAAAAAACAAAGCCTCAATAATCATGAGATATAAGTTTAATATGGGGGCTGGAGAGATGGCTCAGTGGTTAAGAGCACTGACTGCTCTTCCAGAGGTCCTGAGTTCGAATCCCAGCAACCACATGGTGGCTCACAACCATCTGTAACGGGATCCGATGCCTTCTTCTGATGGGTCCGAAGACAGCTACAGTGTATTTATACATACATAAAATAAACAAATTTTTAAAAAAAGTTTAATATGAAAGTCTTACATTGGGGAAAACTGAGGCTGGGAGAGTAGGTAAGGTTGCTCAACTCATAAAGACCGCTGCAGAAAGAGTGTGCAAACCTCGGGTCCCTGTGGTACTTCTATCTTATCCCCTCATCTAGATATAGATTGGCTACAGTGTGTGCAGATTCTTTGGCAGGGCATGAAGATGCTGGCACCGGAAGGGAACCATGCTCCCTGAGGGGTGGGGACAGGAAGCATTGTGCTGTTGGGGCTGGAGTTTTCCAGACGCCGCTGACACTGTGAGTGCATTCCCATGCGTCCATATTGTCAGGCTGTGATCAGGTGATACAGCAGGGGTGTGTGAAGCATCCTGAGACACATAGGGGGTGTTCAGTCCCTAAGCGTCACTGCTATAGGTAATAGCATTGGAAGACAATGGCTTGGAGCAACCACACTGAGTGAATGTCACAAAAGTCAAGAATCTGGAAGAGCTCAGGGGCGTGAGAGGCAGGCTGGGGGCGGGGCGTGTAGACATTAGGGAAATGCTCATCACTAGACCCATGAGAAAGACAGGAAGAGCTGACGACAACATTCAAGACAGTAAGACCAGCGATCTGGAGGTGAGGGACACCTTAGAAAGAGGAGCTTGAGCTGGAGAGATGCTGGTGGCTAAGAGGGCATACTGCTTTTGCAGAGGACATGAGTTCAATTCCCAGCACCCCCATCTGGCAGCTCACAACTGCTTATAACTCCAGGGAACCTGACATCTCTCTGTCTCCTCATGCATATGCATACATATACAGGTATATAATAATAATAATAATAATAATAATAATAATAATAATAATAATAATAATAATAGTGAGAAAAAAGAGGGACCACAGGTTAAAGTCTGAGATGGGCGTGTCCCCACAGAAGGATATAAAGTGGAAAGTCTAGGGTGTCTGGAGCAGAGAAGTTGGCAGAGAAGATGGAAGTCTCCTGCCTCGGAGACTCTGGCAGGCCCCAACTCAGGTTCTGCAGGCTTGGCTAAGCATGTGCATGTCTACCTGATGGGTATGTATGTGGGGTTCACATGTTGTGCATGCACATGGGGGTCAAAGGACAACGTGGGGGGTGGTTCCCCAGGTACCATCCACTTGTTTTTCTTTTTGATCCAGGGTCTCTCACTGGCCTGAAACTCACCAAGGAGGCTAGGCTAGCTGGCCAGTGAGCCCCACCCGGGACCTATGTGTCTTTATCACAAGTTATCTACCTCATTGTGCTTTTTCTTGAATGCGTTCTGGGGCTCTAACTCACATGTTCATGCTTTATGAGCGGAACCATCTTCTCAGACCTTAACGGGCATCTCAACGTCAAACTGTCAAAGGTTTGTGAATAGAGAAGTAGGGTGGTCGGACATCTGTTGGTAGAACTGTCACTATCGATAAGGCCTAGGGATTAACTCAATGACCTTTGCCTAGATTATTCAAGTCCCTGGGTTTGATTTTCCAACACTGGGTGGCGGGGGAGGGGCTCTGTGGCAGATGAGTACAAAGGAACTGCAGGCACCAATGGTTGATCCAGCTCGATGTGATGTGCATGCCTGTCATCCTCAGGAGGCTGAGGCAGGAGGATGGCAAGTGTGAGTCAGCATAAGAACACAGTGATATCATACCTCAGATAAAAGGGGGTCTTCATAGAAAACGCACCACAGAGAATCAGAATTAGTGACTGAAGTAGATAATTGCGCACCAGGATTCCTTCCTCAGAGTAGCGGGATGGCAGAAGCGGTCTATGCACCAGTCGATGGGTGAAGAAGGCGCAACAATGCAGAATTTTATTTGGCAGTAAAACGGTGAGACGTTCTGGTACGTGCTGCAACATGGATGAACCGTGAAGACATTATGCTAAGAGAAGTTAACCAGACGCAGAAGGACAAATGAAGTTACAGGCGGTGTCTAGTCTGCAGGGTCAGAGGGCAGAACATTGACTAGAGGCCAGGAGTTATTGCTTAATGAATAATTGAACTTCTTTTGGTTTTTTTTTTAAAGTTCTGGAATATGGGATAACAGCATAATTAAAGGTCTCTTGAGTTGTATGCTGGAAACGAGTTAAAATGGAAAAAAATTATATAAGTATATCATAGCTTTAAAAACATAATAATGTAATATACTCCAAACCACTGGATTGTACATTTTAGACAAGTGGGTTAATAGTATGTAAAATATCTCTCAGTGAAGCTGTCTTTAAAATCATATGGAAATGGTGGATCTAGGGAGTTGGTCACAAGGAAAGCACAGAGCTGTACTTCAGGCTGGCATGAGAGAGTCCAGAGGGAAGAAGAACCGTAGGAGAATTGAAAAGATTGTGTGTATTTGGAGAGAGTGTGTGTGTTCATATGGGTGCTGTGTGTATGTGTATACACGAGGAGGCCGAGGTCAGCCTTGAGTATTGTTCCTCAGGCACCATCCACCATTTGTTTTTTGAGATAAGGTCTCTCCTTAGCTTGGAGCTCATGATTCAGGTAGGCTGACTACCCAGTGAGTGAGCACACACACACACACACACACACACACACACACACACACACACATTTCTGGGATAAAGCTTGAGAGTGTTCACACTTACACAGCAAGCATTTCATCAACTGAACTGTCTCCCTAGTCCTGTGAAGAGTTTTATGAGGATGGATGATTACACATGGGAGGAGGCAGTCGTGAAGAGGAGGAGGAGGAGGAGGAGGAGGAGGAGGAGGAGGAGGAGGAGGAGGGAGGAGCTGACGGTGATTCCCTGGCTTCTTTTGCTTTGCCCCTTAGCCTTTTTCATTAAGATGAGATATTTCATTTCCTTTTCAAGAGGCTGGAGATGTGGCTTAGCAGGTAACAGCAAGTGCTGCTCCTGCAGAGGGCCAGAGGTTGGCTCACAACACGCATCCTGCTGCTAACAACTGCTGTTTCTTCAACTCCAAGGCATCCAACGCCCTTTTCTGGGTACTGTGAGCAATTGCACCTACACTCAGGAACAAACACTGAATTTGTGTTAATCATAAATAAGTCTTTAGACAAATTAAATTTACGTGTGTGTGTGTGCGTGCGTGTGTGTGTGTGTGTGTGTGTGTGTGTGTGTGTGTGTGTACATGTGCCATGGATACATGTGGAAATTAGAGGACAACTCGGGAGAGTTGGTGTTCTCCTTCTACCGTGGGAGTCGTGGTGATTGAGCTTTTACCCACTAAGCCATCCCACTGTCTCATGGGCCTTTCTCTTGACAATGGTGGACATCTGTCACAGGGCAGCCCTGGCCATTCCCAAAGGCACCAGTGTTCAGCTGCTCTTTTCTAGACAGGGAGACAGCCAGTCTTCTGTGTCACCTGTGTGAATCCCAAGTGGGCCAAAAGGCACGTGTGAGCTTCTAACCAGATTGTCTGTTCATGGTTCCACTCTGTTCATCCCCTGTGAGTGACTGCCTTAGAAGAAGGGACCACAGCCTGGGGCAGCACAGGAGTCTGCCTACTCTCTGCCTCCCTAGGTTACCAGGCTAGCCCTTGCAAGAAAATGAAACTCCATCCATTCTCTAGCCCAGCTTCTAGTTTTCTCACTCTGCTTTCTGCATGTAGTTGAAGATGTGACCCTTTAGCTTCCCGCTCTGATTACCTGCTGTCATAGCTCCCAGAGGTTTTCAATTCTCCCTCTGGAACAACAAAGCAAATAAACTCTTCAGTAAGCCACTCACTTGCAAATAAGTAAATAAATAAACGAATAGCAAATGAAAGTGAACATACATATAAATGAAATAGCTGAGATACCACTCCCCCAAGCTCTTTCTTCTATGATAGAATTTGGAAGCTAAGAAATGGCTACAATCGTTTGATTATCCAGCCAGGTTGCAGGCACTGGAAGCCACATTCATTCAGTGTAAAAAGCAGGGGCTGTATCTCAGGGCTACAGCACTTGCCTACGGTGCACAAGGACCTGAGCTCCACCCTATGGTTGGAGAGAAGAAGAAAAAAAAAAAGAGTGAATGAAGTCTGATAAGGAGTGAGCTAAACTGTTCCCAACGCTTTGAGATACATAGTTTATAAAAGACGTCATTTATCAGTCCATTATAAAATGATAGATAGAGTCACCAAGGGTACTGGCTCACCCAGAGCCAGGAGCTGAAGGAAGCCCCCTGCTCTGAAAGGAATAGATAGCAACTTAACAGCGCCCCCTCTGTATGCTGTGTGCCATTGGGCAAACTCGCCTCAGACTGAATGAGTTTGAGATGCTACTTTGTATCTGACACAAAGGACCTTGTAAGTTGGGTGTCTCACTTCCTCTCTCCTGTGAGATCTTCCCTACTTAGCTCCACAGATATCTAAGTCTGCTTCAGAGCAGGTGGAGGGCTTTGAACTTAAACTTGAGGTCTCATAGAGTCTTTTCACCTGGGCTATCAAGTCAAGGCATCCAGTTTCCAATAAAGATGGGCTGTGACTCCTCTGAGGAGATTAAGTAGCCATTTGTCAGCCTTGAAGAAACCAACCTTTCAGCTCAGGAGAGAAAGGCCACATACTCTGCAGGCCTAAAAGGGCTTATTTTTAGAAAACAACAAATGGTGGTTTGTTTTTAGAGCTGTACCACATCAATAGCAGAGAGCCTGAGTAGTGGGGGACTAAGGAAGCTAGAAAGTACTAGAAAATTTGTTGAGGCAATGTTTAGGCCAAAAGACTGCTGAACCAGGTCTTGAAGAAGATACGGTCTGGGGCTGGAGAGATAGTTCAGCAGTTAAGCGCACTTTGGCTGCTTTTCCAGAGAACCTGGGTTCAATTTCCAGCACTCACATAACAGCTCACTAACATCTCTAATCCCAGTCCCGAAGGATCCAGAGCCCTCTTCCTACCTCTCGGGCACTAGGATGCACATGGTGGACAGGTGTACCTGCAGAGAATGCCCCTTACATGTACAACGAATGAACAAAAGGAAGAGCGTAAGTATGTAGTGGCTAACTGGTTCTTGCACCTATCTATCTAGAGTCAAGTGTCCAAAAGTATAGCGTCCACCGATACTCAAATACCCCTTCTAGAGACCACCAGTGCAATCCCAGCTGTGACACTAAAAGACAGTCACCAACGGTGGGATCTTCTCCCGTCACACCTTGCATATTTAAAGGTGCAAAATGAAAGGTCTATTTTGGGTCAAGGTTGTGGTTCAGTTGGTAGAGTTCATGCCTACCCTATATGGATTTACTACCCAGCACTGCATTAAAAACAGAAGTGTGTGTGTGTGTGTGTGTGTGTGTGTGTGTGTGTGTGTGTGTGTGTGTGTGTGTCTATAATCCCAGCAGCCAGGAAGTGAATTTAGGAACAACAGAAGTTAAAGCTCACCCTCAATGACCAAGTGAGTTTAAGGCCAACCTGGACTACAACAGACTTGCTTTTTTTTTTTTTTAATTATAAAAATCCATTTTGTGGAGCTGAGGTAATGGGTCAGCAGTTAAGAACATACACTGTTCTGACAGAGGATCCAAGTTCAGTTCTTAAACAGCCAGATCAAGTGTTCATACCCACCTGGCACTCTGGCTCCAGGTGATCCAACACCCTTTCCTGGAGATGTGAGTGCAGGCTCCTGAACTCACGTGTGCAAAGTCCTACATACAGATACACGCACATACAGGTCATGAAAGCATTGCTTTAAAGGGTTAGGGGCTGGAGAGATGGCTCAGTGGTTCAAAGCCCTTGCCACTCTAGGATTCAGGTTGGCTTGCCGGTATCCAGTTACTTTCTGTAACTCCAGTTTCAGGCAATCTGATGGCCTCTTCTGGCCTCTGAGTACACCAGGCACACACAGAGTATACCCCCACGCATTCAGAGAAACATGAAATAAAAATAAACACATCTTTTAAAAAAATTAAGGTGCAATATTATTTTTTTTTCAGGTTTCGCAGGTCTTGAAAGCTGAAGTTGTGTTCAACTGGCATTTCAAAGAAAAGCTAGAGTCTAAAAACTCAGGCATGTCCCAGAAGTCTCTGTGACAGGGACGGTGCTGGGGAAAGGAGGAGACTGAGAAGTATCTGCCATGGGAAGACAGCAGGAGAGGAGGGAAGGGGAGAATTCAGAACCGGGAATTGAGAAGCAGGGTCAGGCAGGGTTCCCAGGTAGTGAACCAGAAAGACAACAAAGTCCCCGTGTCCAGCAGAGAATCGGGGCTGTTGGCTCACAGAGGAGCCATCTGGAAGCTGTTTGCATAACTGCCTAAGAAGAGAAATCTTTATTTGATCATGAACATTTGGGGATGTGGCTCAGTTTGGAGAGAGCTTTTTTAGCACTCACTAGGCTCTGGGTTCAGGTCACGGCACCACAGAAATAGAGTTAAAGGATGAATGTCTATACTCTTAGCTGCTGGGTTGTAAAGACAGGAGGATCAGGGGTTCAAGGTGTTCCTTGGGCTGCCCAGCAATTTCACAGCCTGCCCCAGATACCCAAGACCCTGCCCTAAAGAGAAAAGTAACCCCAAAGGTTCAAATTAAAACTAAATATCGGGTTGGGGATTTAGCTCAGTGGTAGAGCGCTTGCCTAGCAAGCGCAAGGCCCTGGGTTCGGTCCCCAGCTCCGAAAAAAAGAAAAGAAAAAAAAAAAAACTAAATATCATCACATAAACAAACAATAAACAATAAATCTACAAAATGATTTTGTTCATCCCGATGGCTCCCCACATGGAAAGCCCCAACCCTAGCTGACTCCTTTAGCTATGAACTCTTTCCCAACCCACAGCACAAGGACAAGTCTTGGCAGAGCTCAGATTTGAAACTTTGTTCACTGACCACAGAGCCCATACCATCGGCCACTACTCTTCACTAAGCTGGCGTGCAGGGCAGGAGCCTGGGTGCCAAGAATTAGGGCTGCAGCTTCTGCTGTGGAGGGAGCTTACATCCATCTGCTATGCTTTCTGGACTCAGAGAACTTAACAGGAAGAGTCCCTGGTCTCCAACCAGAGCTGGGAGAAAGGTGTAGTCAGAGGTCTCTGAGGGGCTCCAGAGGGCTCAGTATCTTAATTACTGTTTTACTGCTGTGAAGAGAGCACGCCCATAGCAACTTATAAAAGAAGGCATTTGGTTGAGGGCTGGCTCGCAGTTTCAGAGGGTGAGTCGTGAAGGTTATGGTGGGGGAGCAAGGCAGCAGGCAGGCAGGCATGGTGCTTGAGGAATATCTGAGAGCTTACATCTGATCCACAAGTTTGAGGAAGAGAGACAGCAAGACTGGTACACGTTTTTTAATCCCAACACCCGGGAGGCAGAGGCAAGCCCGGTCTACCGGGTGACTTCTAGGACAGCTAAGATGGGACAGAGAAACCCTGTCTTGGAAACAAATAACAAAAAAAACAAGACAAGCCTCAAAACCCACCTCCCCCAAGGCCATACCTCCTAGTTCTTCCCACATGGCTCCACCAACTGCAAACCAAACATAAGTGTATGAGCCTGTGAGGCCATTCTCATTCAGACAGCACACCTCTCTTTACCAAAAGTCTCTCGGGGCAGCCTCAGGGCTTCCCTTGGATCCTGATATTTCCCACCTCCAGAATCAAATCCTGCTCTCCCCTAGAATTAGATTTTACCATTCTGAATACCTGCAAATTTCCACACCTGAGAGTCCTGTGAATTAGAATCAAACTGTTTGCCACCCTCAAATTCGTCCTCAGGCATTCTTTTACCAAGAAGAAAATACAATCCCATGCAATCCAATGGATAGCACATGCGGAAATTAACAAAAACGCACTCTTCCTTAAACTTTATGCGCGGGTATATACCCATGAGAGCAGGTGGCTGCAGAGGGTAGAGGTGTCAGATATCCCTGGAACTGGGGTTACCGGTGGTTTGTAAGCCAACTGATATGGGTGCTGGGAATCGAACCCTGGCCATCTCCAAGAACTGTGTGTACTCTCAATTGCTGAACCATCTCTCTGCCCCCCACCCCCCGGGGATATTTCCAATGTAGGGTTAATAGCATTAATTATATCGCCATGCAACCAGCATCATTATCCATCATCTGAGCTCTACTCATCATGCAGAATGGAACTCTAACCCACTAACAGTAACTTTGCTCCCCCTTGTAGCCTGAGGCAACCACCCCACACCCCACCCCTTCCCTCCTCTCCCACCCTCTCCCCTACTCCCCCAACTCCCATTCTGTCTTTCTATACACAACAACTCTAGTAGCCTCAGGTAAACAGAATCCATAAAGGGTTTGCCCATCCTTGGCTGTGTCGTTTCTCAGTTCACCCTGTTACAATGCAGGTTGGACTTTCTTTCCTTCCTTAGGGATGAACAATAGGCTCGGTGCTACTGATGATAGCCACATGGTGTAGGACTGCATTAATGGTGCAGCGACTGGTTCAGGCAGGATGCAGCCCTTGGAGATGGCTTTCAGGCCGGTCCTGCACACTCAGCAGGGACATGATGCTGTAATGAACCCCCAGTGGGGCTCTCCATGGGTGGAAATCTTAATCTCTGTCTCACAGATGTTTACAGTGACCACGAATTTAAAAACATACATGAAGGCAGCGTCTGTATAACATAAAATTATCCATCCAAACCCTTAGACGTGCATTCAGCCCGTCCACACTGAGGACCCAGAGCTACGGTCCACAGCTCTTCATCTCCCTAGACCTGTGGCAGTTGCATACACTACCTTTCTCCTTCGGGTCACTAAACATCTGATGAGAAGCAAATTAGGGATTATTTTAGCACACAGTTTCTCAGAAGAGAGAGCAGGCCGCTCTTGCCTGTGTTGCAGTCTGCCCTGACGAGCCCGTGGCCTGGCAGCTTGCGCTCACAGCTTTGGGATTCAGTAAGCAGATAGTTTGGGGGAATCTGAGCCTACCTATAACTCTCAAGTCCTCGTCCAGTTTCTGCTGGGGAGACAACCCCCCATCTGAAAGGTTTCATCGCATCCCTAAACAGCACCACCCAAGCTGGAAACTGAGCGTCCAAACACATGAGTTTGTGGGAGACATTTACACTCAAACCACAGCAAGCGTTAAGTAATAACGCCATACCCCTTTATCCCCAGTCCCTAGTCAATACTTTCTATGTCTATAAATTTGAGATAATACTTTATGAGCCTCATTTAAATGGTTGTCCTTTTGCAAGTAGTCCCTCTCCCACCAAGTGCAATGTCTTCAGGAGCTATCCATTCTGTAGCCTACGTCAGAATTTCATTCTTTTGCAAGGTGGACAACAGCCGTTGCACACACACATGGTCTGAGAAACATCCCACGCATCTGTTACCCCACCATGTTTCCCACCCATCCCTCACTGGCAAATTGGGTTGTTTCTACATTTTGACCACTGGGACTATCCTGCTATAAAACTGGGTGTACAAAAAAATGTAAATTATAAGTGGTTGTTCTCAGCGTAAGACTTTAAACTACACAGAACGAAGTCAATCAAAGCCCAACAAAAGCAATTCAGAAGCAAACACGTGATCTCTGGTTGGGTAAAGAGTACAGAGCAGAAGGTTTCACATTTTCCCAGGTCCCATTTGCTCTTTGTGTCTTGATAATTCTTCACGGTGGCCCTGGTCAAACACACAGACACCCAATGACAAACTGAACTTTTCCTGTTTAGGAAAAAGATCAAAAGAGCTTAGTGAGTATTTGCGTTATAATAATTAAGTAGCAATCTGAAAAAAGTTACCACAAAGTAAATTGAAAGGAGAGATATTTTTATTTTATTCTTAAGTAACCATGGTTATTTACGCATGGCGTGTGTGTGCCTGTTGGGTTCGTCACGGTCCTACGGGGCAATACTATTTCCTGTCCCATGTTGACTTCTGTCTGCCCCTCCCTTCCTTTTGAATCACAATCACCGCTGAATCCCAGGTTTTTGAGTTGTGGCATTGCTGACCGGGAAGTAGTACAAGGTGTTGAAACAGAGCCAGCTTGGACCAGCAGTGTATGTGGGACAAAGAGACGTCAATAGCTATCATGTCTCTTCTGATATGCACAAATATTTTAAGACACTCTACGTGCCCCCCCCCTCCGTGCTCAGGGTGAGAAGTAGAAATCAAAATTATTCGAATTTTAGCAAGGCCTTATCCTCCCCCTAAGATGCCATGTGAGCCTTCTCATGGCTGCTTCTCTCACCAACCTGTGTCAATAAGTGAGCTCTCAGCTTACATGCACCCCTGTCATGGGCTACCTGATTGGTGTTCCCCTGTGTAGGAGGCCCTGAAAGAATCTATGTAATGGTGGTTGGACTTTTAGTCCCCAAAACAGTTAGCTAAAGAAACCTCTGTATAGGTTATTCAGCCCCAAGTATTTTGTTACAGCAACATAAAACACACATTGGCCTGTGGTGTGCTGCCCCACTCTGTCATGCTCCACCTCGATGTCTTGTTCTCTGGGTTGCCATGGCCCTTTTCCCTAACCTACTTGTGGAGTCTGATAGCTGCTGGTCCTAGTTTCTTTGACTACGTTCTCTGTCTATAGAGTACTCATGGTGACCGGCCCACCAGCTCTATCACTCTTCCTGCATTTGCCCGACCCCCTGGAAGCACAGTTACGGTTGGACTTAGAAGTCCGGGGTTTCCAAACTTGATGCTATTAAAATATCAGTGCACAAAAGGGAAGCAGAACAGTAAAGACCGAAGTAAACACAGAGGATGATGTAAATACACGGGATCATAGTAATTTAGATAAATAAGCCAGGAGCATTGAAGGAAGCCAAACGAGAGATGCTGGCAGTGTTGAAGCTGGGGCCAAGCTACTCCTAGAGCTCCACAAGTCCAGGCTGCTCCTCTACAAGTGAGAGACATTACCACACCCTAAAAGGAAGAACTTCAAGGTTAAAATGCAAAGAGGTATGCGACCTGGTGGGAGGAATTTATGACTGCATCGTGCAGGTGTCCACAGAAACTTCTTTGGGTTTTGAGCGCTGTCCTTATCATCTATCAAACACCTGGAATGTCCTCCAGGTCTTCTCTCTTCTCAAATATGGCAAGGTTCCTGTCTTAGTCAGGGTCTTATTGCTGTGAACAGACACCAGGACCAATGCAAGTCTTATAAAGGACAACATTTCATTGGGGCTGACTTACAGGGTCAGAGATTCAGTCCATTATCATCAAGGCGGGAACATGGCAGCATCCAGACAGGCCTGGTGCAGGAGGAGCTGAGTTCTACATCTTCATCCGAAGGAAGCCAGGAACAGGCTGGCATCCTCAGGCAGCTAGGAGGAGGGTCTCTAAGCCCACCCCACCGTGACACACATTCTCCAACAAGGCCCCACCTTCTAATAGTGCCACTCCCTGGGCCAAGCATATGCAAACTATCACAGTTTGCATCTTTGAAAGGGCTGAATAATATCCCATTGAATATGCCTGTCATTGTCTTTATACAATCATCCGGCCATTGACTTCTGAAGGCCTAGGTGTAAATGATGTTATTGTCACGAACCCAGGAGTACAGATATAGCCTCACGATCCTGATTTCTGTTCTTGAGTAATAAGCCGGCCACCAAAGGACAGCTACTGAATTGCCATTGTACCTACATGCAGTATTTAGAATGCTACAGCTCACAAAACCAAGAATAAGTCCATGCTTGATATAGTGACCCACGCTAGCAATCCCAGCACTCAGGAGTTGAAGCTGGAGAATTGCCATGGATTTGAGGCCAGCCTGTGATGCACACTGGGTTTCAGGCAAGGATGAGATGCTTGGGGAGACTGTCCTGCAGACAGAGGAAGAAATGGGAGCTTGTTTTGCGGTTGCTATAAAGTTGGGGTTATGAAAGTTAGTTCTAAAACTCCCGCAGCCCTCACCACACTCCAGGGGCACAGGGAAACTGAGAGGTGATGGTGACAGACATGTCTTACCTTGGTGGGGCCGATGGTTTAATGCTCAAACTCACAAATGTGTACGAGGCCACTATGTGCAATTTACTACGTATTGATTATACTTTAACAAATGATTCTGGGGCTGGAGTGATGATTCAGTGGTTAAGAGCACTGACTGCTCTTCCAGAGGTCCTGAGTTCAATTCCCAGCAACCACATGGTGGCTCACAACCATCTGTAATGAGATTTGATGCCCTCTTCTGGTGTGTCTGAAGACAGCTACAGTGTATTCAGATATAATACATAAATCTTTTAAAACAAATGATTCCTACGAGTTGTCCTCTGGTTTCCACGTGCAAGCCATGACATGCATATCTCCCTACAAATACATACAATAGATAAATAAATACAAGCTATAAAAAGAGAGACCATGGTCTTCTACTGGGATGCCACTGTTCCTAGGTCTACCAAACCAAAAGATAACGTGCAATGGTCATAGACCTAGGCAGAAGGCATAGCTGTGTTTGTTTCTGTCTATTCAGCTCTAGCTATTTTCAGGTGAACACAGGGCCACCATACTGAATCTCTCCTGTAATTCAGTACTAAAGGGTTAATTCCAACCTTGCCCTCTGGCTCAGGTGTGTCTACCCAAGTGAGGAGTAGGGCTCTCTCCACCCTCCAGTTGTTGACTTAGTTTGTCGATCTCAGGATACATGGCATGTTTCCAAGTCATGAACCCACATTTCCATGACGTCATGTCTATATTCTGTTCTTTTGAACTATTTATCTTTTCTTTTACCATGACATTCTAGCTGCATGGTTCCAAGGCATGTATGTCCTCTTGCACGAGAAGGCGAAGATGTCTTTAACTCTTTTGAAGTTGACTTGGGCCATTGATAAACCTTTACTTTCCCAGATAAGTTAAATCAATGTCTTTTGTTTCTTTACTTTGATATCGATATGGCTACGTTTAGGTATATGATATGGCTGCATTCAGAAAGAATTTACAGGTTTGTAATGTGGAGACGTTTTCCGTGAATGCGGTATGTCTTTCTAATCAGGGTTTCTTGTACAATTTTCTCTTTATAAGTGGCGCGTAGTGTTCTTAAGTTTTAAGTTTATAAGTCGTGGCTTTCATCTTTTGTAAGTGAGTCTTGGTTTCTATCATGCTTTTATAGTGTATTTATTTTTGGAAACCTTATTTATTTTTATCTGAGGCTGGTGTTCCAGGAGGTTGGGATGCAACTCACCTAGATGCTGAGAACTGAACTTAGGTCCTCTGGACTGTAGTCTAGAGCAGTGGTTTTCGAACCCTAATGCCCCACCCTTCAATACACTTCCTCATGTTGCACTGACACCCAACTCTACAATTATTTTTGTTGTTACTTCATAACTGTAATTTTGCTACTGTTATGAATTATATATGCAGGCTATCTGGTATGGGAACCCCCCCAGAAAGAGTCATTTGACCCCCAAAAGGGTCTTTCTTGACCCACAGGTTGAGAACTACTGATATAAAGGCATCACTACTAACTTTGGAAACTTGACCTAATATGCGACAACTTCGATGAACTCTCAGCTTGTGTGGGGACAGGAGATGGTTCTGTGTCTTGGTTCTCTCGAGTGTCTCTCTTGGCTTCTCTCGTTAGCTAGGATGGCTGGCGAAAGGCAGTAGCATGGGCCGTATACAGCAGTGTCTTTTCTATTCTTTCCAATCCTAACTCAAGTGCTTCTCAGGAGTTTCCGTTACTCGTGACAGTTGCTTGAACTTGGGGACACAGAATCACATCGGAGCAGAGGAAGCTCCTCTAACCATTGTCCTGTGTGGGTTCTGAAAACAACCATAAGCAGTTTTTTCAAATGCTCATCTTCGTAGCCTCTCAGTTGTTTGTCTTCAGTTCACTAATGTGGTGAATTATATAAACAAGATATTAAATCATTCTTCTGTTTCTAAAGTGCAGTCTTGGACTCGGTTAGCTAATGTTTTATTTATACAAATTTATGTCCATCGTTGAAGCAAGAACATCTTTTTTTCTACCTTGAATTTCCTTTAGATGATTTTTAAAAATATATATAATGCTTTGATTAATTCTTTGAGAACTTCATAAATGCTTACATTGTATTTTGATCATTTACCACCCACCCCTCCCCTAACTCCTCCGAGATCCACCCCTGCCCTGTAACCCCTCCTGACTTCGTGTTCTTATTTGGTTGTTTTGAGGTAGAGTCTCATTATGTAATCCTGGCTAGTCTAGAACTCACTGTGCAGACCAGGATGGGCTTGAATTCACAGATACCTGCTTGCATCTGCATCCCAAGTGCTGGGATTAAAGCATATGCCATTCGTTGCCCTACCTGCTCTTGTGCCCCCCCCCCTCCACCTTTCCCTCCCTCATTCCTACCTCCAATCCGTGCTGCCCAGATGAGCATGTGTGAAGTGGGCTATTCACCAGAGTGTGTAGTGGGCGGGGCTATTCACCAGAGTGTGTAGTGGGTGGGACCTATTCACCAGAGTGTGTAGTGGGTGGGGCTATTCACCAGAGTGTGTAGTGGGTGGGGGCTATTCACTAGAGTGTGGCTGAGCTACCAAGGACCACACCTTTAACAAAAACCGACTCTTTTTCTCCAAATGTCAATAGTTTCTCAGGGGTGTGTGTGTGTGTGTGTGTGTGTGTGTGTGTGTGTGTGTGTGTGTGAGTGTGTGTGTGTGTGTGCGCGCATGCACATATGCATGCGAGTGTGTGTTGTGGGTGTCATGAATCCGGTTCCATGTAGGAATGCTAACTGGTGATCTTGGGCAGCTAACCACAGCTGCTGAGAGTTCCTCAGTGCAGAGATTCCTTCAGGTCCAGGAGATACGGTTTCACCTTGGTCCTCACCAACCTCTGGCTCCTGCAGTCTTTCCAACCCCTCTTCCTTCATGGTCTTAGGGGAAGATAATTAGTGCAGTTATCCCACTTACAGTGGAGCACCCCACTTCTTATCTGCACTTCAAACAATTGTGAACTTCCGCATTCGCAGTTGCCGGCTGCACCAAGACGCCTCTCTGATCAGGTCTGAGATCTGCGCCACAATGTAGAGATATAAATCTAGAGGGAGTTTTGATACCAAATCCTTTTAGCGGAATGGAATGTTCACCCCAAGGAGCCTAAAAGCTCTCTAGCCTTGAGGTCTTAATTCGATTTTAGTCAAGTTCTAGTTTGAAGCATGAGTTTCCTCTAACAGAGCAGACCTTAAATGGGATCCAAAAGTGATTGGTTATCCTCATAACCTGTGTGTCATTATTACCACGGCAACACTGGTCATTGCTGCAGCTCATGGGGTTGACTGATGGGAAAAACCATTGGTGACTTTTCTCTCTAAGCAGCTAGCTTTGTAGGGTTTTTTTTCCAGTGCTGTGGATTAAGTCCAGGTCCTAACCCTTGACGAATAAATGCTCTACAACTGACTTACATCCCCGACCATTGGTGTAGCATTTAGGGTTGTGATGCTTTGCCTGCTTTCATGGAAGAAGCTGAGGGAACTAGGGACTGTGAATTTCGTTAAAGATTGTTAGAAATTTGAAACATCATCAGTGTCTTGGGGAAGGTTTATTTTATAATTTTAATGTCTGTGAATGTTTCCAGTTGTTCTGGGTTCTTTTTAATGCCCACTTTGGGATTTTTGTCCCTTCTAATAGCGTGTGCATTTCTTTCAGCTTTAATATTTTTGAGTAATCATTTGCCATTTTAAGGCCTATATAGGGTTTGGAGATGTGGCTCAGTGGTTTTAACCACTATTAAGGACTGACTGCTCTGGCAGAGGACCGGGGTTCAAGTCCCAGCACCCACATGGCATCTCACAGCTGTCTGTAACCCCAGGTCCAGGGGATTCCATGCCGTCTTCTAGCTCCTGCAGGCACTAGGCTTGCTCATGTTGCACAGACACACGCAGACGAAACAGCCACACCCATAGGACAAAATAGTGGTTTTAAATACCGATGTTGTTCGTGTGCTAATTTCCTCATTCAGTCCTGCAGTTTTTGTAGTCTCTCTCATTTTATTCTCCTAATTAATCATGTCACAGGTTTGCATATTCAACCAGCCTCCTTGTAAGCCTGTGAATATTTTTTTAAGATGTTTGTCCCCTCCCCACTTTATACGTCTCCTTTTCGTTTACCCATTCCACAGTCTTATGATTTGACCCTTTGTCACAGTGCGCTCATTTCCAGTCTTCCCTGACTTTCAAGGTGTGTTTCAAGGCAGAAAGCATTCCTGCGTGCACTCTGCTCAGTGGATGTCACTAAGGTTCATTCACTGTATTACAACTCACACGGTTTTCATTATGTTTCCCAAAGATGACGTGGTAGAAATTGTATCCCTCACCCAAGACTAATGGGATTTTAAAAAAAACTCTTATTATCAAGGACTAACTTTTATTGGATGATGGTTAGAGAACATGGCCTGTTATGATGTGGGTATCCTGGAATTTATGAAGCCTCCTCTGTGGCCTAAAATGGTCAGCTTTTTACGACCATTCCTTGTTCACTTAAAAACAACATGTATTCTCTGTGGGTAAAAAAACCCAAAACTTTTACAATCTATTAATTTAAAAACTGTTATTTATGTTCCTTGCGTTTTTAAGATTTCTATCTAATAATTAAGATGTCAGCACGGTTTGTGTAATAGCTTTGAAATGTATCCGCTCTTTTAATCTCTAAGCTCACTGCAGCCTTTGCTATGCTTTGGCGTTCAAAGACTCTGTCCATGAACTCAACGGCCTAGCGTTTCTGAGCATCCCTGTCTAAGACAATGGCCATTGACAGGATATGTGTTAGCTAAGGGCGTAGCCTTCAGAAACGTGGATGTAGTAGGATACTTGTGTACTTTCTGAATGGATTTTAAAATCTGTCTTTGAAAAGTCTCAAGATCATAAAAATGTAATGCGTGGACAGAACTCAGGTAGATGGATGTCAATGTTCTAAGTTGTTTTTCTTCATTGCCCATGACCAGGCTCCTCATTCTCACCTACGCCTTCCCTAATGACGCAGCGACTAAAACACACTTGAAATTCACTGGGGTAGTGTGCTCCAAATGTTCTTTTAAAGTATAAAAGTAATCGTGAATAGGCTTCAAAGGGTACTGTGCTCCTATACCTGATGGTGAACATGCCAAATGACCCTATGTTCTGATAATTGTCCCAGAGAACTTTTATGAGGGAAGAGGTTTTGGATGGGGGCCGAGGAAGAAGGGGTGTGGGGAGGACAATGCAGGCTCAGCACTGGAAGGGAGGTGGAAGCAGGAATCATCCAGGCACAGTATCTCCACAGGAAGATCAGTTCTGGGAAAGCTGAGTCAGCTCGACTCAGATAAACAGGGCATCTGGAAGATGCTCTGTCTGGGCAGAGATGGGTGGGTACTAGAGTCCTGGTAAGCTTTCACTGTCAGGTTGGCACAGCCTAGAGTCACCGAGAAGACAACCTCAGTTGCCTTGGTAAGAATGGCCTGTGGGCAGGTTTGTGGGGAATTGTCTTAGTGTTAATTGATGTAGGATGCCCCAGCATCCTCAAGGAAGGTGGCCCTGGGCTCTATAGAGATGCTAAGTAAGCATGAGTCTGTGATAAAGCCAGCAGGCAACATTCTTCTACAGCTTGGGCTTCAAGTTCTAGTTTGGGTTCTTGCCTTCGCTCTCCTCAGTAATGGACTGCGGAACTGTAAGTGTAAGGCAAACAAACCCTTTCTTCTCCTAAGGTGCTTTGGTTCAGAATGTTTTATCACAGCAACAAGAACAAGTAGACAGCAGACTTGGGGGCAATCTAAGATCACAAACTTCACCTACACAACAAGTATTTTAAAACCAAGACTAGCTTCACGTAGCTATTTTATTCTACATTGAATAGTAGGAATATTTTCTATTCTTCCTCAATTTTCTTCCTCAGAGAAGGAAAAAAAATCAACAAACTCATTGTTTCTGCTTTTTCTCTTTTTTACTACCATTTCAGTAAGATATCGGTGATGAAATAATCTGGAGTTTATAACCATGATGCAGTCATTGCCCAAATATTTTATTTAATTACCATGTGGCCTTTTAACTTCTCACCTTGGATTCTCGGTGTAAACTGTCTTCACTGAACTTGTCAGATGTGTTACATCCTTAGTGACCCTTGAGTGGGGTGAGTGAGCTGTGTTATGCTTTCTTGAATGTTTTATTGTTGATTATAAAAAGCAACGCCCATGGCTGCTATTGGTGGATGTTGGCCTTTTGTAAACTTGAACTGAGTATCCAGATGCTTGTTTCCCATTTCTGGCCGAGGTGTACTGTGTTCTGCACTAGAGCTTGAGGTTACTGCCTTCGAAATAACACAGTGTTCCATTTGCTCATGGTGCAGGAAATTCAATTGTCCTGATCTCAGTAGATATTGCACTAAGACACTTATCAACTGAAGAAGTTAGAACTGGAATCAAAATGAAGAAAGGCATTGTAAGACTCAAAGTGGGCCTTAGCTACCGGGAGACCCCCAAGTGAGACTCGAAAACGGAGTTCGATGCAATACCAAGAGGTTTATTGTTCCAGCACCCTGGGGTCGTCCTGCACCCAGAGTAGAGACGGCCCCTTCTCTCTCTTTCATAAGCTTTTTATACATTTTTTGAGGACAGATTATAGCAACAGCAACTTGTCACATAATGATTGGTGGTCCTGGTAACCTTTACATTAATTGGCTGGGCAGGGAGGAACTCATGGACCTTCCGTAAGGCCTGGTGGGAAGTTCCAAGTCTGGGCTCTCTCTCGTTCCCTCCTTTTTCTTGTGAGTATGAAATCTTGGAGTGATTAACCACATTCTGTTGACACATGGGTAGAATCATTGAGAGGTATATCTTCATACTGTTGTCTAAGTATCATCAGCTGTACTGTATTAATTTGTTCTCCAATAAAAGTAACTAAGCAGTTTAAAATGCAGGGTCTAAAGGTTAGCAGCAAAAGTAGGATAGTCAAGGGTCCAGCTAGGGTCCACACCATGGTAGTTAACCATGGGGAAGAATTAAGCCAGAATTCAAACCATCCCTGGCTCTGTTCTCTTTTTCTCTTTCTTTGGGCCAGCTCCCCTCATACATTAGTCATTGAGTCTTTAACTACACCTGAGTGGTCTATGTAGAAACAGCATACCTCATTGAGTGCAGCACATAAACCTCCCTGTTGAAGGAACAATAAGTCTAACCTCTTATGGTTCTTGTCTTAGTCAGGGTTTCTGTTCCTGCACAAAACATCATGACCAAGAAGCAAGTTGGGGAGGAAAGGGTTTATTTAGCTTACACTTCCACACTGCTGTTCATCACCAAAGGAAGTCAGGACTGGAACTCAAGCAGGTCAGGAAGCAGGAGCTGATGCAGAGGCCATGGAGGGATGTTTCTTATTGGTTTGCTTTCCCTGGCTTGCTCAGCTTGCTGTCTTGTAGAATCCAAGCCCACCAGCCCAGGGATGGCACCGCCCACAATAAGCTGGGTCCTCCCCACTTGATCACTAGTTGAGAAAATGCCTTACAGCTGAGTCTCATGGAGGCATTTCTACAACTGAGGCTCCTTTTCTGTGATAACTCCAGCTTCTGTCAAGTTGACACACAAACCCAGCCAGTACAGTTCTCAAACACAACTTCTGAGAGGGAAGTGAGTGAGTGACTCCTGGAGATGAGCGATGGAAGTTTTAATCCTCTCAATATCTATATCTATGTCTGTCTTTTACTGTTATAGTTCTCTCTCTCTCTCTCTCTCTCTCTCTCTCTCTCTCTCTCTCTCTCTGTTAGCACAGTTATCTCAGTGCCCACCAGGGCTAGCCCCAGCCCTAGCCCTAGAATTAATGTTAAAATCAAAGAAATAGGGTATGTGGGGCACCAAATGAACCAAAATACAGAGCCCATCTGGGGTAGAAGAATTAATAACCACCCCATTCATGCAAAGGGGTCAGTCTTGTCGAATAGGTCCACTATGTCTGTTTTGAGGGAATAATCTGTTTAGAATAAACTGTGGGAATGGTCCGATTGTAGAGGTGTTGATGTGACAAGGGGACTTTCCATAGACAGATACCCTGTTCCAATACGGTCTGGAGGGTTAAAGGTGGACCTTCCTGTGACCATCTATATGTAGAAACATATTTAACTATTAACTCAATGTCTTCATAAAAGGGGGATATAAAACACACAGTACATATAGTTAGCAGGGACAATAGACTTGGTCAACTTTAACTTGAGGGGGTTGGTGTCCTTTTGAACCCTCCATTTTGGTACAACTGGAGCCAAGTAGTCTTCTTTACTGGAGAAGCAGGTCTGGTGTGAGTGTAATGTACCCAGGCAGTGATTTTATCCACTTTGATGGCAGTTGGTGTGGTCAGCGGGATGATGTAGTGTCTTTTTTACCTGGGTTTAAGTGCGCCTTGGTGGAATCTCACATAGATCCAGTCTCTTTGACCTGTGTGGTTCTAGAACTGGGCCTGCTTCATAAAGGGCACATAATTTAGGCCAAACATATCCATGAGCCCATTGTGTAGCTCTGACCCTAACTATTAAATCTTTCAGTTCTGCAATAGCTTCCGACGGTAGGCTGGGAATTGAACTCAGGATCTCTGAAAGAGAGGTCATTGCTCTTAACCTCTGAGCCATCTCACTAGGCCTAGAGTTGATGCTGCCAGCAAGGACGGAGCTGGCTGCTGGGCTGGAGTAGACTCTTTTTGCTCCTTGTCACCTTGTGGCCATCCCTGTTGATGAAGAAGTGTTAGCAGGGGGAAAGAGGGAAGATTTTTGAAACATGGTAACCTCTACTGCTGGGGAGATAAAAGGTGGCCATCTAAAATCAAAAGCGGGCCACTCAAAGTTGCAATAAGTGGTCCTTAGCCCTAACTTCTTTAAAATGAGTCAGAATAAGATTAAGGCGAGAATCAGTCTGTCCCATGTCCAAAAATTATGCCAGTCCAAGTCCAATAACACAAAGAGACACAAGGAAGACCCAAACAATCCATCCTTGCCACGGACAGAATAACCCAGTACAGATGACTTGGCTGGCTTCTGCCAGAATTGAGTCTAACAAGATCCCAAACGGAGTGGGGTGTTCCTGACCCCCTCGGGGTAACGGAAGCATCCTCCATACTCCCTGAGGTCATGCTGTTAAGGCACATCTGCATCCTGCAAACCACCACCCAGACCAGACAAACCAGAGGGTTCTCTAAGCCTTTCTGACACTCTTGAACAAACCGAAAGAGAGACAGAAGACACGCAAAGACAGACAACTGCAGTAACTGACTCTAGGCTCAAGCCGGACATTTCTCTGACCACCGACCACAGACCCCTGCTGTCACTGGGGGTCTGACTTCCTAGCCAATGCACCAAATGTAAGACTCAAAGTGAGCCCGAGCTACCAGGGGACCCTCAAACGACACTGGAGAATAGAGTTCAATGCAAAAGCAAGGGGTCGTTCTGCACCCAGAGGAGAGGCAACCCCTTCTCTCTCTTTCATAAGCTTTTAATACAATTTTTGAGGGCAGATTACAGCAACAGCAACTCGGCACATAATGATTGGTGGTCCTGGTGACCTTTACGTTAATTGTCTGGGCAGGGAGGAACTCACGGACCTTCCCTAAGGCCTGGTGGGAAGTTCCAAGTCCAAGATTTCTCTCAGCATCACACCTCTGATTTCTACAATCTGACTGTGCCAATGAGCTCTTGTCAGGGTGAAAGTTCAAATTATCAAGAGAAGTTCAGCTCAGGGCCATGGATGTAGGTCAGTTAGTAGGGGTCTTGCCTAACCTGCTTGACTCTCTGGGTTTGAATTCCTGAGCTTCAAAACAGCAACAGTGATAATACTGTGATAGCATTCTCCTGTGGGCGGTGATGCTATGATTCTCTTATTCTGCATCCATGATAAACAGTTTAATATGAACTTGATATGGATTCTGACTGAGCAGAATTCAAATTTAAACCAAGGTGAAAACATAGGTCCATGGATTCATTCATATTCATATCCATTCAGATACTTATTAAACATTTGTTGGCCCAGTCTGAGTTCCAGGCAATGGAAACAGAGTGTCCAGCTTGGTGTTGCCATGTTTGGTGCACATTAACAAAGACTATTCTGTATCACCAATAGGTAAGAAAGGTGAAAACCAAACAAAACAGAGGATGGTAGAAAGCTAGAGCGAAGAATGGACAAGGAGTGGGGAAAGTGAAGGTCTGAGCTACAGAAGGAAGGTCAGGCAGCTAGTACAGAGAATTGGTAACTTCCCCCAACATCACATAAGCCAAACTCAAGGCTTTTGACTGCTTCTTACATCTTCCTGCTGCTTTGTGTGGGTCCTGGTAAGTGTGGATGATCGTTATTAATCAGCAAGGAGGGCCCACGTGGACAGTTGGTCACAGTCTGTCTTTATCCTCTTCTTAATATTATTACATGGCTTCAGTCATCTTTATTTTTCTGACAGGCCTATGACCTAGGGATTTCCACCGATGCTGTTGTCTCTGTAGACTACAGGATCAGGGTCAAGGGTAAATTTTTTTTTCCTGTTAGGGACTCTAAAATCCTAGTAGCAACAGGGACCACATTTTTTTTCAGAGCTGAGGACTGAACCCAGGAAAGTGCTCTACCACTGAGCTAAATTCCCAACCCCCAGGGAACACATTCTTAAATGCTTAAAAGACATTTGCTTTCAAAAGAGTACCTCACTAAACTAGAAGACTATGACAGAGGATTTCAGAAACCATCTGAAATAGTTACCCAGCTATAGGCTAGCTTGGAATTTTAAATACATACCCAAGTATTGATACAATCTGTTTTTTTTTTTTAATGCAACTAACTGCCTGTTTTTACTTTCCCACATTTTGCCAGAGCATTTAATGTAGCCTGTAAATCAACAGCTTACAACCAATAAAAGAATCCTTATGGTACTCTCTGTCCCCTTAAAGCAGTTCTTTTTTTTTTTTTTTTTTTTTTTTTTTTTGGTTCTTTTTTTTCCGGAGCTGGGGACCGAAACCAAAAGCAGTTCTTTAAACATTACATTACTTGCTGTTCTCCCGCCCAGGTTTGGGGAGAGCAGACTTTGTTGTGTCCTTTTTAATGAGGGTGCTGAGACGTGGACACTGTCCCAGGGTTTTTTTCTAAATGTTTACTTTCTTTGATCTCCCATGGCCTTCAGCACCACAGGAAGGAATGCATCTAAGCTTGGGGAACCTGGAATGGAGGTTATTCGAAGTCACATCTAACCAGCCTAGGCCTTCTGGCTAGAGTTAAGGACACCTGATCAGCCTGGGACCCACATTCTCAAGCAGTAAGTCCACCTGATGTCAGGCCCTCGTGAAATCACCCGGTCTACACGCATGGGGATTGAACTGAGGAAGTATTAATCCCATGAAGTTGTTCAAAGGACAAAATTAAGGTGCCCAGAGAGCTTAAAAAATCTGAGCTTTTTGTGCTGCTCTTGTAGTCGTCTGGAAGTGGCCTTCGGGAAGCATCTGAGAGTTCTTCCCGCTCAGGGACCCCAACAGCGCCGCTGGGACAGGAGAAGTGCATTGATCGATCCGCCCTAGATTGTTGCAGCTAAGGGCGTGAAAGTCTTTCCAGAGGTGATTTTTCTTTGCGGAGAGCTAGTGGGGAAATCCCAGGCCCTCCAGGCCCCGCCCCGGCACCAAACCACGCCCAAACCCGCCCAGAGACACGCCTCCCAAAGACCCCGCCCCCAGGTGTTCTACCTTCTCCATGCCCCTTTCAGATGGCCCCACCCCTTTCGCTCTTTCTCACCGGAAGACTGGCTCTTTTACCGGCTTCCCCTCTCAGGCCCCGCCTTTTCCTCCAGTCCCGCCCCTTCCTTGCTGCCAGTGTTTCCGGTCGCGTGGGTTTTCCGAGGGCGCCGTTTTTCTGGGCCGGTGGTTTGGACCATGGGGGTCCCCAAGAGGAAGGCCTCAGAGAGCCCTGGCGGCGCGGCGTCCCCCGCGGGCACATCCAAGCGAACTCGAGCAGAGGAGTTCACTGGCGTGCGGTTCAAAACCCAGCTGAAGGATGCGCAGGGCCCTGGACCCGGTGAGTGAGAGCGGCGGGCCGGGAGGAGACAGAACCAAACTCAGCTTCGGGACTGTAACCGTCACAGCCACGCCTCCGGGAAAACAGAGGCTCCGACGATTGAGCGTACAGGGTCCCCAGGACTGCATGTCTGTGCTTTTGCGGCCACGCGTTTCTCTTCCGGGCAGCGACCCCTAGACACCTCCAAAACCTCTCGGCTATCAGGAAAGTAACACTGCAAGCGTTTACCGAGCCCTGGCTCTGAGTTAGTCTAGAATGGTTCAGTGAGACAGCTTGCGTGAGCTGTCAGTAGCCGTTCCCATAGGCACTTGCAAACCAACTGTCAACCCTGATAATGCCAGATGTCACGTGTAACAAGTTCCATAAGGACCTACCACTCCTTGTCAAGTGACTAGGATTGTCCGGGGACCGGTGACTGAGATGGACCAGATTCTGTAATTTAATTAATTTCACTCTAGGCAGAGTGTGACTACAGGTCACAACTACTTATAATCGTGTAAGGGGTACATTGGTTGTCAACTACAGTTGAACCTGTTACCGTGTTCCGACGTCGACGCTGTGGTAAAACAAGACAGTGAACTATATTTCTCTCAGGTTAACAAAATTACTAAGTTAATAAGCTATCACAGGGCTTGATGGTACATGCCTTTAATCCAGCCCTTGAGAAGGAGGCAGAGGCAGGAGGATCTCGTGAGTCGGAGGCCAGCCTTATCTACCTAACAAGTTCCAGACCAAGTACACCTTGACTTCCTACACTGGAATTACTAGAAGATTAAGGATAGAATTGGTGCTGTCTGGACAGTGTCAGTGTTGGCACTCCTGACTGCTGCTGTTGACAGCCCCAAGAAGAGTAAGCTGTCTGTCTCCCTGAACTACCCCAGGCTAACTCACAACCAAGGGACTCTATAAACACTATAGTGAGACCCTGACTCAAAAAGTATTCTCAACTAATCTTTTCTTACAATTTTTATTTTTAAACATTTGGTGCCTAGCCTTGGTAGTTTGCTTGGAAGAGGATGCCTTTGTTAGCACAGAATTTAGCGCCCCGCGCATTTATTTGATATTTAATCACAGCCTCAATTTGCTAGGTAGAGACAGAATGGGTGAATAAATCCTGGCACAGGTCTTGCCTTTTTGAGTCTGATAGTTTGGGAAAGCAGAAGTCACATAGTCAAAGTCTTCCAAAGGAGCCTGGTGTCCATTGTGCCTAAGGGGCCTGGGGCCTTGATCTGTAAAGTCAAAGAAGGCTTCCCCAAGGAAGCAGGTTGTCAAGAGTTGTGGAATGGTGTGGGGAGAGGAGCCTCTCTGGCAGAAGAGAGCTAGCTTGGTTCCTGAGAAGCTTCTGTCTGCATTTCAGGACAGCTACGTTGATGGGCACATGATTAGTGAAGTGATTGAAGGATGTTGCAAAGCTGAAGTCTGTGGGTAAATGTGGGAATTTGGAGATTTTTATTTGAATGTAATTTCAGGATTTTTTTTCTCCCTTCCCTCCTCCTTGGCACACACTGAGTTCCTGTCATGGAAATACTATCAAGGATGGATTGGTGGGTGTGTGTTAGGAATCTTTGGTGGCTACTGCTGTTCCCTTGGTGTAGTGGAGAGGAGCTTTGGGTTCAATTGCAGAGGATGCTCAGCTGACCAGTGTCAGCATTAAAGTGATGATCGGTGAGTCAGAATTCTAGGTCAACAAGGATCTGCCTAAGTCCAGTTTTTGAAAATGTTTGCCCTTCTCCAGTGCCGGTTAAATGTTACCCGTTCCTCATTGCAGTGCCAGGCAGGTCCAGTCACCTAAATGTTTCTCCAGAGCCCTCCTTGTGCCTCAGTCACCCCTTGACTCGGTGGTCCTCCATAGTCACTCTCATCCAGGCACCATTAGTCTTTCTGTAGTGATGGCCAGAGCTGCCAGGCTTGGTCTTTTCCGTACATTTGTTTCCTTGCATCCCATCATACACGCAGTATGAGGTGATCTTTAAAACGGCCAGTCTGCTCATGTCACTCCTTTCAGGGCGTCCTTTGGTGTGATCCTACTAATAGCCAAAGTCGTCACCCCCACTAGTTCATCTCGCCTTCCTACTCATTTGTCTCTGTCTCAGACCTCCTCCCCATCCCAAATACCATCCATCCCCTTGTACCTACTCACACCCTGTTCCCCCTTGCCTGTGACTTTTCACATCAATAACTTGAAGCACTGTCTCACCCTGCCCCAACTCATTCTTTTAGCATTAGGTGCAACCACAGAGACACCTCCCCAGGCCCTGGTCAAAATCACATTGTACAGTTATAACGTCTTAACAACCTTTTCTTCCCCCTCGTGTGTGTGGTGTGTATCTACTAAGTGACTGGTAGGTCCAGAATACATATCTGTGTACCTCTGCATTCCATTGGTTGTACCGTGTTGGTGGAGACCTTTTCCAATTCATTCACCAGCACGTCCCAGGTCTGCTGTGTGGTAAGAGCTCAGTCAGTAGTGAATGAAAGATGGCTGTAGAGCTGGCAGGTGTAATGATGGATCAGCAGTTCCCACTTTACAGTATCCTGCGCTACCTAGAGTTTTAGAGCGTGGCAAGTGCTTCTTTAAGGAAGTATTAGCACTACTCTCTCTGCAGTGGCAGGCCTTACTGTTTCTCGGATTCTAAGCTTGCTGTCTGGAAGAGGGGTAGGTATTGTGAGTGACTCTTGGAGACCTGAGGGATAGAGCCACTGTGACACTGAACCACCTCTCTCAGGTGCCATGGCCCTTGCTTACTATTTCTCTGGGCTGTGCTGCAGTGCCTAGGGCAGCAGCACCACTTGAGAATGTTTAAGGAGCGAGTACAGTTGCAGGGGAAATGCTTCCCTCACTATAAAGTGAAGTTGGGAAAGGCGTTGTGAGGTTAGCGAGGTTAGCAGAGGCCAGAATGTGAGCAGATGCCACCTAAATGCAGCTGGCTTTGAAGGGCTTCCTTTGTGCCGTATGCAATACCAGAATTAAACTTTGTATAAGCCCTGTTAGGTGGGTTCCTGCTCCTGCTCATGTTCTAGATAAGGTATCAGAACTCAGCATTCAGTGATTTGCCCACCACCATGGAGCTAATAGGTGGCCACTCCAGGATGTGGGTCCAGGTGTTTGCCACAAACATGTTTTTTTTTTTTTTTTTTTTTTTTTGGTTCTTTTTTTCGGAGCTGGGGACCGAACCCAGGGCCTTGCGCTTCCTAGGTAAGCGCTCTACCACTGAGCTAAATCCCCAGCCCACAAACATGTTTTTAATTGGTATGTCCTTACTTGATGTGTTCATAGTGCCCGGCCTTGCTCCTTGATCCTCATACCTGACCAGATGTTACAGAACGGCTTGAGTCAGCCACATAGAGCTGCTGTCCAAGGCGTAGCTGGCTCTTAACAGTTTATGGCTCTCACCTGCAGAATCAAGTCCCCTTCTAGGGCCAGAGCCAGGATTGCAGCAGGAGTTCACTCACCCCCAGCTTCTTTCTTACACTGGGCTCATTTGAGTGTTTTTATAATGTACACGTAGGTTCATCTGCCCGGGGCTGCTGTAACTAAAGACTGTATACTAGATGCTAAACATTTATGTTCTTGCAGTTCTAGGTAGAATGAGCCCAGTGTCATGTACATGAAGGTTCTCCCTGAACTCACACAGTTGCCTCTCGCTGTGTCCTCATATGACCTCGCCTCTTCCAAGGTCTCTCTGGTGTCCCTTATTACTAGGACATCAATCCTATGGACCTGGGCCATCAACCTGATGACCTCACTCATCCTTGTCTCTTAGAAGTGCTGTCTTCAGATAGTTTTGTAGGAGTTACAGCCTTAACATGAACCCTCAGTTCAGGGGTTCTTCGCCTCTTTGAGTACATTAGAGGTGTGTGGGAGACACTGGAGAAGGAAAGTGTGGTGTCGTAGTAGCTGCCCTGGTTTCTGAGGAGACTGTCCCCTTGATCTCTTAACTCTTATTTCAGCTTTGGAAGCCTTCGTCTCTGCTGCCAAGCAGCTGCCACAGGAAGACATGTGCGATGTTGTCGAGGGCTACATCAAGATTTCCATGGAGTGTGCAGAAATTTTCCAGCTCCTGAGTGGAGAGAAGCGACCCGAGAGTGAAGTAGGTTGTCTCTTACTTGCATGATGACAAGAAGTCAGTGTTGTGTAGCAGTGAGCTTTGCCAGGTGTGCTGTCCATATCTTGGTCAGTACCAGCTTCCTTCAGAAAGTGATCTCTTACTCCAGTGCTTTGCTTCTGTGGCCTTTGTTGGAAATGCAACTTCCCTTCAATAGTTTATAAATAATGTCATAAGTCAAGATTTTTAAAAAATGTTTATTCATTTATTTTTATGTGTGTGAGGTTTTGCTTATCAGTGTGTGTGTGTGTGTGTGTGTGTGTATGTATGTATGTATGTATGTATATATGTATGTATGTATATGTGTACACCATATGCATGCTTGTTGCCACAGAGGCTAGAAGAAGGCAGTGAGTCCCCTGGAACTTGGTTACAGACAGTTGTGAGCTACCATGTGGGTGCTGGGAACTGAACCCAGGTTTTCCGCACGAGCAGCCAATTCTTTCAGCTGCTGAGCCATCTTTCCAGCCCCGGGATTATAGATTCTCACAGTACAGCCCCGGGATTATAGATTCTTACAGTACAGCCCCGGGACTATAGATTCTTACAGTACAGCCCCGGGATTATAGATTCTTACAGTACACGAGGTTTGCTTTAACGAGGGAAATGCTATGTGTTACAGACGCAGAACACATATGGAACTGGACTTTTGTAGAACTGAATGTCTTCAGAGCACTGAATTTCATACTCAAAGTTTTGTCCTTTGCTTTTGTCTTGTAAAACTAAGCAGCCTCTTGTCTGTTTCTAAATCAGAGCCTGGGTCTTGCTGTGTAAGGCTGGTACACGCTTGCCTACTTCCCTCTCGTTATTTTGGCTCAGGATCTGGGGAAGGACTAATGTCATAACTCTAGCTAAGTCAAGGATGAAATGATTGACAGGGTTCAATTCTGCCTTTGCAGGTGCTGTTAATATTTCAAGCTTTTGAGGCCATATTACTGAGGACAGCCAGTGATCTTACACATTTCCACGTGGTGGGCACCAACATTGTGAAGAAGCTTCTGAACAACCACATGAAGCTCCTCTGTGAATCCCTGTATGCATCTGGTTACAGGTGAGCCATCTGCCGTGTGGCCCATGACCAGCCTTTACGTTGACTTTTACCAAGATTTTTCAGCAGGGACCAACAGGGACCATGGCTGACTTCTTACACCAAGTGTCCCTTCTGCTCTAGCCTGCTCTCTCCACTGTCCTGGGACTCAACCTTGACTTGCATAGCCTGTTCTGCCCAGATGGTTCTTTTCTCAAGTAGTCATGGTCTATGTCTTCCTCAATACTTTGCAGAAGAAAGGCCTGTATGGTTGTCACTGACCTTCTTAGGCAGGTAACAATCCTACTGTCCTTTTCTGTCTCCATGTCCCACTTCGGTTTTCTTCATGTAGACAGTACCTGTGCACTTGACACAATGGTCTATATCTATTGACTTCTTCCCTAATACGTGTGCAGAGGATCATGGATCTTATTTTCCAGCATCTAGAACAGTGTCTTGCATGGAGCCACCAGTTCTGGCAAGCTCAGAGAAGAAGGCTGCCAAGAGGGCACTGTTGGAGACACCTCTTTAAAGTTGTCCTTTATGTCCCCAAAACACAGTGACTGTCACTGATGGTTACTTGAGAGATAAAATTTTTGTCTTTAGTACTGGGCATGGTAGCCTTAATCCCAGAATTCAAGAGGCAAAGGCAAGCAGATATCTGTGAGTTCAGGGCCAGCCTGGTCTCTACATAGTGAGTTCCATTTCAGCCAAAGCTACATACACAGTGAATCTGTCTCAAATAATAATAATATTAATAATAATTTTTTCACTTCTGTATTATAATCTTTCCTTGGCTTTTTAGTTTCTTTTAAAGTTTTGGTTATGCTTTAAAAGAAACCTGAAAGAGAAGGACATTCAGGCTTTCTCGTTTCTGGTTTTGGGTAGCAAATCCTACAGCAAGGTGTGCGCTGGGCTCCCTGACAGTGCTGCCCCTGGGCCTGATCCTTGGTTTCCTGTCCCTATGCAGGATGGCTCGAGCCTGCCTGGACCTGATGACTGCTGTGGTGACCCAGGGCCCTGAAGCTGCCAGAGATGTGTGCAGCTGTTTTGATTTGAATAAAAAAGCCTTGTATGCCCTGGTAACCAAGAGGGATTCAAAGGTGAGAACCCCCAGTGTCACCGTGGTTGTCCACAGCTCCATTCCCTTTGGGAGGCTTTGGTGGTGGTTTTTCCTTCTCTCTTCCCTTGGTCCTCACACAGCTGCAGAAGTTCATGCCTTTGAGTAGGGCAGCAGCCTTTCTCTCACCCCACATCCCCTCCAGTCTGCCTCTGATGGGGCCAGTGACTCAACAGAACCTGAACAACTCGGTCCTCTGAGGAGGATCTGGACCTATCCGGTATGAGGTTGTCTCAGAGGCTTTGTTCTTGGCCTAAGTGGATAGGCTTATCTCTCTTCCGAGTGAATAGGAGAGCCCCTCTCTGCCTCACAGCTGTGAGTTTATACAGCATCCCTGTCCTCTTTTTTCCGTTCTGCCCCCTTTAGGGAAATCCTTTGCAACTCTAAGCTCCTGGGGCTCTGTGCTAACTGACATTGGCTTCTCAGTTATAGCCTTCAGTGGGTAGAGGCTGAACTAACCAGTGAGAATGGGAGCAGGAATGCTTGGAGTTCCGGAGCTTGCAGGAGTTCATGGGTAGCTCTAGAGGTAACACTTGGGTTTGGAGAAGAAAACACAACAAAGATGTCTAAGCTCCCAGCACAGGGTCAGTCATGGGTCTTGATAGCACCTGTTCCTGCGTGCCAGATCAACTCCTAATGGTGCTCAACACTGTGCACAGCCAAGGCCTGAGTGCTTTCCTCTGAGGATAGAGCACAGTGTACACATATCACACCCTGGGTGAAGTGGAAGACTGTTCTGTGCATCTCCTGTGTGAAAAAATGAACAGTAGGCTAGCCCTTGTCCTAGTATGCCTGGCGATTAAACTTCTTAATTGTTAGGAAGTAGTCTGATGGGTTCATAATAATGCCATAAATTTTATGGCTCTTCAAGACTAGCCTGGTATTAAGGGCTTATAGAATTACAAAGATGGCAGTGTCTGAGGGAAGAAAGTCCAGGTCTCAGTGTTCCTTAGATGCTAGACTTTATTAGCACGTCAACAGACTCCCATCAGCGGATAAGGCTTTGAACATGAAATACACTTATAGTCAAAAGAGTTATCCATGCTGTCTGATGTATCCAGGCTGCCCAGGCCCACTAGGGCTTTCCCTCTCAAACCCTGGCTACAGCAGCTGCTCCACCCAGGCTCCCAGGGGATGCTGTTTTACCCCTGGACTCTGTAAAGTGGAAGGCTCTGTCCCACTGCAAGTGCTTATACTTTCCTTGTGTGAGCTGCATAAGCTCCCTTAGGTATATTGTGGTCAGTGACATTAAGGTTTTTCAAAAGTCAGAGGCATTAAAAATAGAGCAGCACAAGGACCCCACGTTCCAGCTTCAGCTGGCATCAGCCGCCTTCACCCACTTAATAACATCCCACCATTTCAGTTGACTTTTACAGCAAGTCTCAGAAGAGACTCATATTTCAGTATAAATATTTCAGCATGTACTCTTAGCAGAAGAGTGTCTTTAAAAACGAAACCGCAATGGCATTATGACACTGTCACCTTTAATACTTTCTCAGTGGACAGCCAGTTTGGTCCTTGGGTCTTCCAGTCTCAAAAACATTTTATACTCTTGGTCTAAGCCTGGGTCTAAACAAGGTCCATATGTTTGTTGTATTTGGTTAATAGGTTCGTCGGTGTCTTTAAATATCTCGAGCGTTTGAGTTTCCCCTTCTTTATTTCATACCCTGAAATAAAGGAAGGTTGGAGGTGGAGAATCATTTCTGTTTTGTAAATATATTTTAATGTTTTAGAAGAAAGTAGATCATGTCTCTGTTCATGCAGCCAAAGAAAGCATTGTTAAAATCTTGTACCAAATATCAGCTTTGCCAAATGTTTCAGTCTATTTTAGAAAGTACTCTTCAGAACAAGTTTAGAGAAGTCGAGGGATGGCACCCCTGTGAGGCCATAGGGTAGGAATGAGGAGTAGGCACAGCTGTTCAGTGGGAGTGAGGTGATTTGAAGAGTAGTCTGGAGACGGAGGTCTGTGGTGGCTGGCCTAGGAGGGCGGGTGCCCTTGTCTCAGTCTAGTTTCTCTGCAGTGTGTCAGACCTGGGATTTGGGGTTGGTTGGGGGATCTAGGATAGGGACCAATAGATGGTAATCAGATTCCTTTTCATTTAGACATTCTTTGTGGGAAGATGTTACAGGAAGATCTTGTCCAGGTCTACTATGTACTCATAGTCTAGAAGATTCTAAAGTGACAGAAATGAGGATTAGAATCCCAGGCCCCAGACTACTTCAGTGGAAGGGGAAAGGGTGGGGGAGGGGAAGTCTTTTTCTAACTCATTTGCAAAGTGTGAGTGCCCCCACCCACATGACTGTCGAGATCTGAAGAAGATGACAGTGATTCAGTGTTCGCCATCATGCCTACCGCCATTGTCATCACCAGTCACAATGACTGCCGCCACCTCTTCTGTTACTATTAAGTGGGCCAGGGTGGTCTGGAAGGCAGGGATGCTGACTTCTTGGTGTTGCCAGGTTCAAGACCACGCTTTCTATCCTATTAACTTAATTCTTGCAATGCATTCAACTCCGGGAATAACTGGGAATTGGAAAGGTTTTCCGTCTGAGTGCTGGAGGCTCTAAGTACACATTCCAGCGCTGCAGCAGCTGTGGTGACCCGGGCCTTCACTTCCTTGTGTTGAGACGAATGTATCTTAATGCTGGGAGGGAGAGCTGATGAGATGGCTCAGGACTTCTCCAGAAGTATGGCTGGTAGTCATGGCCTTTGTGCCCGCCTCCCATGGTCATGCCAGTGCCTGTAAGCTGTGACCTGGGATGTCCATGCCTTTGTAACATGAAGCATCATCTGCACTTTTGTTTTCAGTGTGATGTAGTAACTTATTTACTATGCCTAATAAAAACCAGATATCACCACATTGGCCTCTCATCAAAAGCAGCACCGTGTCTCTATTATCTCTGGCTTTTCTAAAACACAATAGATTGTTTGCATTAGCAAGCAAGAGGGGATGGATTCCAGCAGGGCTAAGGTTCTTTGGCCCTGTCCCAGAGTGAACTGAAGAAGCTATGTCCTAAGTCAGGGGAGGGGCACAGCTGTTTTCAGCCATATGTTTCCATTGAGAACGGACTTAGACAGAAGGAAGCAGAGAAGACCCACAGAGCTGGGGTGCAGAGAGAATGTGCTTTCCGTAAAGCACGAGGAATCACATGCCAGTCAGTGCTTGAGGTAAGGCCAGGCAGCTGTTGGCACTGAGCTGAGAGGCATACGGGCCTTCTGTGTTCTTTTCTGTAATGGCTGATGTGACATGTGAGTCTCCTTTGTCCTACAGGGAGTGCATGACGTACGGCTGGCCTATATCCAGTTTGCCCTTTCCTTCCTCATTGCAGGTGATGACAACACTATAGGGCAAGTGCTGGAGATAAAAGGTAGGAGTGAGTCCCTTGTCCCTTGTCAGAGAAGCCTACTCGAGTGTTTCTTCCAAAAGCGCCTGCAGCCTCTAGCTGTAGTGCTCAGAGCAGGTGTTTGGGGCAAGGCTGTGAGCAGTCGTGTGCTGCTAGCACTTATCTGGAATGCTGAGCACAGCCTTGAGTGGCTGACAGGAAGCTTTATGGCTTTCGTTCCAAAGCACACAGATTCACAGCCCTGATTCTCTTTGGTACTTGTATTTTTAATTTTTAATTATTTAATGTATATGGGTGTTTTCCCTGTTTGTATCTATATACCACATGCTTGTGGCACCTATAGAGGACAGAAGAGGGCATCAGATCTCCTAGGACTGGAGTTATAAACAATTTTGAGGGTTGGGGATTTGGCTCAGTGGCAGAGCGCTTGCCTAGGATGCGCAAGGCCCTGGGTTCGGTCCCCAGCTCAGAAAAAAAAAAAAAGAACCAAAAAAAAAAAAAACAAAAAACAAAATAAACAATTTTGATCTGTTAATATGGGTGCTGGGAATCAAACCTGGGTCCTCTGGAAGAGCTCCTGATCCTAACCACTGAGTCATCCCTCCAGCCCCAGTAATTGCATTAAAAAAAAAAAGTATAAGGGGTTGGGCTGTAGCTCAGTTGTATAGCACTTACCTAACATAACAAGGAGTTTGATTCCCTGCATTATGATAAGTAACATAGACAGATACATTAATGGCCATCATGGCTGTACTCCATGTTATCAGGATACGAAGGCACCAGGGAGCTTCAGTTTGACCACCTTCTGGTGACTGCCTCCTTAGAACAAAGCTTGTCTACATTGTTAGGAGCATTAGTGTTTTATCCTATGGTAGCATGTGGCAGTTGTCAGAGGTCCAGAGTCATACCCTTATGTCCTGGGCTGAGTCCTTAGGGGAATCCCCATGTACTGGAGCCTAAGTGGCTGGTGACTAACTCTTCTGTCTCAGCCGGGACAGGGGAACTGAGCTTCATGCTGCAGGTGAGGGTGCGAGGGGAAGGAGACTGTACGTGCCAGCCTGGGCTGGGTTGTGTGGGGGCGCCGTTGCTATTGGGCAGCGCATGACAGGAGGAGATAGACTGTTTGCATAAGGTCTGCATTAGGGACTTTTCTTTTTGCTGTAACAGGTACCTACAGAAGCAACTTAAGGATAGGATGGACGGAGGGGTTTGCTTGGGCTTGCCTTATTTTAGGGAACACTGAAGGCAAGGAAGGGCAAGGGTGACACTGAATCCATGGTCAGAAGTAGAGAGAGATGGATGTAACAGCACCATCCCGTGGGCTGGATCCCTGACTAAGTCATAGTGAGGAGGCAAGCTCACTACCAGCCTTCATCTTCCTCCACCTAACCATTAGCAGGGCTGAGGTGAGCCAGTGGGGTACTGGGTGTCAGTGCACACTGAGTGAGTGAGTGAGTGACAGGCGGGTGAGTGTAGAACAGCCTGAACGTCAGACAGCGCATGTGGCAGAAACCAACAGTCAACTCGGATGGCACGGTGTTTGCTGGTGAGTAGAGGATTATGGTTGACTTGAAATTTATACTTTGACTTAAAGAAACAGAATGCGTTGTCTTTGTAGACTTGCTGGAGCCAGGGAGCTGATTGGTGAGCACTCTGCCGTGTCACCTCTAGGTCTGTAGCTGTCTTCTTGTAGAGGAAAGGGGCAAGTCAGAGAGAAGGGCAGACTACTGCCCTCTGCACTGTGCTGTTCAGAACCCACGAGCACCCTAAGCTTCTCTGAGCTCACCCTATCCTCCCAGCTCCATGTTGCCTTTACTTCATGTAAGGAAACAGGAAGTGGGGATTTCCGTGGTCATTTCACCCTGAGATGCCCTTGACTCCCTGTGCCATGGAGCCGGTTTACTGTTGAAAACTTGTATAATTGGTGCAGAACCTGAATCGGGGTGGCGTTATTTGCTCTACATTTGAAAGTACCATTGACTTTAATTCTTTGCAACATTTATTTTCAGAGTTCATCCCCTGCATTTTCAGCTCAGGCATAAAGGAAGATAAGATTTCTACTATCAACATTTTGTTGTCCACTCTGAAAACAAAGGTACATGCCTACTGTCTAGTGTCTGGTATGTCTCTGAGAAAGCGTGAAGGCCAGCCCCACCCTCACACCCAGGGTGTTTCAGGACTCAGCTTATAGTGCGGTCATTTGGACAAGAGCTGCTTAGGCTTACACTTTGGATTGGTGGGGAGTTAGTTTTGGGGCTGCGGGGTTAAGGAAGAGCTAGAGCTCAAGCAGCCTGATCCTTTTGCTACTGAGAGAAAAGCTGTCAGCCTGCAGTCCATGGGGACTCAGCTGCAGTATTTCGGACTGTAACTTACAAGTGATACTTTACAGACATGCCCAAGTGTTATTTGAGTCATGTTGCATATTCTGCCCTTTTCAGTTATCTTAAGAGACATTTTTAAACTTGGTAAAAAGGATCATGGATTTTATATGCAGATACTTTCAGTGGTCAGTGAACAAACTGACCCTCTGAAATGAAAAGTTAGAATCCAATGCTTTAAAACAGGCTAAGAAGCATGGCTGACATATCAGGTAGTGTTTATGTCAGCGATTCTCACTAAGGGTGACTGACCCATTCTCCTCTAGGGGAGAGCACTTGAAGACATCTGAAGAGATAGTTTTGATTGTCATGGTGGGATGGTCCCACTAGTCCCTTGTGGATGAGACCAACAATGTTGGAACACATCCTTCAGGACAGCTCCCAGGATAGAGGTTGAGAAACCCTTAACCTAAAGTACTATGAACTTAGTACAGTAGTACCCAGCTAGCAAAGATGAGCAGAAGTGAGGGCTTTCTTGGAGAAAGTGCTGAGCCTCGAGGCATGCTGCGTCAGAGTCTGGTGTGTATTTACATGTTTATACCTGAGCTTACGGTGGGTTCATTGTATTATGTGTTCAAACCACCCAAGGATGCATTTGGAATACAATTTCCTGAACCACAGTAACAGGGTAGCCCTGGATTGGGCTGAGATCTTGATGTAGGTCCTATATATAAGAACCAATGCCTGCCCCCTAGACAGAAATGTGCTTAAAAAACAAAAAACAAAGAAACTTGTAGCCAGAAGCTGGTCGTGCCTTTACAGGGAATAGCGGAGTGTGGGATCACTTAATACACACACTGCAGGAACCATGGCATTAGTTATGGACCAGTCAGAGCACTGGAGGGCATTTAGCTCTTCAAAATGATGCTCTTAACAAAGCTAAACTGTGTAAATAAAAGAAACATCCAAACCATAAATAAATATGATCAGTGTGCATTGTGGGTGTAGGTAGGAGGGGCTTAAAAAGAAACACACCAAAATACTAAATGGGTAGTCTAAGATTCATGGGAATTCCACAGAGTCTCTATTTCTATTTTTCTTTGGTAAATTATCTTCTCCTGGCATGCGTACTTTCATAGTAGTAGAACATAGATATGATTGACTTCCGTTTTTCTTTCTTGTCTTACTGTATCCAGGTGATTCACAATAAAAACATCACAAAAACCCAGAAGGTTCGTTTCTTTACTGGGCAGCTTCTGAACCATATAGCTGCCCTCTACAACTGGAACGGGGTCTCAGATATTGTTCCAGAGAACCCAGAGAGTACGGAGGTGAGTCCAGGGTTTCTCTTAGCTTTGTTCTTGTATGACCTCACAGTCAGGATAAGCAAACTTCTGTGCCCTGCCTCAGACCTCTAAGGGAACACCATCTGATCTATTCTGACTTATATTCATAGAGTTAAATTAATTCTTTGCCAGGTATAATGCAATTCCTGTAAGATTTTTATTCTGGTCTTGGAACAATGAGTAATACTCCTTTTGTTTTTAATGAGAAAATAATTATCTCGTGGTGGAGTGGCACTCTGCCTGGCCCTGCAGTACCTGACTGGTAGGTTTGTAGGGCTCCTCCGGGCTGCCGCTTCCTCCTCTTCCCTTGGCTCTTTTCCTTTTTATGATATCTAGCTTTTGCAGTATAACTTTCTTATTTCAGAATTCTGTCCAGAAGACCTCACATTTTGCTTATGTTGTGATTAATTCATGAGCTAAATTAAAGCTGCACCCTCCCATTGGCGAAAGCCTAGCTTTCATTTTGGTTTTCATTGAATGCTTCTGAATGTGGGCTCTGCTAGCCTGGTAAGGGCTGGGCTCAGTGTCACTGCTAAGTTGATGGCCATCTTGAGAGCCTACTTTGGCTTCCTTCCATCTTGTCCTTGTTCTTCTGCTTTAAACATTGTTGTATGTTCCTCACCAGGAATCCCACAAGCCAACAAAGGCAATCATAATTGTGGGCTTTTATTCAAAAGCACAAGACAAATCAAGTCATTTTTAACCTTTTAAAGTTTAAACGTACAAGCTGAATCTTCTTAGGAGTGTTCCTTGGTCCTGATCAGTGTGTATCTATTGCCTGGGGTTTGCTTGTTTGCTATTGAATTGATCTCAAGTATTTGATTTAAAGTACATCCCTAGTTACAACATCAAGTGTTATTGCCCAGTTTTTATTCTGTAGCTGTCACTAAGGACCTTGGAATTGATAGTTTATTAACCCCTTCTAGATGTCTGCTGAAGAGGCAGGGAAAGCCATGGTGAGGGACCTCGTTCATAACTTCCTGATAGACCTCTGCTGTTCTCGAAAGCATGGGATTAGTTTTTATGACGCCTCTTTGGGGACTTCTGGCAGGTGAGTGCATTGATCTGGGAACGTGCGTGCGTGCGTGCGTGCGTGCGTGCGTGCGTGCGTGCGTGCGTGCGTGCGTGCGTGCGTGTGTGTGTTTCCTAAAGGTTGGTACATCCTGACTGTCCAGTGGAAACCAGCTAAATGATGGATATTGTAGTGCTTCAAGTCAGAATCATGGACCTGGCTGAACTCATTTAGGGGAGATTTGGAGAGTCTGTATCTATCAGTGCCCTTGGAGACAGAGGGCTCACAGATGCAATTCAGGCACACAGATAAAGGTCCCTTTACCAAGGGAGTGGTAGTGCATGTGTGTATTTATAAAGACAATAGTGTCCCAGGATCAGAGAAAGAGCTCCCTGCTGAAACAGGCTTTATAGCAACCCTGAGCTCTGTTAGCCCAATTTTACATAAGAGAAAGGTAGCCATAGGCCAAGGCACTTACCTTGTGAGTGGCAGAGGTTCCACTGGGTGCAAAAATCTGATTCTAAGGCTGATTGATGTAATGGCTAAACAGCCCCTGCTCCTCCAACGTACTGCCACTGGGTTGGACTTCAGAGTGGAGTTTTGAGGTTTGTATTTCCTTGTTCACAGGTACAAGATTTTATCAGTAAGGAAAGGAGGACCAAGCCTAATGGTATTAATTTTTTTAAAAATGCTTTTTTTTTTAAAGGTTTATTTTATGTATGTGAGTACACCATCACTCTCTTCAGACACCAGAAGAGAGAGTCAGATCCCATTACAGATGGTTGTGAGCCACCATGCGGTTGCTGGGAATTGAACTCAGAACCTCGGAAAGGGCAGTCAGTGCTCTTAACCGCTGAGCCATCTCTCTGCCCCCCCCCCCCCACATTTTTTTAAAATGCTTTTTTTTTAATTAATTTTTTAAATGTATTTGTGTAGTCAGATAACTATAATATATATGTCCATATTTGTTTTGCCCCACCTCCGTTCAGTAATAAAAGATGAGCATGCTTTCTACTCCTCAGTGCTTTATTTCCCTCCTCCTGATTGCATAGCATTTCTTTTAAAACTTTAGCCTGGGTATGTCTTTAGCCTGGTAGCATGTCTTTAATCCTAGCATCTGGGAGGCAGATGGCTCTCTTGAGTTCAAGCCTAGCCTGGACTACATAGTAAGTTCCAGGACAGACTCAGCTACATAGTAAAGAGACTCTGTCTTAACAAACAAACAAACAAACAAACAAACAAACACAAAAGAATTCAGTTACTTATAACTGCTAACTGGAGCAGCTGCAGGGACATAACTAACACCTTCAGCATGGTGGCATGGTGGGAAATCTGCCTATGAGTATAGATTTGTTTTAAGGTTATTCTGATTAATTTACTATATTTATTTCACCCTTTACTATTTTTTTTTTTCTTTTTTCTTTTTTTCGAAGCTGAGAATTGAACCCTGGGCCTTGCGCTTGCTAGGCAAGTGCTCTACAACTGAGCTAAATCCCCAACCCTACTATTTATTTACTATTTATTTTTATTTTATTCTGTGTGGTAGGAATGAACTCTAGGGCTTTGAGCATTCTAGGCAAGTACCCTACTGCTGAGCTATATCTCTAGCCCTAACTTTTAAAAAACTTAATTGGAACCTTTTTTTCCTCATCAGAATGAATTAATTTTCCTGTTAAAATGCAACTTAGGGTTTTAGAATTCAGTACAATGTTAGAACTGTTAGAAACCTGTTACTGACATGCCTTTAAGCAATTTCCCTTTTATTACTACGCCCCCAAAAAAGATGGTCACTTAGTAAGCATTAGAGCATCAGTTGATGTGCTATAAGTTTGCAAAACGCTGTAGTTAATGTGGAGTTTTAAAACCTTTGGCAAATACTAAGTGTTGTGTTTAGGAGCTGAGGGGACAGTGTGCTTGCTGTTCAAAGTGGAAAGGACTGAGGAATTAGAAGCAGGGCCCCGACAGTCATGACACTCACCCCCTTACTTCTGCTCCCACACAAGTGTCAGCACTTCAGGGAAGCTCACCCTGGTAATCCTTGTTGCTCAAATAGCCCCTCTCTTGTGTGGCAGGCTTCTGTGGCTTTTCACCACCATGCAGTTATTTCTTTGTTCACAGTCTGATTGGTGAGAAGAGCAAGCAGAGACTCCTTATTGTCTAGGATGGTGGCTGCTGTCCCCTAAGTAATCACTGAAGACAAGGGGCCAGCATAGAGCAAGGGGTGGCAGCCTTTTCTGTGAGGGCCAAGTAGTAGACTAAGATTGATAGGCCAGTCTCTGTGACTACCCAGCACTGCTGTTGTGACAATGAAGTGACTATAGATGAGGACAAATGACTATAACTGCCAAATATGACTTTAAAGCTAGGTGATAGCCCATAGTATGGCAACCTAGTAAGCCAGTCAAGAGCAGATGGCGAAGCATGATTGCATCTGGATGCTCCAACTACCCAGGGTTAAGCAGATGTGGAAATAGCCTTATGGCTTTGGGCAGATGAAGCACAGAGCCCTGGAGGAGCTTCAGCTGTTGAGATCCTGGGTTGGTGCTTCCCTTTGAGGTTTTATGTCAGCAGGGTTTTTCTGCTTGTTTTTGTTTGTTGCACAGTCTGGTCTAGAGCTTGCATGCTTAAAACTATCTTCCCACTTCAGCCTCCTGAACAGCTTGAGTTTCAGGAATGTGCTACCATGCCTGGCTTTCCTCATCTTCACTTTATACTTGAAGATACTTTGCCTACTTGGGGACACCATGGCTCTTTTCCCATAAGATTCCTTCCCTAGGGCTCCAATTGCCAAGTGAGGTGAAATAGAGACCTTTTCAGCCATTCAGAAGCAGAGGAGGGAGATTGCAGCCCCTTGTGTGCCCTCAGGCCAAGGCATACCTGTGGGATACCCTGGAGTCGTGTGACTCCAGTGCTCAGTGTATTTGAACTTCTCTTGCTGACCTTTCTGGTCTTGTCTCTGTTCCTAACAGAGGAGGCAACCTGACACTCTTGCACTTCCTGTTGAGTTTGAAAACTGCAGCAGGGGATGAGCTGGTGGCCTCACTCGTGGTAAGCATCCTGAAGGTGTGCCCAGACCTGCTGACCAAATACTTCAGGGAGGTCACATTCTCCTTCCTCCCAAGAGTGAAGTCCACTTGGCTAAACAACGTGAAGCTGCTGAACAAGGTACAGGGCTCAGCAGAGCTGGTGTGTGGGCCGGGTGCGTCTGGCAGGTGGGGCCAGCGGGCATCTGCTCTGCCGGGGTGTGCAGTGAAGCCCGTCTCGGGGATGGGGTATTGTGGACCACACGATTGGTGGCCTTACCCTGTGGTAGCATTGGTTTCTCACTGAGCTGGATTTGGAATTTTCCCTTTTGATTCAGTTGAGCTCATTTCTGATCCTTGGGAGTCACAATTTAGGCTGATATCAGTGAAGTCTGAACAGAACAGTAAAACTTGTAACAAAAATGTTTGCGTGATGTGTGGATCAGATAGATATCCCATCCTGAATGCTTGTGACCGGGAAGGTTTGCATGAGTGGGGTGGGGTAGGGTAGGGTGGGGTGGATTTTGTAATTTTGTACAACCTCTACAAGGTTTTTGGAGGCATGGTGACCCTCCTGTGTCTTCCCACACACACCTGGGGCTGCCCAGTCATGCCTGGTATTTTATGTAAGTCCTGG